>NW_021620536.1:862544-914619 GCF_004785775.1 Grammomys surdaster | reverse complement strand
CAGTTACACACACACAGACACAACACACAAACACACACAGTTACACAGACAACACACACAAACACACAGTTACACACACAGTTATACATACACATATATACACACACACTGACACAACACAAACACACATACACAGTTACACACACAGTTACGCATACATATATATACACACACTGACACACACACACTGACACAACACACACATACACACACATAGAGTTACACATATACACATATACATACACTGACAACACGAACACATACACACACACACAGAGTTACACATACACACACATATACACACACTGATACAACACACACACACATACACACACACACTGACACACATAAACACACTGACACACACAGACACAGAGGGAGGGGGGGTGGTGTGGAGGGAGAGAAGCTGTAAGCTAACAAGTGTGGGAGACCAAGCAAAAACATTACTCTTCAAGGTATCTAGGGAACACAAGGTCTAATTGGAGAATCAATAACTGAAACCCCATTTTAAATATTCTGCTCTATTAATTCTTCAGGTTAATAAAAGCTGCCTGCACACTGATATTTTGGGGATATAGATATTCAGAGTTGGATTACTTTTGACAAGAGCGTAAGGAATCTATTCAAAGCTGATTTTCTCCCCTTTTGTTCACCGAGGACCTGCAGAATCTAAGATAAAAATGGCAGTTGTCCTGAGGGCACCCCGAGGCATGTCATTAAAATCGGAATTTGATCCTCTTTTCATGGTTACTTGGGACAATCAGGCACATGAAACCTGAAAACTCATCAGTTTTCCAAAATATGACATGCCCTTGACTTTGCTATGTAGCAAGCCTTGGCTATTGCAAAAACTCCTTTAGATGTCACTCTGTCTTCAAGAATGCAGGCTGCAGTCCTGAGCAAGGGATGAGGGGAGCCCTAGAGCATCTTGTCCCCACCCTTGCTGGGTTGAGACACTTGCCTCTGTATTTCCCATCAAAGACAAAGTCCCTCACAGTCTTCCAGTAAAAGGACAGTAAAAAGGCTCCTGCATTTTCAAAGAAACCAAGCAATTACTGATTGTAATTAACGTCAATCTGAGAAGTGTTTTCAATCTACTTGTTCAAGCATTCCAGGTAATGGTTTTCTACGATTTTTAAAGCTGGTGGAGCAGCAGAGACGCTGGGAGATAATGTGTTGCCATTTAAAATTATACGGTTGGTTATTGTCCGTTTGTTTTGTTTCCTCTTTTTAATTTCTACTAATAAAGGCTTTCTCTATTCTATTGTTCATATTATCCAAAGACAGAGAATCTGTGAGAGTGAAGTATGCCGGTGTGGAGGGGGTTTGAAATGAAATGTTTATTTTACAAGGCAGTCCCCAGGAACCTAAGTTTTCTTTTACCTAATAAATTCTTAAATGAATTTGTGAACCGAGGTCTCATCCCAGCCTCTACCTTAACACTTGCTTTTCAAGATGAATGGCAGAGTGAGTCCCTCTCTGGGCCCTTCTGTTTTCCCTGACCTGGGAGATATTTGAATAGTCCCCGCAGTATGAATGCTTTTCATGAAGAAAGGGCAATATGCTAACCCCAGGGCAAGCAGGAAGCTTTTCCAAGGAGGAAGCATGTGGGTTAGCTATTTCCCCATATACCTTAAAACTAACTTTTCTTTCTATAAAAGAGAAAATAAGAAAAGGGATTTGGCTGTGGAACTTTACCTGCCCACTAAACCGGCTCCATTTTGATAAATGCTGCTGTTGCTAACACTGTCAGTTCAAGAATGTGCAAGAGGCAGCCATGTGACTAGCTGGTATGTACTATAGAATGAAAGTCATTTAGCATTGCTGGCAGGACCAGAAATTCTTGGGCTTGGGTCTTACCCACGAACTATTCCTCTGTTTGTGTGTAGAGTGTTACTTTGTGGATGTCAGTTGGTTAAAGGCAGTGTTGAACAACATAAACTTTCTTTTCTTAATGTATAAACCATCACATAATAAAATTCCTCTTTGGCAGAGGCATGTGGTTGGATTTATTTCCACAAAGCATCTTTCCTTAGGAATAGCATTTGAGGACTTTTTCATCTGCTGTATGTCTAGATGTTAGTTTTCACAAGGTAGACAACCAAAGGCGTAACCTAGAGTGAACAAGAGTTCATGCAAATCTCTGATTATTTTTTATTGTTGCTGTTTACCATCACAACAATTTCTTATAAGCTGCTAAATGTATCTTTTGTTGGTTCTCCTCTGGCTTTACACATGTTTCCTGTCCTATCCGGATGTGCTTTTCCCCTTTCACCTCTAACTGTCCTACTCTGTCTTATTCCAAGAGTCTCCTGCTGGTAGCTTTCCCAATTATGACCTTGGCAAGGAATCATTCAAGGATCCTGCTTTGTGCTCACCTTTCAGGACATGGCCATTATTGCTAAAACTTGAATATATCATTCACATGGTGGCCACCAACCCCCAAAGGAATATCCTGGAATAATTCCTGTTGCCAGATAGTAATAGTGTCTATGGAGGGACTGTAGTGGCCAATTACTCTTCTTGGATGTGGTAAGCCCCTTTCTTGTATGAGCATGTTCCTCAGGCTAATGTTTTTTCTCTCTGTTCTCCAGGGTACATAACATGGTGTCTAGTACACAGCTCGGTTTTCTTTACTTTAGCAAAGTGGTATTATGTGTCAACTCTGCACAAGTCACTAGAAGTAATACAATGAGCATATGTGACTCTTTTGGAAAATAACCTCTAGTATCTACTTGATAATGCTCAGAGTTAATAAACTAGACAGCCATTGGCCACACTTAGCCTGCCGTCGACTTCTGTAAATAGTCTTGTTACAGTTAAGATCCTTCATGCATATATCGTCTGTCTAATGTTGTGTTATAAGTTTATAATATGGTAATTTGGGCAGAGATCCTATGACTCTCTGGGCCTTTATGAGAAGAGTCAGCTGACCCTTGATCTAAGGTTTTACAATGGATCACAGCAAGAAGACGTAATTAGATGAAAATCAACTCGGATGATAAACTGTTAATGGAAGCACTTCTGAAATGTATAGAGGAGAACAATTTTCAAAGTAGCTCCTTCCTATAAATAATTATGTGGGAACTTCTACTTCCAGTGAGAAGAAATACACCAGAGCTGTGAGAATTGGAATAATCGTTCCTCCCACTGATATAGAACTTCACACTCATCAAGTGCTGTTTATACACTTGCCCACGAGATACTGATTTCATTTATTTATTCAACAAATATTTGCTCAGGACTTGGTGTCTTTCAGGAGTTCATGCAGGGGATTCATTGGTAAGCCAGACGAGAAGGAGATATTTGAATTCCCATTCCCTATATTAAACTGAGTCTTAAGAGTAAGAGGCACAGTCAAGATCAGGCAGGGTACAAATATTCCAGCTTCAAGCCTGGTGTACTTAGATAAGTAACTGGTGTGCTGGGAAATACAGACTAGAAAATAATCATGCAGATTTGTTCAAATGTCATCTTTTCTCTAATTGTATGTTTATTGGTTTGTGATACTCTTTTTTCACCTATAAGTTTTCATATCTATTACCAGGTAGAAGGAAAATTTAATAGGTAGTGACATTTTTTTAGCTTTGTGGAAACAGTCTCTTCCAATTGTAATTTCCTCATCTTTACAGTGGGGTCAAATAGTATGCAAATTTTAGTTTATGAATGGCAATTGGATATGTCAAAACAAGAATAACAATAACAACAAAGCCAGGATCCTGAAGAACATTAGCCTTATAGGACTTCACTACACCCTATGCTTACAGAATCTCTGCCAGGCATCACCCAGGCATGCTTTATAATTTGACATCTTTAACACATAGTGCCCTAAAAGTTCACTCTTGAGAACTGAACCACTGAATCACACAACCAAGTATCACGTTTTAAGTAAGTTTGTGATTTGTGTTGTGCCACATATCTAGCTTTCCCAGGGGCACATGAGGCTTACAGATGGACATGACCTTGAGAATGGTTTTAGAGATGAACTCTTATACTTATTCATTAAGAAGACTTGTGGCTGGCCTTCTGTGTAGCCCACCCCGCTGCTCACATCTCCCAGTCTGTGCCCTCGTTCGCTTCATGTTGGTTCATTTCATCACGGTGAAACTGAAGAGAAGCAGCACTGGTCTAGCCAAGTGGTGGGATCAACTGGCCGGAGACACACAACTATGTGTCAAGACGAGGTCACTTCGTAGTAGAAGCCAAGATGTTGTATTGTGTCTTTTGTTAGTACTCTTCTTATAGTATAAGGCTCCAGTCAGGGTTCTGTTACCTCCACACTGGGCAGTGAGTGACATCCAGGGAAACCTTTGAAAGGATCTTACTCTTCAATGTGTGGACACTGAAGAAAATGGCAGGAACTCCGATTGATAAAAGCTGTTAGCACATCCTACTAGAAAATCACGCTGCTCTGCCTGGGTTTGAAAAGTGAAGAAAGAAGAGGCTCCCTTTTATCGCTTTGGTAGCCAGGAGCTATTGGACAAATTACACATAAAAATAATATTTAAGGGTCAGGTAATTATCCTTGTAACTTGGGGGAACTAGCTCAATAATAGAAGAAATGTTCCCGTATCTCCTCTTAATTCTGAAGTCTAAACTTCTTTGGTGCCAGCCTGCTTTCAAATCAGATGACACTGCTGCTGGCTGTCACTCCATGATGCTAGAGGAAGTGTTGAACATTTAATGAATTCAAGGGGTGTTCCCAGTGATGAGAAGAGCTGTCTTGTGTTAACGGTGTCAGCGGGAGGAAAATGGGAAGGCACAAAAGACTATGTTTATGTAGGTGTTCTTTCGTGTCGGGCGCACACTTACTGCTTTTGATTAAGACGTATGATTGAGTTACTGTAAATGACATTTGTTGAGAGATGGAAGATTATCATGGGTGAACTGCGAACGAGGAAAGGACAAGGGGGTGGATGAAGTGTGAATGAGGGGCTACGTACACGGATGCCTTGTTTATTTGATTTAGGAGTTGGAGATGGCATTAATCCATTTCATATTTTACTTCAGTAGAAGAAACACCTTGAAAAATAGTCACCAATACAAAATCAAAATCTATCAAAATAAGTTTTGACAGGTAACTTAAAGTGAGTTTCGAAGTTAGCTAAGTATGTGCTGGGGATGAAGAACTGTATTTGAGGGTCTCTTAGGAAACCTTAAACTATATTCACAAATATTGTTCTATTAACACTTGTAATATTCCAGCGTTGATAGGTAAATTGAGATATTTTTTTCTTGAAGTTTAAATGTTCCAAGGGAAAACTCATTTTTTAATCTGTTATTTTTTTCCCCCAAAACACCACGGATGTGAACAGAACCCATCATCTCTGAACACAGAAATTAAAGGATGAAATGGGCTATGAACTGAAGCTGAACAATCTAATTTCACTCTTGCAGTTAATATGGTGAGAAAAACCTCAAAACCACGAAATGTTTAAAGGGCAGAAAAATCATGTAACGTTTGAGGTTGGATTCCCTAAATAGCACCTGTAGTTGGGCAGTTGAAAACGATGTTAAAATCCACTATGCAGAACGGAATCTCTCCCAGAAGGAATCACGCTCCAGATGCGCACAGCGTCCTCTTTGATTGTTAGCTGGTCTTCTGCCTTGCCGAGGGGCCATCCTGGGCATGTTATTGCGTTTTATAGATGAAGGCTGAGGGAAAGAGAAGGCTCTAAATGGCGCTGACTCCGGAAGTGAGGCGGCACTGCACTGAGAGACAAATGCGTGCATCTTGTTTCCTGACCGTACCCAAAGCGCATCACTCGCTCTGCTTTTGGTTCCATTCTCGTCTATTATTTTCATCGACACAATGAAGCCACCGTATCTGCAGCACTGTTCCTGCCTCTTCTTCAGATTGGTCTGGGTTAGCAGCAAGTGCAGCAAGGGCCGACTTCAGCTTATGTGGGTTTTACTCTGCCACCTTCTGTTTGCTAGTCTGAACTCTCCATGACAAAGTCTCCCTGCCCAGAGGCTTTACACTGAGCCTTCCTTTGAGAGTGTTTTATAAAATGACCCAGTATCCATAATTAAATGTAAAAGAAGCTTCCAAATTGGAGTTTAATTTAGCCAACTTTGAAAGCACTATGACTCTGTTGTAGAAAAATATGGAAATATTAAGTAAAGAAAAAAAATCCAAAGTTTGCTGAAGAATATTATTTCCTGTGAAGAGTTGAAACAGAGTTTCCATTTTAATAGGTTCAGGTGGCTTTCTCTCTTAGTTATGGGAGTGGTAGAAAAAAGATTTCTTTTTGCATGTGTTGTTTTGTGTGTTTGTATATCAGTTTTTATTATATAACTTTAAATAGTCAGCAGGAATATTTCGGTTTTCAGCTATCCGTTTTGATGACTCTTTGTAGTTGTGCTAGCTGACTCACACCTATAATCCCTTCAGCAGGTGAGAGCAGAGGGGTCAGGGCTACAATGCCATCTTGGTCTACATGAGGGACTTTGAGGCCAGCTTTAGCTACATGAGTCAGTATCTCAACAATGATCTTACAACGGTCTTATTCTGAGTCTAAGTCTTATTCTAAGTCTTATGGCAGAGAGACAAGTCCTAATCAAATTCCACTTTTTCCTTCTTTTTCACACAAGATAATCCCAAATTACATTTGTTTCATAAATTATACTGAGAATCTCCCACCCGTGCCCCAAGATTGCAACTGTGTTTTAGAACATTCTAGAATTTAGCCATGAGCCTGGCTCAACTGTGGCTCGTGGTCTCCTGGAGTGCTAACCAGCAGGAAGGGTGGAATAAGATCTGAAGTTAGCTGCTAATTCTTTTTGTCTTTGGGAACAGAAGAAACAATTAAGCCATGGATGACTGGATTGATGTTGTATTTCATTTGAGTCAGGGTGTCTAGTAAGCCAGGCTGGCTCTCAGCTAACTGTGTAGCTCAGGATGGTCCGAAACTCCCGATTCTCTTGCCTTCCCATCTCTTGTGCTGAGACTTACAGACACTCACCACTACACCCAGCTTTTGATTTTTTTTTTATTAGAAAATGTATTTTTTTTTTTGGTCAATAAGGAAAAAAATACTAGTTTTGGTTATCAAAAGTTCTTTTCTGTGATTTTAAAGGAGTGTGGGTCCAGTTTCTTTTTTATGGTGTCAATAAACTAGTGGACGTGGCGGCAAATAAATCCCACAGAAAGTAGTTAGAAGGGATCAAACACAACCTTCACTGCTGACACAGGGACGCCTTTCTTCACTCAGAAAATGATCCTGATGTGAAGATGCCCTTTCTGATAGTCAACAGGTTTTTTTTTTCCTTTTCCCCAATATTTACACAAAAATAGACTGTCCTGCTTAAGTCACACAGAGGTGCTTCATCAGTTGAGCCTTTGCCAGGTAGCATTATAAAATTATAAACAACACTCGATAGTATACTTGAAGAGGAATATTAATAAATGATTAATTTTTAATAAGGGGGCTGCCAGGAATGTTTTAAAGAGAGTTTTCCTAGACTGCACACAGCTGAATTAGGTTAATGCATTACCTATCTATCTGACTTTCATATTTGGGAGGTCACTTCCTTTTTTCAGAGCCACGGACAGGTTTAAAGACGTCTAATGAAGATTACTCTTTGAAGGGGGTTTCATTACCTTTAAACACACAGAGAATGAATTTTCCACCCAACTTGCTTTTTGACTTTGAAATCTCTGAATGTTTACACTTTATCTGCAACATTACATTATTATTCCAGTTAGAATTTTCCTGACCAGAATAACTTGGTATCTTGGCAGGGGGATGTTTCTCTGAGGGGCTCGGTGCTTACAAGGCAATTGGGTAATGAGGGCCCTGTAAATCGAGTCAGAGCATGTAATTCTCTTCCTAGGTTGCTCTCCAGCTAGATTTTTATGACTTTAAGTACTTCATGATCAGTAAATAATAAATTCAATTTACCAGATAGAAGTTTTGTCACTTAGAAACACTCACTTGGAATATATATTTCTTAATTGGCATCAGTGGCACCTTTCCCAGGAAGCATAACAAAACGGATCATTTAATAGATGCCCCATCTCTCCATCCATCTATCTATCAGTGCGGTACATGATGTTTTGACTTTAATATGGTAATTATCTCAGGCTGACTTCAGAGCAGGAAGCAGACTCCCACACAGCAGTGCTTAATTACTTTAGACTTCAGCTTGCCAAGTGAAAAATTGACTGTTTTTTTGCACATTGCATGGAATCGAAATGATTTCATTGTCATTTCAGTTGAGATCCAGCCTGACATCTGCATAGAATCACGGTGAAGATAATGCAGAATTCCTCTGAAATTCTAAAACGGCCTGAAAAGCTGCCTTATTTTATTATTATTATTTTTTTTATGAAACTGCATTTCGTTTTCAGAATGTTAATGAAGATCCACTTCATATCCAGAGAAGCAAACTTTTAGGAATTCTCTTCTGCAGATGCCTGAAGTGGCAAGTCAATAAATGTCTGTGTTAGCTACAGTCCAATGCCCGCTCTCACAATTAGGGGGCAGAAGAGCAATTGGAATTAGCATGGACTGTAATTAGCAATGAAAACGGTTAGCTGGGGGTGCTTACTCAGATGAAAGTCAAAAATTTTAGGGAACTGCATCTTTGTGGAGATTTTGAAGCTAGACATTCTTAAGATGAAACTGTCAAATAAACCCAGTCTGGCTTTGTGTTGAAATCCATCAAAAATTGCTTTGTTTGCTTCCCCTTCTGATTGCAGCTGCCAATCACTTGTCGTTAATTGAATAATTTGCACGATACCAAGAGCAGATTTTGTGAACAAAATGTCCACAAAACATGCGATTGTGTAGAGAGAAGGAGAAAAATGATAAGGGAAGGTGTTAGTGTACAGGAGCAGATCACAGCCACACTTTCCCTTTGGCCAGAAGCGCACCACGAGTAGCAATGACACCTTTGCCATGTAAACCGCAGGGGAAAGTAATTAAATTTAACAGAAGCTGCCCTTGATTTAAAGCCACAGGGGAAGTAATTAAATTTAATAGAAGCCACTACTTCTAAACAAAGATATATGGTATTTCTATCACCCAGTGCTACCCCTGCTACATGTGCCTATGGAGTCTAATGGTCTGCCTTGCAAACCAGGTCCAGAACAAGTACAGGGTACATGTTGTTGAGTATTCTGCACTAGATTTCTAGGAATGAAGCCCAATTGGGGAAGTGCTTGCCTAGTGTGTGTGAAGCCTTGAGTTTGACCCCTAGTGAGTCAGGCAAGGTGTCTCAGAAATTCAAGGTCCTCCCTGGCTGCAGAATGAGTTAGGAGCCAACCTAGGATACATGAGACCCAGTCTCAAGCAAAACACAAACTGAGCCATGGGTTAGAACAGTCATTAACCTGGTGTCAGCACATCCAAACTACAGTCTAAGAATTGGGGCTGCCCTCCCTGGAAACCTAACCACATCAATATTCAGCCATAGGATCACAGGAGATCTTGGGTGGAAAATACAATTCTTTTTTTTTTTCCAGAAAAAATGTACACCAGCCTAAATGCACTTTTGTGTATCTGCCTAAAATTTGAAGAGTGTCTGTCACTGAGGATGCTGCTGTTGTCGCCTTCCTGAGCTGGTCCAGGGTCCTGGCTTTGGAAGAACAAAGTTCTCCTTACTTAAGTCAGCTGTATGTCCTTGACATCTTAGCCTTTAGGGCCTGACTACAGAAACTCTCTTCTTTTTCCACACTGGGTAAGCCTCAGGTCAAATGAGAGTTGAAGAGAGGTAAGAGGTTTCCAGATCCATCCTTCTTTTGTGATACGTGATGGTGATAACTTGGTAGAGAACTTTTTTTGTTTTGTTTTTTTTATTATTTATTTATTTATTTATTTATTTATTTATTTTTTACCATGCCTGGCATTGCATGTGCACCTGCCTGGCTGAAAGGATGACTTATTTATTTGTTTTGAGAAGACCTTCTTCTCCAACTGCATATCTCTGGGGCTTTTTCCTAAATCTCATACAAAAAGACCTGGGTGCGGAAGCTCACCTGTGCAGGCCTATAGCACTTCGGAGGCTGAGGGGGAAGACTCAAGGCCAACCTGGTATGAATAGTGAAATACTGACTATAAATAAATAAATAAATCATCAAACAAACAAATGAATTAACACTTTAACATGTTACAATACTGGATAACATCTAACTTTACATAGGACCAAGAGGTCCACCACAGCTCTGGCTCCTGTGCATTGAGGACCATAGAATATATTTCTTGACTATTTTTACAGGGTCAGATTGGAAGACATAACATTGATAGAGAAGGACCAACAACAAAGGGGTGGTAAAGATGGGGTGGGAGTGGCCCTGCAGGAGCAGCCTTGGGACTTGCTAAAACGTCGGGCAACGTAGTTTAACTCCGTTAGTAGTTTAACAGACTGTAACGTAGTTTAGCTTCCTGACTTAGAGTGGTGATAGCCACATGCTGGCTACATCACCTGAGTCTGAACCTGGCTCAGCTCTTGCTCCCCTCGTAGGGCTGATCAGACACTTCCCTGTGCCATAGTCTTCTTATGTGCAAAGTAGGTATGACGTCACCATCTGGCACATGAAGCTGGAAAAGGACCAAGTTGGTAAACTGGTTCAGAAGCATAACTGCCAAGAAGCGTGCCCGGTTGCTGGCAAACATTGTTTCGAAGTCGACTCATTACCCACAACTTAGTTTGGGGTTTGTTCACCATTGGTAACAGTTCCACGTTACACCCTACACCATAAATCTCCCCTACCTGATCTTGAGTTGCATACCACAGTGACATTGGCAACATGGATTACCTTGTATTATATTCAGAGGGAAAAAAAACGCTATTATTGTGGGTAATATTTAAAAAAAACAACACCAGGTCCAGCTTGTTCCTGAGCAACCACCATTTTCCCATGGCTCTGGCTTTGGATCGTGGCTCCAACTATCTGGAAGCACTTGCCCTGGCACCCACAATACGCCAGCGTGGAGGATGGCTCTGCCAGTTTCCCATGCTGTCTCCACCAAACAGGGATGGCTCTGCCAATCCCCCATGCTTTCTCCACCAAACGGGGATGGCTCTGCCAATCCCCCACGGTGCCTCCACCAAACCTGGCTGAACCGCAGACAACACCCACCATGTTCCCGGTTCCCGGTAGAATGAAGACTCTTAAAGCTTAAAGGTATCCATTGTTCTTATATATTTGTAAATGCTCAGTTAACAAGATGCTCACACAATTAGTTGTTACCCAATACCTATCCTTTAGATATAAATTGTTACCAAGGACTGCTCTCGACCAATTCGTCCTCCTCCATCGTTGCCAATCCCCCCCCCCAACTCCTCTTCCCACTCCTCTCCATTATTCGCTCCTCCCACCTTAGCTCCTCCCAAATTACTGAGCTTTATTGAAAAATGTAAGGGGGGGGGAGATATCTGACTACATATCACCCTTCTTGTTTTCCCGCTACACGCTATACGGCACAGACTTTAATACTAAGATTGGGAAGTGGCAGTGAGCCATTCACTTGGTTGGGAAATCGGCATGTGTGGGGTGCCGGTTGTTTGGAGTGGCATTGAAGGGATGGAACAGAAGAAGTCAGCAGGCGTTGTCTCAGTGAGGCATACGTCAGCACATGGTGTTAGAGCCCCCTTCAAGGCTGAAGAGGGCCTTCTTGGAAGATGTGTGTTCTGCTAGCTTTCTGGGTTAGCTCAGGATGAGAACCGACATAAGAGAGATCAGTCTCTGATCCATCCAGGACCGAACACACAGTCACAACATATTTGTCAACGTATATTCTCCTGCCAAGCAGTTGTTGCATAGAAAAACCACCGAAGAAAGTATCTTTCTTTCCCATAAACTTTTCACAATGGAAAAGGCTTCTGAAATAAATCGAGTGACTCTGGGGAGTTTACAAATACGAGCATATTAATATACAGCTAAAATAATAATAAAAAAACCACCATGCTGCTAAAGATGTTTGGTATTATCAGCTCACTGCAGGAGTTTATTAGAAACTCCTGTTTTCTTTTATTAAAATTTCAATTGGCTTGGTGAATGAGATCCTATGTTAGTGTCATAAAGTGAGAAGCCAGAGGAGAAGATATTGGCAACTAAGTGCAGATTTCATTTTGAAAACACTTTGCATTATAAAGAGAAGGTTTCAGATCGTCACCACCACGCATCACGCCAGTGTCGTTAAAGTAGACTTCGTAATTTTTAAAAATTCATCAAATTGTCTTTGTGATGATATCTGGCACATTTTATATTTCTGCAGTAATATTTTGTATTTATCCCAAGATGTTTTTTAGTTATAATCAGCAATCATGATATTTTTAAAAGTTTTCATAAGACAGTACGAAAGTCTAATTTGATGGGAACCCTTTCTGGCAGTGTACCATGCAGCAACTTCTTAGGTTAATAACCAGCTGATTATTTTTCTTTCGCGCTTTGGAAACTTGCTAAACCATCACAGTTTAGGTGGGAGAATAGAGAGATTACTCATCTTACTCTCCGGTTGGGTGTCTGGGTTTGCAGTGCGGATGTGAATTCTGTGGAGCACGTTCTGCTGGGAGGAAGAGCGAGCTTTTCTCTCCTCTTCCACGGACCCTGCTTCTTAACCTGGAGCAACCCTGCGTGAGAAGGTGATAGGCAAGGATCTCAGGTGCCATTGCTGGGCGGGCTCTGAGAGCAGGAAGAGCCTCTTGCCTTCCAAGTGCAACATCTGGAGTCTTCAAGGAAGTGAGAAGTGTTCATGTGGCAGCTGCAGCCCCTTTCATAACAAGTTCGGTAAATGTTACACATGGTTGCTTGCTTAGAAAATATTTTCCAGATTGAACATATTTATGGCGTTGGCATTTGAGGTAAAGTCCCTTCCTTCCTGGTTAGTTAGAGCAGAGAGTATGCATCGACTGTAGTCTGATTTTATGGGGGGTGGTGACTGGATGGGTCATTAACAATTTTCAAACAAATCAAAATGCACTTTGTTAGTCCAAATTTCTTCAAGTGCAATGAATAATAATAATGATGATGATAATGATAATAATAATAATAACTAGCCAAGCATTGCTGTTCTTCCCTAAAAAACAGATACTTTTAATGCACTCTTTTTATTCTAGATTCAGACCACTATATTTAATTCATCTTAGTCACAGCATATATTTTCTGAGAAGATGAATGAATTTAGCAAATTAGTAGGGGAGGTGTGAGCATATATGTCATCTCTCTGTCTCTCTTTACATCTGTCTCTCTGCATGGGTTTATTTTCATAATTTAAGTCACAACACATTATCTGAGATTGTGTATTTATATAATAAAGGCAGTATTTATTTTACATGGATTTTCCTGAGTGATCAGATTTTACTTATAAATCATCAGGTGCTCTGAATGCTGTCAAAGCAAATGGAGAATATTTCAGCAAAGAGATGCATTCAAAACAAAGAAACTGTGTGCTTGAATCTTTCAATGTTTAAAAATCCTAACTTGGAAATTTAACTTAATGATTAAATTTTATGTTATAATATCAGTTGTTTAGCATTAATTTTGATCACAACATTTAAATAAGATGAGAAATAATTACTTTTTGTTGATTCAGTTTTCATTTCAGTTTGTACATAAATGCTCTAATCCCTGTCAAAATGCCCTCGGGTTGCTAACAGGCATTCAGATAACACAGTACACTTAACTAGCTGCATCTCCAAAATGTAAGTCTTACTGCTTTTAATCAGATTTACTGGCATGTAGATACACAATCCCAATAATTTTCTTTTATATTAGTTACAATCTTAAGTATGATGTCCTTTCTTCTTGCTTCAAGACACACGTGTCTCACACCTTACACAAAAGCCTTTTATACAATGGACTTTACATTATGACATTTTAAGTACAAAGCAATAGTTACCTTCGTCCATACCAAATGCTTTGTCATTGTGAGTGAAATGCACTCGGCAAACATCAGCATTGTACCTAGAATTTGGAGAGGACCACGTAGTTAATTCTTCTGTGAACCAAGTCACTCCATTCTCCTAATAAAAACATGCTAGATATATGGATACTCTGAGTGCCTCGAACGTAGCTTAGGGATGACCCACGTGAGCCAACAAATGGTTTGCCTTGACTCTGGTCTTTAGATACATGGAATGATATTTTAGCAAGTTTGTAAAAGAAGGCAGGACTTCAAAATCCCAAATCTACCTGTGATTAATTGCAGATCCAAACGTTTTAATTTCAACCCGAGGGAAAGGCAGGAACAAATGAAAGAATACGAAAACCCATAAATGAAGGGCAGTAAAATAATCTAAGTGAATCATTTTATTAAAATGGTTGTTTCCCTATAAATAAAGAACCATAAAAAGAGCAATTTGTATATTCTCTGACGAAAAGCCTCACTCTGCGCAGCCAACCACTAAAATTTTATATGGGAACACACCGATGTGCTCCCCTAAGGAACATGTAGATATTGGCTGTTCTTTTTAACAAAGATTGAGATGCTTATAAAGAGCTTAGCAAAGACTTCTAAAAATAAACCCCTTCCTGCAGTCCCTTGCCCCCTCCGCACACAGCACACAGCGTAGGTGAGAGCATCCTTCCACCCTTGCCAGCCACATTGTTTGACTCCAACTGAAATCACTGTCACTGTTGCCAGGCATTGCATGGCAGTCTCTAACCCTTTCTCTGTAGGCACCTCTCTTCCAAACGACAGTGATGCTGCACCATCGATGCTGTACCGCCTCTTATGTGTAGGCAACAAGCAAGTTTACCGATTGGACGGTTTAATTGTAACTGGCCAAGCTAAAAATAAAAGGCGCAGCAAGGTCAGGCAAAATGTATGGGGCACAACCCTGCCGGAGAACCCGGAGATGTGAATGATATATTATTGTTTTTAACAGTTGCCTTGTGGCTTCAGATACATCTCCCCGCCCCACTGCCCCCGCCCCCTACAGATTGTTCCTGAACAATATCCCACCAGTGTGGTTTATCCTTTCATGGTTTCCCCAAGCAAAACTCTCTTGGCCGTTTACCTTGCTCCAGGTAACTTGGGGAAACACAGCAGACTTGTATCATTCCAGGGGTCTGCGGAGTTATTTGGCTGCTAATTGATTCTCAAAGGAAGCTGGCTGCCGCAATGCTGGGTTAAGAATTATTCCATTTAGGCGTGCTTATTTCAGTGAAATTAAAACGGCTAGAAGAGGAGATATTGAACTGGAAATGAAGGGTTTTTGTTTCCTTTTTTTCTTTTTCTTTTTTCTTGAAAGGAAAATTTGTAACAAAATACTGTCTTCCTGAGTCAGAAAAAGAAACGGCTAGTTTTGAAGATTTAGGAGCCCTTTTGTATTTTAAATTTTTTACCATAGTCTTAACGGGTTGATGCAATCGACCTATATCATGATAAAAATGAAAAGTTGGGGGCTTTAAACTCTTGATTTAAAGGGACCCATGTCCTGGAATAGGAATCTTAGAGGATAATGTAATAATTAACTTGCTCAACGTTTACAGCCCCTCTGCCTTTCCCAGGCGGCTGTGTTTGTAGTCAATGTACAGGAATGCTGTAATAGCATAGAGGCTTTCACATAGAAGCATCCTTACTTAAAAAACAGAGCATGGCAGAGCCTTGCTAAAGGTGCATTATTTCTGTGAATGGGTTTATCAGCAGTACAACAACATTACAAGACAAGCTAAGCCGTAAAAAGGATTAAGTGGTGCTGTGTAATACTGACTAAGTAACAGAGCAAGACGAGAGAGTTGTGAGAATAACCAGGGCTGCCAAGTCTTCAGGAACAATACAGTCGTAAAAGTTTACTTTCCTTGCAGACCCAGTGTTTCCCTCTGGGATCTTCCGGAACAATATTCAAACATCAGCTCTTCTGCCGTCACTAGTCCTGCCTGCGTTATAATGGTCATTGACAACGCAAACCGGTTTTTGTTCTTCCTATTTCAATAGGCATTTATTTGTGACTTACAGATTTGATCTGTGTTGAATCCTGCCACTGCCTCTGAGTGGCTGGCAAACCGTGAGTGAGTGCTGAACATCTGCAGACTCTTTATCTGCAGAGTTCGGAGAAGACCTAAGCAATTATAAGGGGTTCAGAAGAGAAACTGCATGCAAAGTGCCAACAGTACTTCCTTACTCATTTCAAGCTCTCCAAAAACCAGCTGGTATTAAGAGGAATAATCCAATCATCATCATCATCATCACCATCATCATCATCATCATCATCATCATCATCCAATGTTTGAGAGATAAATATCCTTGTGTTTTAAATGCACAGAGAGATCCTGATTTATTTATTATTATTATTTTTAACAATTACTTATTTTTATTTGTTAAATGGTAGAGGATGTCCAAACATTTTATGATGTTATACCCTAGTGAGGAGTACCAAAAAAGGTCACAGATTCAGATCTTACGAAATGTAACAGATTTGCATTATTTGACAAAATATAAAGATATTCTCGAAATGAAGTTTTCTTACCTGGCTGCTTATTGGAAGGGCTTTCCCTGTCCAGATTTTATGTGAGAAATTACTTTCAGGAGATAATTTTATCCATATCACTTTAAATGCTTTTCATATGGACGGTGGAGTGTTATAAATTCTGACTTAATATGAGGCAGAGAGGGGGGAAAATGCCTGTAGATTGCACACATGGAATTCATTCCACATTGTTTTTGCTAGATTCTTTGAGACCCCAGGGAATCTGATAACAATAGGTTATACGGAGTGCAATTAGAACCACGGTGTGGAATCAAGAAGACCAGGGCAGATGTTGGTATTTCTAGGCTGGGCAAGCCCTTGCACATACTGCCCGAGATGGTCTTGGGAGACCTTGGTGGACTGATCTTGTGCTGCGTTCAATGCTTGAGGAATGTTTTCAGAAAGTGGGAATAATATTCATTAGTGAAGCTTTAAAAATCTCACCTCAAACGGTGTGTTATTCTGCAGTGCAGGAAAATGTTGGCACCCAAAATTAGAACCCTCGTTTTTAAACATTTATGTTTGATTGCATGGGTCACATTTCTATGATCTGGAATGGGGCGTGGAAGCTGTGTGCTTCTTTGGACAGAGGCAGAGGAAGCCTGGTGGGAGGAGGTAGGGTAAAGTGGGGGTGGGGGGTGGAGGAACTGGGGGTCAGTGACACTGATGAATAAGTCTTAGCGTTGGTAATGCACTGGAGAAGATCCCCTAGCTGGTAGCTGCAGGATACCCCACCTAGACTGTACTAAGGGCGTGCTCTAGATTTGTGCAGCAGTAGGCTACAGCAGCAGGGGCTCATCCCTGAAAAGACACCCGTATCTACATTTGTCTATTCACTGTTGGGGGACTTTTGAGAGGCGCCATTTTGGAACAGCTTTGTGGAAACTCCTCCCAGCTTTCGTGAAAAGGAGAGAACCCCAGAGGACATCTTCAGCCAAAGTGACTCCAAGCTGGGGAGGTACATTTTATTTTTATTTATTATCACAACACACACTATAAATTTTAAGACCCATTTGAGTAATTTCCCTTGAGGAGGAAATCTGACCCCATTCCCACAGCTGACCGCTCTGGAAGTGATAAGTGTGCGACAGAACATTTGGAAGGCTTTCTTTAAAGTTCCAGATCATTCTTCCATTCTGGGGGTTGCGAGTCTAGCTCACTGGGCTATGAGAAAAACTGGAGCTTGTTTATTTATGAGTACCAGGAATGCGGGATTGGGTAGGGCAACAGCTGCAGGTTTGCTCTGTCCCCCTGGAGATTTGTGGCCATTGGAGTTGGAGGGGGAAGATAATGACCATTCAGAGATATCCTATTCGAGCAACTGTTTGTTATACAATAAAAATGACTCCGTGGCTCTGAGCATGAACTCTCCCAGGGAGGGTGTTGCTGGAAGCAGTTGGAGACTCTCTCTCTTTTTTTTTTTTAACCAAATGAGCGAACAGGAGTTCAGGGCTTTGTTGTGAGAAGGGGCAGCTTTGCTGCTGTCCTTCTTTCTATTGGCTTCATTTGCTTGTCAGACTTCCCCAGAGGGGCTGTTGCTCCCGAGACCGCTGCTACCACTCAGTAAAAGTAAGCAGATTCTGGCATTGGGTAAGGGTAGACAGAACCCAGACACATCAGGGAGTGAATGAACAGGGCACAGGTTTGTGAAATACATTAAAACATACAGATATACTACTTTTGGGTTTTTCTTTTATATTAGACATATTTTGATAAAGCAGAAGTAAGGGTGTTTAAAACTGAACTGTGTCAGGTGACAAGAGAGTTTTACAGAGTGTGTGCTCCAGAGCAGAATCTCGGGGCTTCACTGGATAAGAAGAGCCCCTAGCTTGTAGCTGCAAGATGCCCCAACTAGACTGCCTCAGTGGACTCTTCAGATCTGTGCAGCAGCAGGCAACAGCAGCCCAGGACTCACTTCATCCCAGTAGCTGTGTATGTTTATACACTGATGGGGAATTCCGAAGCCACAAATCCTGAACGTATCACTGATCTCTCCTCCTTGTTTATAACCTGGAATGATCTGTTTTCTAGGTCTCCCTGTGTCCCTGTGTCTGTCTGTCTGTCTGTCTGTCTGTCTGTCTTTCCTTTTGTATCTCTCTGTGTGTTTAAGTGTATGAGTGTATTTCTCAGGAGTCATCCACTTTGTGTTTTGATGCAGGATGTCCCACTGTCCAGACTGAGTAAAGCTAGCTAGTCAGAGATACTGGGATCCTCCTGTCTCTGCTCAGGTCTTCATGCTTGTTAGGCAAACACTTTGCTACCTGAGCTATCTCCCAAGCCTTTGAAGCATATTTGATGAATGCCATTTGTTTCTTTCTGGGGAAAAAGAATCAACGGAAAAGCCAGGGGGTGGCAAAGAGAGTCACAGACATCCCGACTCTAAGAAGTATGATCAGTTGATTATCCTAGCTTTGCAGATAATCCGCTCTTCTTCACGGGCAGTGTTTCTTCATGAATGCTTATACCAAACAAAAGGCAACATTGTCTACGATGTGGTCCTGAGAATTACAGGAGCCCTTATTTGGCTGCTGAGACAGGTTGTGAAAGAGTAGTGCTCTCCTCAGTGCTTGGAGCTGCCATGTGAGGCTGTCCTCCAGCTCATCCATCTCTGAGCACGGGAAGCTCATAATTAGAGGACTTTGCCTTCACAGCTCACATCTTAGAAGCCCATTCCTGGCTCTGAGATCCCCCTTACTGAAGAGAGAACGGGAGGCTTCTTCCGTTCCTCCTGATAGCTATTAATCCTGCTTTGTGTTTTCTCCCTGGCATTTGGATGTGCCCAGGTTGAAGCTAATATATATTTATTCTCCAGGACCAGAAGCCTCAGCAACCACTGAAGTTTAAGGGGGTGGATGACACAGTAACACTAGGGAAGGCTCATTATCGGTACCTTGGTAGGTTATTTGATGTGGGGGATTTTAGGCAGATGATGCGGGAAAGAGAAAGCAAAGTGACAATAGAAGAGCCTCTCATGAAATGCAAAATTGTGCAGTCAACACAGAATTGCCATTTATTAGAAAGTAAACAGAGTGTCAGGCTTTCTCCAAGAGCAGTAGGGAAAATTCCTCCAGCCTTGGGTGCTGTCCATGGCTACAGCCATGTCCCAAAGACCCGCTTCTGGAGATGGGATTAAACATTCTTAGCAGCAGTGTTATTAGGCATGCTTACTAGTATGACTCCTTTGCATATGAAAAACAGAGAGAACTTCCTTTTTTAATCTTTGTTTTTATGGCTGCAAACATGATTACATAGAGGAAAATCAATCCCAACGGAACACAATGGATAATACAATGTAATTGATTGGCCTTTATCATTTCTGTTACAATATTAAAATATCAGTGTAATATCAAGTAGCAGCCACTGATACATAAAGGGAGACAGGAGTGATGATGTCTAAGGGTAATCAGGCCAGGGAAGTGTGAAGGTAAGATAAATGAGGTAAACGCAAAAGAAATAGAAAAGGGCTTTTAAAGGAGCAGGGAGGGAGTCGGTGGTGAGGAGGCTGCGGAACGGAAGGGGCAGAGCTTTGGAATGTCATTAAGCAGGAAGCCACCAGAGACAGTCCATTGCTGCAATGTGATGGCAGTATGTCTCGGTTGGTGTCCCAAGCTGTGGGGGCAGAAGCTAGAGTGGCTTTAACATCTCAGGAAGTGCAATAATCCTTTCAAAACACAATGCCTGCAGCCTGACTGCTATCCGACTATGAAGCTTAGAAAATGGAATAGAGGAGGAGGTGGTTTTTACTGGTATTTCCCAGGCTTGAAAGCCAACAGTGTGGCTTTGCAGACAACTTTCCTAGCTACCGGAGACTTCTGTGGCTTTTTCAGACCCCAGAAAGCCATGGCTTGTGTCCCCTTGGCCAGCCACTGAACAAGAATCATTGAGAAAAATTGCATAAATAGAATGCTAAGATACTGTATGGTGTGATCTTCTAATTTTACCTTTTCAAGTACATTTATTCTCTCATTTAACATCTATTCATGAATACTAATCAGCTTATAAATGTCACTAATTATGCCACTTTATGTAAAGTCTGACAAAAATCCTTAATTTTAATCCTTATCAGTCTTCATTGATAATGTTTCACGTATGAGAATATACATGTATGATTTGTATATGATCAACAAATTAAATTTATACAGCAACTTAGTAAAGAATAGTTGGTATTTACATCACTAAACGCTTCTAATTTAGATTTCTTCTGACATGTCATACATGTTTTAAATAGCTGTCACATACAAGCCTGATGTGGCTAGAAGCCAGGCTTACACAGTCACACTTCAAACATAGTAGAAGAAATGTCATGCTTACCAGATTGATCTGGCCCTTTGGATAAGCAGTAATCAGGGAAATTGCTCCAGGTGCTGGAGGCGATCACCATGCAGGCAGGCGGGAGCATTAGCAGACTGGTAAGCCGGGATCGCCTGGAGATGTGTGGGAAGCCAGTTGTTCCTCAGCAGAAGGACTCTAGATATTATAGGGTTTACTTCTAACTCTTCAAATCCCAGTGGATTCTACTAATGTGTTCATTTTCTTTGTTATTTCATGAACGCCAGTTAATATCTATCATGGTGCTGGAGTTACAGAGATGGATTTCAGGGGTGACTTATCAATCAGCCTCCCAGAGAAACACCATTCAGGAACAAGGTTCACATATCCGAGGGCAGGAGAAGACGGAGGTCTTTGTTCAACCTGGGTACCCAATAGATAGATGAAGCCCAGTCACACTGATGAGGGCAAATACTACTTAGTCATAGTGACCTAAGGCTAATCTCAAAATAATCAGAAAATAGTGATCTATCAGTTACTTTATCATTCTTTGGCTCAATCAAATTAGATGAACAATATTAACCAACATAAGTACACAGAATATGAGGAAGCCTGAGTCATGTATGGGAAATGTATAGACACACCTAACCCCCGAGAGACTTGAGGCCCCAGGGAGTGGGGAGATCTGGTGGGGTGGGTGGGGGAGAACATCCTTTTAGAGCCAGGAGAGGAGGAATGGAGAGGAAGTGTCAGAGGGTGGACTGGGAGAGGGGTAATGACTGGACTGTAAAAAACGATTAAATATTACTACTACTGCTACTAAGTGTTAACTGGCACATTGTATAGATGTTTCAAAATAATCACACCTACTGTATGTATATGTGTATGTGTATATGTGTGTATATGATGTATATGTATATGATGCATATGTATATGATGCATATGTATATGATGTATATGTATATACTGTATATGTGTTTGTATATGTGTATATGTATGTATATGACATACATATGATGTATATGTATATGATGTACATGTATATGACATATACATATGATGTATATGTATATGATGTACATGTATATGATGTACATGCATATGATGTATATGCATATGATGTACATGCATATGATGTATATGCATATGATGTACATGTATATGATGTACATGTATATGATGTACATGTATATGATGTACATGTATATGATGTACATGTATATGATGTACATGTATATGATGTACATGTATATGATGTACCTGTATATGATGTGCCTGTATATGATGTACATGTATATGATGTATATGTATATGATGTGCCTGTATATGATGTACATGTATATGATGTACATGTATATGATGTATATATATATGATGTACATGTATATGATGTACATGTATATGATGTATATATATATGATGTACATGTATATGATGTACATGCATATGATGTACATGTATATGATGTACATGCATATGATGTACATGTATATGATGTATATGTATATGATGTGCCTGTATATGATGTATATGTATATGATGTGCCTGTATATGATGTATATGTATATGATGTATATGTATATGATGTATATGCATATGTATATGATGTGTATGACTATGTATATGAATATGTATATGTATGTGTATGTGCATGTGCATGTGTATGTGTATGTGTATATGATGTGTATGACTATGTATATGTATATGTATATGTATGTGTATGTGCATGTGTATGTGTATGTGTATATGATGTGTATGAATATGTATATGAATATGTATGTGTATGTGTATATGCATATGATGTATATGTATTTGTATGCAATTTTAAAATATGGGCATTTAATGCCCATGAATAGATATGCTTTACAGTAAATTTCTAATGAAAGAATAAAGTATATTTTATTTTTATATCTTGTTTAATATCCTTTGCTGGGGTTGATAGAGAATTGTTCATTTGTATTTAAATTTCTACTAAGTGTTGAGGTATCGACCATAATTTGAAAATATCAACCAAAGAATTTTTGAAATACAGCAGGAAATGGGCCGAAGCAGTACTGAAGCTCGCCTAAGAAGCATATGTTGAAGATGAACTGTCTCCCACGGGCTCATTTGTTGAGGGATTGCTTACCAGCCCATGGACTTTAGGAATTGATTGCATCCCAAGGTTCTGATCGAATCAATTTGTATACTCCTTTGACAAATTCATTGTGTGGTGACATTAATGGGAGATGAGAAAAAGCAGGAGGTATAATTTACATGGACAAACTAGGTCACTGGGAGAGTGTCCTGAAAGATACATTTTGTCTGCTTCATCTCTGCTTTTCTTGGCTACCTGATCTCCTCCATGATGTTTGGCCTGGCTTCAGTCCCAAAGCAGTACAACCAGGTGACCATGTACCGCGGCCTGTGACCCCATGGATCACAATTCTTCCTCCACTCAAGTTGTTCTTTCAGACATTTATCACAGAGGTAACTCCATATCTGAAGCAGTATCTCAGTTGTTCTTCCTCTGTGTGTTAAATTAATCTGTCAGCTAGTATCAGTGGCAGTTCTAGTAATTCCATCCAGACATTCAAGACCCAGAGAGATGAGGGAGGGGAATTATCTCTTTCTCTTTCCTTCTTTGATGTCTCTTTATTAGGAATAGAGAGACTCTGGGAGCTCTGCTTGGTTGGTATTGTTGCTCTCCCCATGGGGCTGCAAGCTCCTTAACCAATTTCAATCTTCTCTCTAACTCTTCCATTGGGGACCCTGTGATCAGTTCAATGGTTAACTGTGAGCATCCATGTGTTCGAGGGTCTTCCCCACTTTCTCTTCTATTAGTTTCAGTTTATCTGGTTTTACGTGGAGGTCCTTGATCCACTTGGACTTGAGTTTTGTACAAGGAGATAAGAATGGATCGATTTGCATTCATCTACATGCTGACCTCCAGTTCAATCAGAACTCTTTGTTGAAAATGCTGTCCTTTTTCCACCGAATGGTTTTAGCTCCTTTGTCAAAGATCAAGTGACTGAAGGTGTGTGGGTTCATTTCTGGGTCTTGAATTCTATTCTATTGATCTTCTTGTATATCTCTGTACCAATACCATGCAGTTTTTTTTTAAATCACTATTGCTCTGTAGTATAGCTTGAGGTGAGGGACGGTGATTGATTCAGAAGATCTTTTATTGTTGAGAATAGTTTTCACTATCCTGGGTTTTTTGTTATTCCAAATGAATTTGAGAATTGCTCTTTCTAACTCTGTGAAGAATTGAGATGGAATTTTAATGGGGGTTGCATCCTGATAAGCCCTTAGAAACAGTGATCATGGGTGTGTTCATGGAACTTTGTTTATTGCCTTGCTTGTTCTTTGACTATTTGTGTTTATTGTCTTGCTTGTTCCTTGACTATTGAATCTATTGTATTGTTAGTTCTTCAACCTAGAACTGACCTTAATACTTGCATGTAATTAAAATGATATAAAAGCAAAAAGGAGGAGGGGAGATAAGATAGAGGGTTTTTAGGGAGGGGAAATGGGGAAAGGGAATGGCATCTGAAATGTAAATAAATAAAATATCCAGTAAAAAAAGGAATAGAGAGTACCTTTTCACTGTCTCTGGCATGCCTCTCTTGTTTCTTTAGCCATATGCTCATCACATGCTGACACAACTCATTAGGTGTTACAGTGAACTTCAGAGACTAACTACCAGCCCTGCCCCACATACTTCAATCATCTTTACTCCTGACCTTGCATCCCTGTTCACGGAAATGAGAATTTGTTGGTAGTACTTCAGTATTCCCTTGATTATTTCACGCCATTAAGAACCAACATAGCTTAGCCTCATCCACAAATCATGGTGGAGTGTCTTCTATTAGCATGTGTTCAAGGTCCTTTCCAGTTCTTCATGCCAATGAGAGAATCCTGGTACTTACAAAGATTCACTAGATGTGTCGAGACCAACTCTTTATTCCAGGATGCTCCACTGTTGTTGAATTCCTCACCCAAACATGTGAGTTCTTCTCCACGTGCTTAGAACTCACCACAGCATTCTCAGAATATACTGATCTAATTTCATGCCCATTCTGGAGATCCGAGTCCACCTTATTAATAGCGACATGAGATTTGACTTTTTATTCAACTTTGGCAAATTCTGTTTAGGTATCTCCATGGATATTTCAATTTGGATGTTGGATGCCTTCAAGAAGTTCCTGTTTTAAAGTCTGGGTCCTTGAGGTGGCTCTATTAGCAAGTGGAATAAACTTTGAAATGTGGAGTCTTATGGGAGAACCTCGGGTTATTATAGCAGGCAGGTCCTCGCTTGGGATTGTGGGATCCTGGCTGAACCTCTTTGCTTTTAGTCTGATGAACTACCCAGCTTGCACTACCACACGTTCCTTGCATTGTTATCCCATACTCTTCTAAAAGCCAAGGCAATAGATCTAACTCACTGGGGGCTGGAACATCCAAAACCCAGAGTTTAAACAAACCTTTGCTCTTGCAAGTTAGTTATTTCAGTGCTTATTAGTATAGAAAAGTAGCTGGTGCAGTTAAGTGTGTGTCCCTTTATTTAATGGTAGCCTTCATGGGTCTATCTGACTCTCACCCTTCCCCAGACCTTGAGAATCCATATGCATAATCATAGGTAAAAGGTAGAAAATATATGTTGTAAAATTCATTACATTCTTCCTGGTAAGCCCAGATAAAGCCAAATTTAGTAAATTGTCCAGTTGTCCATCCTTCAGTACCAAGTATTCCTCATTGCCCGATAAAACACATCTTGGAATTCCAGGAGGAAACATGGCTGTTTTGGAGCTATCCCAATCTCCAATTGGTCTCTCAGAGAAAGTCAGATTGTTTCTAAATTACTATAAAAAATTGGACATTCTCTTTTCCATTATCCTTGCTCATCAAGTGCTGAGTCAACTCTGTCTTTTTCTATGCTTGTTCTTGGAATGATGATCAGGTTGATTAATTCACACCATCTAGGAACAAGTGTCAATCCTGATTAAAGTGATACCCTTACCAGGGTTATTTAAAATGTAACAGAAAATAGTGTTGATCCCAGAAGAATCAATCTGTAATGGCATAATTGCTGGCGATAGAGACATACACTATGTTACAAGTTCTACTCACACTTTCTGCAGACCTTCAGTGTAGCATCCCCCAATTGTCTGTGGAAGGGGCTGTCTTCCCTGCAGAGCCCTATTCCTTGAGAAGACCTTTTCTTATTTATTACTTTGTTCTCAGATCCTAGTAAAATTCCAGTTGCAGAGCTGTTTCTTGCGCTTTTGTTGTTGTCTTTGATATATTTTTTAAATCATCTTTTTTTACAACAAGACTGTTACATGGACTTTGGGGGAATAAAAAGAAGAAAATGAAGGTATAACTTTCACTTTTCTGTCCACTAAATAATCTGTACTTTTTGATCTTTCTCTGGGTTTATATTCTTCAAGTCCCCATTGTTCCATGTACCTGTTTTCATGATCGAACAACTCCCTTAAAAAGCAAAACTGTAGCTGGAGGGCTGATATGTGGATATTTACATGACTAGTGAAGATGTTCTTCTAGTCGGAGTATACCTGCCTTGGGTTTGTACAGGGGACTTACGTGTGACTCACTTATAACCTCCTACAGATGTTCAAATGAATCCTACAGAGACCTCTTCCTAGGTAAGGTTTCTCTAAATTTCTGTGTCATTTCTGTACAGAGTTGAAAAGTCTCCTTTCAGTCTGAGCCTGTGCTTCATGGTTGCCTTTTGTTAGACCCACTCCTTTTGAGCTGAATTAAGATTGTAAACACGTGAAGACAGAATAAACTATCCTTATGGTGATTCCTACTGTTGATGCATGGTTAGAAAGTCAGGTAGCAGTAACGTTGGGCACGCAAGATTCTTGTGCCCCAGCTAAAGTAGCAGAAATATGTATCACATTCAATCTTTTCTCCTTAAAATAATTGTCTCTTATGTTGTTTATTAAGCTTTTTCTTCTTTTAGAAATTGTTATGGCCAAACAGGTAGAGATGATGTCTGAAGGCAAGTATTTGCCCCAAGATGATAGTGAATATGTAGTTCATTTGGCTAAACAGGTAACTCCTCTCTGCTTGTCAAGAAGCATATATGGTTTGGCCAGAATCATCCTTTGCAGAATATATTTGGAGAATATTCCTCTCATCTCTGTCCTTGACTTCTATAAAAATGACAAGCTTTGAGTTCAGTTTCTGGGGAGTCTTTTTTTTTTCATTATGTGTATCGAGAAAGCAGAGTTAAGACACTGAGGGGTGAAGGGAGGAAAGGTGAAACCAAGAAAGAACATGGATGACAGTGTCTGAGGACCCAGATTCAGCGACTAGAACAATTGTATACGTCCTTTTTTATTTTTTTAAGCTAATTTGTATTGGTTTCTGCAAATTACATCAGGAAGATTGCAGTTTAACAAACAAGCATGTTCTCAGTTTGTTTGCCTAAGTACAAATTATTTACACTTTCTATATGATAAAGATGTATAATTTTAGTCATTTTAAAATTGCATTTTAAAGCCTATGACCTGAATCAGTTGAACCGGGCATTGTCAAATAATAATTCTGAATAAACTACAGAAGTACAATGAAGCAGTGCTTTGTGTTATAGAATGTGCAGGAAACCACTTGCCCAGAGGAGCTGAAAAGAACATCTCATTAGAGATCCAGTCGCTCCTAAGAGATTCTACTAAACTGTGGTTCATAGTAAGTTCCAAAGCAATTGAGAAGGATTGGAAAAGAGAAAAACTGGCTTTGAACTAAAATTAAAATTACATTCAGAAAAATACTAAGGGGTATCTAGGTGAAGAAGAATGAGAGAGAGTCAGGAGTGGGAGAGAGTAAAAATTTATGATCAAATTACACAGAGAACAATACAGTTGGGTTCCATCCACAATCTGGAGGATTCCCGTTTCCTCTGAGAAACCCTCCTCCATGGCACCCAATACTTGGTCCTCAGACATTGATTGTACCAAACTAGAACTGTAGTAGTCCACGGATCCCCAACTACAGGGTGGCTACTTTGAGTATAAAGAAATGTCTTGTTTGTTCTGAGATCCACATTATACAAAGTGGCCAGGCACTAAAGCCTCCAATTAATGAGATCTTCCTAACTATATGAAGATTGTTTCCATTTCACACATGATCAAGTAAGATGTAAAATAATACTTATTAGTCTTAGTCCCCTCTAGCTTCAAATGAACGGGACTCAAATTCTGATTTTTATTTCTTAGGCTCTGTGCAATTCCTGGGCATTAACCCTAATCTAAATCTCTAACATTAGTCTGGCTACTACCCAACTACGTGCCCAAAAAAATATAGTTGGAAATTCTCTGGATGATTTCTGCTCCAGCAGTTTGGTGTCTTGGGGAGGCACTTCACTCTGGCGTGTGCTGCTGGTCCATCGTGACTAATGGAGACCTCCTGCTCTCTCAGTCTTCTCCTCATTGGCTGTCTGTCTTTCTCTGTCTCTGTCTCTCTCTTTGTGTCTTGTGTCTCTCTCTGTCTTTCTATCTGTCTCTCTTTCTCTGTCTGTCTCTGTCTGTCTCTCTCTCTCTCTGTCTCTCTCTCTCTGTCTCTCTCTCTGTCTCTGTCTCTCTCTCTCTCTGTCTCTCTCTCTCTCTCTCTCTCTCTCTATCTCTATCTCTATCTCTATCTCTATCTCTATCTCTATCTCTCTCCTTCTCCTGGTAGTCCCTAACTGCAACTCCCAACCCCATAACTCCAACTCCACCTCTCTCTATTCCCACCAGTGATTGGATATTGTGTTTAATCAGTGGTTTTAAATTGGGGAGCAAAGTTTACACAACAATGGCTTGTGTACTTGAGAATCCACTTTTCTTGAAGCAATCAGATCTTGGGGTACAGAATTTAGCATTTGAATACAAGCAGCACAGTACCAACCCCTTTCAGTAAGACCCCAAACAACCTCTTCCAAAGTATAAAGCTTTCTCTGAGGGAGGTTGGACATAACTCTTGTTCTCTTCCCAACTCTTGGAAAGTGTACTCAGAAAAGGCATGCTGACCTAGGAGATGTTTCCAGCTGAGGAGATGACAAAGCCATCTATTTTAGAGCTACATAGCTCTTGACCAAAAGCAATGTGTTACAAAATGAACTCAATTACAATCATCTCTCAATCATCAGCAATAAAAGTTTTGTGAGGAGAGCAGGTTACTAGGAAATTTTATGTGGCTGAAGCTCATCAATAATATGTACATAACTCAAAGCTGCCATCCATTTCTCTCCTCCCCCACCCCGCCAGCTATAAAAGGAACTGTTTATAAGCACAATGTGATGAGTGTCATGTTAGGTCAATTTACTCTTTAAGTTTATGGCAAATAATTATTTAGCAGATGGAATTCTCTGTAGGAGATTCCATTTACTTGGCTTCTAGAAGGTTGATTGTACTGAAAAATAACTTCTGGGATACTATTTGAGAGAGAAACACAGACTTACCTTATTCCTGAGGGAACAAAAAAGATTGTCTAAACATCAGCTTAATCCATACCATGTAGCAGGGGGGCCCATGTCTGTCCTCCATAAGGAAGTCTGGGAGAGCAGAGTAAATATTTGATGTGGCAACTCCAGAAGGAACCTCTGTTGTAAAGTCTGAATTATGAGGTGTTCTCAGGAAACATGTATTTTATCCCAGGCCAGGGCCAGCTGAGGTTGAAAAGTCAGTCTCCAGTGATTAGCTATTTCCCTGAGACGTCCAGCAGGAAATGTGCAAGGCCCGAGAGGGGAGTGTGCTCCGGGTTGACAGCTCCTGCCTATTTTCAAGGAACCATTACCCTTAACAAGTGAGGAAACGCTGGAAGTTTTGACATGCTGAAGGTTGAAATAATTCAGAAGGGTCTTACTTCTGTGGACTGAGAATCCTACTGCACTCTCAATGTGTCCTTACAGGTCCTTACCTAATGATTCTAAACACACAGTCACAGAGCCGGGGATATGCGCAGGTACATGTGCCCATGTGCTTATACATTTATATATGTATTTACATGTGCTGAGTTTTTTCTCTAGACATGGTTTCTCTGTGTAGCCCTGGCTGTCCTAGAACTCATTCTGTAGAGGAGGCTGATCTCAAACTCAGATTCACCTGTCTCTGTAGTCAGAGTGCTGAGATTTAAGGTGACTGACACCACCACTGCCTGACAGGTGCTGATGTCTTAACTTTGCACTTTAAGAAAAGTCTTTCAGCCGGGAATGGTAGTGCATGCCTTTGATTTCATCACTCAGGAGGCAGAGGCAGATGAAGCCCTGTGAGTATGAGGCCAGCCTAGTCTACAAAGATAGTTCCAGGACAGCCAAAGCTGTTCTCTATCTCTAAAAACAAAACCAACCCATCAAAAAAAAGTCTTTTAATTTTAATGACTGATAAAAGGGATGCTACTTTGAAACCAGTAAAACATGTAGTTTACTATCCCAGTTATCTTGTCTCCTTTAAGCCTTCTACCTCCATTATTAAACATAACATACCATAGGCATCTGACAAATATGGATTGGAGGATGTGCTTTTCTTTTTTTATTGGTTATTTTATTTATTAACATTTCACATGTTATCTCTATTCACATGGGATTCTGAAATGCCCTTGAAAATCAAGTATGTCATGAGGGTAATGTCATAAAAAGGTATAAGTGAAATGCCTTCTCTCTCTCTCTCTCTCTCTCTCTCTCTCTCTCTCTCTCTCTCTCTGTCCCTTGTCCCTCTCTTCTCTCCCTAGCTGTCTCCTTCCCTTGTTCTCTGTCTCCCCCTCCCTCCTTCCCTCATCCCTCCTTCCCTCCTTCCCTCCCTCCCTCCCTCTCTCCCTTCCTTTCTTCCTTCCTTTCTTCAATTTCTTCCCTCTCCAATGAGAAAACACAAGGAGCAGACAGGCATGAGCCAACACAAAAGACACTTCACCAGGGATCACATTGACTGTCACCTTGATTTTGGACATCTCAGATTCCTTAAATACAAGAAATAAATTATTCTAGTCTATGGCAATTTGTTACAACTGCCCAATCTTAGTCAATGATCAAGGGAATATCCTCTTAATTGAGGAGACAAAGACGAGCACGTCTTCTGTTGTACGGGATGGTGATAAAGTGGTAAGTTGAAATTAGGACTAAAGATAATAAGACATGCTCTGAGATCTGATCCAACAAATAAAACAAAACATTGGGAACTTTCCAAACTAAGGCTGTAGACGTCAGTGACGTTAGTAAGATACAAGTTTAGAGTCAGTCATCTAGGAGATGACATGGCCCTCCAAGAACTATGTCAAGTGTACCTGCTCATTTCAAAGATAAATACAATACTACATCCAGCCAGGAAATGTTAAAAACTAGGACAGCGAGTGATGTGGACAGCTTTCTAGGTACCAGCACGAGATCCAGCTTGTCCCCAATAATAAATCATGAGATCTGAGTTTATCTCTTCTATTGAAGCATCATTTGTTGCAAGAAGAACAGGAAGAGAAAAGCAGTTGCTTTAGGAAAATTTACAAAAAAAAAAAATCCCAAAGAGACTATTTCACTGAACATTGTTAATCACTCATTGTTCCCTGTGTCCTAACCCTGGGGGCCACCCAGCAGGGTGAGGGCTTATGGGATTGAGTCTACCATTTATTGGAAATAAAGAAGGTCCCTTCTCTCTCTGCACATCTGGTGTGTTAATTGCAACCCTCCCAACATAAGTAATACCTGCAGCACAATTTTAGAGTCCCTGCTGGGACAAATGCCATTTCCAGGGTCTGTCATTCTATGGATCCAGAAAAAGCTCCACTAAATAGAACTGTAAATTCAACCCCATATCTGTCTTCTTGTACACAGGAACCACCTTCCCGTCCCTCCCCCCGCACCCCCAGCCAGGTTTGGGCAGAGCATGTTCTGAAAATGAAAACGCATTTTGGCTTAGTTTTCCAATGCAGCTGAAGAGCCCAATGGTGTCATGGGATGCTAGTATGTAAATCTGTATCAGATTCTCGTAATATCACATCTACAAATGGGGCTTTAAAGGTAGTACCTTCTCTGTCTTCTGATAACAGGATAGAGAAGGACTTACACAACAATAGGAAAGAAGGATGATAGAGTTCAAGTCAACACGGACTCTAGGATTTCACTCAGAAATCAGAACAGAGTTTTCATACCCATCCAGAAAGGTGGACAGAAACATGTAGAAAGATCCTTCCATGATGGAACACATACGAGTCCCAGCAAGCCAATGAGAAGTCTTAGTGCCTTTGCTATCTCTACATTGTGAGGTTTAAAGCAACAGTCTTGGAACCCTGTGTAGGTCCTTGTTATCATTTTTCTTGTTCACCAGCATGCTACAGAATCCCCACATGATGAGAAAATACAATATTACATATGGTATTTATTTCTCTTCTGTTCCTGTGATAAAATGCCATGGCCAAAGCAACCTCTAAAAGTGTTTACTTGGGCTAATGTAGCTGGAGGGCTATCCTGCTGGGCAGACTTGGCAGCGATGGGCAGGAATGGCAACAGGAGCAGAAGCTGTGGGCTCACGGTTGTCAACCACAGGCACCAAGCATCAAGCGAACTGGAGATGGCTTCAAACTTTCAAAGCCTACCTCCAACAAGGCCAAACCTCCTAAACCCCTCCAAATTGCTCGGCCAATGGAGGACCAAGTTTTCAAACACACAGCCTTGTGTTTGACTGGGACATTCTCATTCAAGCCATCACATATAACTAACCCAGTCTTGGCAAACTTAAGCAAGTCAGAAAAAAAATATTATCAAAGAATGTTGGGTTAGGAATGAGTAGGTCTCACCCACGTCTCAGTTTTACTTGTGGCTTCCCTGTTCCCAGCAGTATACTTACCAGAGCTAATATGAAACCTTTGTGCTTATTAGCATAATAGTTGCAGGTAACTCAGAGGCTCCACAGACCTTCTGTTTTACCTTTCACATTTCCATAAGGTTTCTGGCAAGAAGATTTGCATTATTCTTGTTAAAACTTGTACAAAAAAAAATCTGAAGTCATTGTTTTCAGATGTAATTTACAAAGCACACCTCTTAGGCAGAAATCTAAATTGCTGTTAAGGAATTCACTCTTGGGACCAAGTTCCTCCTTTCCCTCTTTAATTCAAAGTATGAGACTGTCGCTTCTGTTATTAGGTATTTCAGCAACTTTTCCCTCTTCAGACCAAGGTCAAAAGTCTCCTGTTGTTAGTCTCCATGAAGGCGCCTGAATAGACACAGCTGCACACCATGCATATTTATGTCGCACGGGCATTAAAGCAAATAGAAGAGGGATGAATTAAGAACCGAGTAAGACTGAAAAAGAGTTGTTTGGACACCATCTGTTTTATACTTTTATGAACGTACATGATGCAGGTGAAGGGATAGAAAATACATGTAGTCTTGGACATGAGTAAACTCCTTAAGAATGAAAAGTCTAAGAGGGAAAATAGGAAGGATAAAAATATGCATATAGATACATTTGTCTTCTCTTATCTATAGGGTTTGGTGCCAGGACACTGTTTATCTCCAGGTCCTTACAGACTCAAATCTCTTATACAAAGAAGTACAGCATTTGCACATAACCTATACACATTATCCTGTTTACTTTAAATCGTGTCTAGATTACTTGTAACACCTAATATAATGTGAGTATAATTATGTTTAATGAATAATATTTGTATAGTTGTACTATATTATTTAAGGAATGATGGCAAGAAATTAATGTTTATCCATGTTCATTCAGTACAGAGATGATTTTGCTTCCAAAAAGAAATGTGAGGTTTGTTGACCTTAAGGCCATGAACTATAGATACAGAGTGAAGACTATATATATGTATGTGTATATGTATATGCACATATGCATATATGTGTTCTTTCAAGACATTCCTACGTATACTTCTTACTCATTGGGATACATAGACTCCTTGGCCTGTGACATGTGGAGTCTCCTATTGGCCTTTGGTTCCCTTGTCCTTGTTGAACTAGAAATCATTACACTGAGAGTTAATGTCTACCTCCAAAATGAGTTGTAGCAATTTACAAGAGCTTTGTGAAACAAAGGTTCTAATAAAGATGCTGAGAAACCATGGCAACTCTCATGTGGCTCCTTAAAGATAATTCTCTGTGTCAAATAATCCAAGGTGCTTGGTGCTTAACGGTTATTATGCTTTCAAAGCCTGAAGTCTTTGTGTGTGTGTGTGTTTGTGTGTGTGTCCAGATGCATATGTGTATGCAGGTGAATGTGTACTTGTGTGCATGTCTATGTGAGGACTACAGGGCAGCTCTATGGTCACCTGCAGGAATGTTGCTCACTTCCATTCAAAGAAGCTCTCTCAATGAAAATGAACTGGAGGTCACCAGCTAGGCTAGGCTGGCTGGCCAGCAAACACCAGGCTTTTCCTGTCTTCATGGCACTGGGCTTACAGATGGATGCCACCATGCCATAGAGTTTTTGTGCCATCCCTGGAGGTTGTATTCGGGTTCGGATGGTTGACTGAGTGTGAGGCTAAAGCTTACCAGTTGGAAAACAAAGAAACCTCTCAGCCCCTGTATTCTGTCCTTTATGATAGAGCCAGGTTCTGATAGATGAGTCCCTCCAGAGGTTTAGTGAGGCTGCTCCTTAGCTGTGTCTCCTTTCTGATGGCTCTGAAGGAGGGAGAGCTCCTCAGAGAAACTTGTCTGCCAAGAATGCCAGTCTCTAAGAACAGTTTCCACACTTGCACCCAGTGTGGCCACGCTGGAAGAGGATGAGAAATGATGTCCTTTCCTCTTGTTTGATTGGTTCTGTGACGACGAGGTACTGAAATAAAATTAAAGGTTAGGAAAGTATGAGGATGAGGAAGGATAGAATCGAAAGAGCTTCATAAAAGACGGGATCTGAAAGGTCCCTGGAGAGTTGAGTGATATGTAGAAGAGGAGGCCAGATTTCAATGCTTCGGATACTAGAGCTTTGCTTGTAACTTTTATCTCCTGGTTACTTTTTTTTTCTGTAGCAGAAGAGTTTGCAGGTTGTCAAAAGAGAAAAAACAAAAACCAAACAATCTTAACTGAAAAATGTCACCGAAAATCTTGATGGAGCAAATGCTTCTCTCTTCAATTTTGCATAAAGGACCTTGAAATCTGACCATATGAGAGTTTTTAGAAAGGTGTTGTCTTGGGAGAGCAGAGGGGTCTCTTCATTATACTCCTCCCATGGACAACAGCAGCAACCAGCAACGTATTGCCTGATTCTACCTGACTCCTAAAATATCTCTTTCCCACTGGAATAGACTCAAGACATTCACAGTGGTAAAGCCATGTGCCCAGCAAACAGTTACCTTTCACACAGTTACATTTAAGTAGAAGATTGACACATTGTCTGGGTAGTGCTTACCATTTAAAAAAATAATTACTTCTTCCCTATTGCTTATAATCACTACTTTAAGCTCACAAGTGAAATCTATTTCCTCACCTCAATTTTGCCTCCTCTGCCAGGTCTGCATCACACTGTGGGGCTTCTGGGGACTGCTGGGCTGCTGGCATTGATCTTTCCTTCCCCTGGGGTGGGGAGAAACTGGTCTTCAATTTTACCCTTTGGGGGGAAACATCACACCATCTACAAGATGGCTGAGTTTTGTCTTTTTTGCACAGATCTGTATTATTTTGTGTTATTAAATATTTGGCTGGCTTTGTTGTCGTGTATATATCCACAGCTTTCGATACATGTGTACACTTAAAACATTTATCTATTCTTCCAGGACATATTTTTAATACCTCCTTGGCAAGTCACTGTGCGAAGTGTTTGAGATGATGACTTAGAACAGATGACGTATATATCTGTGACAGCATTATTTCTAGAAGGTTCTATTAATTTGGGGGAGAAAATTATACCTACTGTTAATTGTTTATGTGGATATCTTCACTTCCAGATAATATAATAAGAACTTTCTTTCAGCTAAAGAAAATAGCTGGTATAAGGAACTTCTTTTGGTAGTCATAAATCTTAACAATAATCTACCAATCAATTTATTCCGTTCTTGCACATGTGAAGGACTTTCATCAGTACCAGAGTAACCCTGAAAGGTACAGAAAAGGCATGGGGGCGAATTTGAGTTTCAGAATTTATGTGGTTAGCTCTAATTTCCTATAGATTATGACTTCTCAGACAGATCATCTGACAAGTGAAGGAGGATTAAATCATTGCATTGAAAATATTCTCTTACAGCTGACTGGAGAGAACCACTTCTGACCTGGGTAGGAAACATACCTTGGTCCTGCAGAAGAAGGAACCATTTTAGATGTCACGGTTGCTGTAGTGTCTAAGAATGGATGGAACCTTGTCTATTGTATATCTGGGGAAGACGATATTCTGCTAAAACACAGTAAGATGCAGCGCGTTTCTGACCTGCTCAGAGATTTTTTGGGTACCTTGTAGACTCATGTCTGAGCAGTGTGCTGTGGTCTTCATGACATCCTTAGTTTCCCATGCATGGAGGTGTGTTGGGAATGCATGGTTTTACTGAATGTAGACTTTCCTCTTAGCCACTAAATGATAAAGGTGAATGAAGCTCCATTCTCACAAGAATGGAGGGCAAAAGGGGACCAAGACTTTCTGACCTCTAAGGACGTTAGAGTCACTCGGTCCTGCTTTATTGCCTTTTTCTACAGTGCATCAAAGCCAGATCTTTCCATCTCAGTGAGGCAGGGGGATGCTACTCTTCTAAGGACAATGGCTTTTTTTAGTTAAAATTGGACTGTATTTAGAAGTGTTTGGCTTTGCATTTGAACCAAAAAGGGAAAAAGACAGAAAGAAATGTGAACACTTGATGGTTTCCCTAATGGCAAGAAGATCAATTAATTTACAGCGAGGAATAAAGAAAAAGCTACAGTACAGATTTACAAAATGTTCATTATCTATGGACTTTGGATATGACCCGCTGTCAGCCCTATTATCTACAGTGGAGATCTGACAGTTCCAATCCCGAATTCGGGGACCAGTTGATAAATTAAAAATCATTTTAAAATTTAATATTAAAATTGATAATTGCTCTGTGGGAAATAGATTTTTCTGAACTTACACCCTTTTCCTGCAGTGCTGAGCAGATGATAAGCGATAAACTGCCCATTTGTCACTATGATAGATAGACAAATCCTACTTTTACCCTTGTTCCTCAGGACTCACACATTTCAATTAAAGAGAGTAAGTGCTGCCATTTGTAACACACCCACAGTTCTTCTATGCTTCCTCGGGGCTTAAAGAATTCTCTTTAGAAATAGAATGCTCCCTATCTCTTTGTACAGTCGTTGGAAACTATGTCCCATCACTTCAAGAAGCATGGCAGGAAGATGAAAGGGTGATTGGTTAGTATCTATGTCTTAGAAATTTGGCGCAGAAAGTAGTGTCTGAAAATGATTGTCTTTGTCTTAGTCCCCAGTCCGTTCTCTACTTTGCTAGTGCGAGTCCTTATTAGTATTTCAGGTTTGAGCATGATTATCACCTGAGGTATATGGAATTCCTCCTTCCTTTTTATTTTGTTGTTGTTGTGGTGGTGGTATCTGTTGTTGTACTGATTCTGTGTGTCATGTGTCTTTGCAAAACCTTGGAGATGAAGTCTCTCATCCTATTAATGATTGACTTGGCTATGTGACTTCTTTTAGTCTACTGGCTGTTAGGAGACATGACCTGTGCATCCTGTACATCCACTTGGAGTTTGGGTTAGAGCACTTGGACTCCCCTGCTTAGCTTGTTCTATATCCCAGTTGTAGCTTCATCCTGGACTTCAAAGAAAGGCAAGTAATAGTGACATAAACATGGCCTCAAGCTGGTAGCCTTACATAGCCCACTAAGAATTTGAAGCAAGTCTATCCTGATGATCCATAGAATCTGAGTGATAAAAAGTGCTTATTGTCGAATTGTATATGTGTGTATTTAAATACATGCATATATACATGCATGCATGCATACATACAAACTTACATTAGTTATGAAGCAACATTGGTTTTCAAAGGATAATTCCCTGGGAAAAATAGCACTGAGACCAGAATTAATTGCAACTGTGATGAATTTATGCCTTGCTCAACCACTCTACCCCTATTGCGTGGAATATATAGTTAAGGTTTTAAAAAGTAGGTGTTGCATGAACGAATGATAACTTCCTAGGCAGAGGTTCTATCTAGTCCACATTATGTTGACTTGGCTTGTCTTAGTTCTGTGCATGGATGACAGCCTTCTCGAGAGCATGAGATTTTGTTTCCAGTCCTATCTGCCTCTACAGGCCTTCTGATCTGAAGAGGAAGTAGGATAGGTCAGAGAGTGTCTCCAGAAGAGAAAGATCAGTTGGCTTCACAGAGTTGAGAGACAAAACTCGGTCTGAAGGCATAAGGACATTCGGTGATGCGTAATATTCCAGTAGACTTCCTAGCAAACAAATATTCATCTATTTTAAGGATATTAAAACATTTTGAAGCAAACAATAGTAGTATGTAGGCATTTGTGTTAAGTGATCATTGTGAGTTATAATCCATGAAATAGACTCTCTCTGTCCATTGTATAACATCCTGATGCTCATTTCACAAGGAAAAGGGAGTCTGGGAAACAGCAAGGATTTCCCCCCAGTTTACAGAGACAGAAAGTAGTAAATGATGTTTGTTTGTTCGTTTCTTCCAGGACTGAAGACTCCAACAGCAACTTTTAAGATCAACCAAAAAGTCCTAACATTATGGCTACGGATTCTAACCCTTGGACTTACTTGCACAATGTTGCTTCCAGATCTGGTTCATTATCTCCTGTCTTCTTTTCCTTTCTCAGAAAAACAGGTCCATTCATAGTTACAGTTATGGGGTGTGGGGAGGAGCTCTTGCCTGTGCCCTAGAAAGGAAAGGGCTGCAGGAAGGGGGCCACTAATTAGCTGGTCCCAGAGCTTCATGAGGCTGGCATGGGTTCTTTATTTTTAAAGCTTCAAGGCAGGGGCCAGGCTGGGCAAAGAACAATGAGTACAACGCAGAGGTGATGCTTTTAATGATACAGTGGCTAATGAAATGGCACTCCACGGGTTCACTTATTAGTAACTTAGCTCAAACAGCCATGTCCTACTGTCAGCTTGCCACTGAAGACCCAGTGTGACCTCAGAATTGTCATCTCCACCTGAAAAAGAGCAAATGTAGCAGGAAATCTAAAAGCAGCAAGCATAATTTGGAGCAGGAAGATTAACAACAACAGAGAGGGCCTTGGGAATCTCTGCATCTCCAGTTCGCTGGAACGTTAAGCCGAAAAACAGAGCTTCTATGAAGAACAGGCTAACCTTGCCGTACTTGGGCTGCGTCTGATTTGTAAACAATGGAACGGCTTGATTGAATGTTTCTGGAGGCTTGGATGACAGTGTTGGTATTAGAGGAGTGACGAGCACAACTCCATTCTCGACTAATTATATACTGTAGCTCTCCCTGATGTTTTTTTCAGAGCATAGAGATTTCTAACTTTATGTTTGGAAAATGATTTATGGGGAAAACACTTCCGTACAAATCTTGCTTGACAACTGAGGCATCATGAAGGATATGTAGATGTAAAAGTTTATGATGCTTTCCATTTCTGTAACTTTATTTGTTTGAATAACTCAGTACCCTTTACACAAATTATTGAATTACACCTGCTAATATGCCTCTGCCACATGGGGATTGTATTCACCTTTTAATTTAGAGTTGGACAGGGAGGGCTGTCATGTTGAGAACTGTCTTTTTGAGGGACAAGCCATATCTTATACCCCTGGTTGGCTTGTATCTGTGTTTAAAGACTACTCCCTAAATGTACACTCATAAGTGGAATTTCCTCCTTTAAATGCCCACATATGTCCTTATTAACAATTCATGGTGCCTGTGTGTTTGCTTCTTTCTTTCTTTCTTTCTTTCTTTCTTTCTTTCTTTCTTTCTTTCTTTCTTTCTTTCTCTCTCTCTCTCTTTCTTTCTTTCTTTCTTTCTTTCTTTTTGTTTTCAAAGCTAAACAACCCCACATAGCCTCCTTGAGTCTGAACTCTGGTTCTAAACAAGAGTTTGTCCAAGGTGACACAAATTCCCAAGAATCACAGTGTGAAATTCAGCTGTTTTCATCCTCACTGATGTACAAGTCATGCTTGTTGCTAATACAGTTATGGAAAAAAAAACAAGCCTCCAGACCTTATTAGGCAGTTTGGGTTAGAAAAACATTCTCTGTCAGATGCGCAGTTGAGTCCAATTGGCGTTGACCTTTTACACAGCATCTTCTCCGGGACCTCTGGATTCCTTCCCAGTGTCCACAGAACCCACCAGCTTCTCACTCTGCCTCCTGTGATTTTGGAGTTATCAGCTCGTTCCTTTCAGCCTCTCAGACAGCACCACTCCCGCTTCTGTTTCTCTTCCCGCCTTTGGCTATCTAGTCACGGAGCCAGGCAGTAATGAAAATGGGTTTCATTAAACAGGAATCCTACTTATTTTCTCAAACCACTATGCTAATAATCTTCCATCTCAATATAAAGGCTTAAACACATACCAATATAACTAGTTTTTTTCCTCAGCTATTTTTTTCTCTAAAGAAGATTATTTCTCAGGGATAAAAATATCCCTCTTCAAATTCCAAGACTTTGTTGTTAGAAATGAAGACGGAAAGTGTCTAGAACTCATCCCTGCTCCATGAGGGGATGCAAGATAAATTCCCACGTCTTAGTCATGCGGGTTTTCAAAATGACCGAAAAAAGAGATATGAAGAGCTAAAACATTTCCTCATGGAAGCATGAATTTTGCAGGCCCTTATGAATAAGTCAAGATGAGTATTAGAGTCCAGATATAGTTTGTTGGCATATGAATAGGAGTGTTAGAAATATGGTTCTCCTGCCCCTGCACCAGACATGTGGATTAGAATGCAAGAGAAATGACAAGTCAATAGAAACCCTAAGAGGCTTCAGGGCCTTTTTACAAGAAAGCCATCTTCACAGTAAGATGTGACCCCCTCCCTTTGGCAGTTGTTATTCCAACGTCTGTTTTGACTGGGGTTGAGGTCTGTCAGTTTCTGCAGCCTGGAGCTAATGACTACAATTTCCAGCAGAGTATCTAACTTCCCCGTTTTTGAAATGTCTTCGTTGGCTGTTCATCTCTGCCTCCGTTTCACTTTTCTTCTGCTTTGTCCTGTCGGGAAGTTTGCCACCATCAGCAAGAAGTCAATCTTGACTCTTCAGTCTCTGGAGCCTTCAGAGCTCTTTGCAAATACAAGGAGCGTGACCCTGGAAATATTTTTCCCCCCGAAAAAGGAAAAAAGCTCCACTTGTCAATCAGTCATCTTGGGCGTAACTCCTCGGAAAGGAACTCGTTGTAGACCCTGTCTTAATCCATCAAGGTTGGGAGAGGATGGGGAACAGAAGGTCAAGTAAGTAAATGACTACGATAGGCTTGAGAGTCTAGCTTCAATCGTCACACACGCTGCCTTCATCCCACACAGACACTGCAAAGCGCACGAAAGGATGGATGAAGACTAGGCGCTTCTTGATGGAGGAGTTTGAGGGGAAAGACAATGGACTGACTCTCTGTTTAACTGAATATTAACCTGCTTATTGTGGGGAGCATGCGCGAGGCTGGGCTTGGTAGAGAGCACAGAAAGATGAATATTTCTTTTGAGATGGTCACAATTCACTGATTCCTCCATCCCGCTTTGTAGCTTTCGGCGGTTTCCTTCATTTGTCTTGTTTTACACTGAGCTGTCTCTCTGTTTCTCTCACCCAAGAGGTTATAAGCAATTTTAGAGCAGAAGTATTTTTTTTTCCATCTTTGTAAAACCTGTAAACATTTTCAGAAGGTAGGTGCCCATTTATTATTTGCTGAGTCGCATTGATTTTTACCTCCTTAATATATTTTTAAATGTATTGTTTTGCCAACAACAAATACCCACGGTATCTGTCAATGCCTTAAGTACAAAAAGGAGGCTTGAAGAACATGAAGTTAGTATACTCTTAGGTGACTTTTGTAAAAGTTAAAAGCAAAGATTTTCCTTAAAACATTACATGTTTACAAAATAATACCCGAAGTACTGAAAGGCACATAGAAACACACATAGAGATACATGCACACACATATATATATACACAGACATGTATACATAACCTATTTAAAATATATACAGTTATACACATGAAAGGTTAAAACTAAGAATAGAAACTTACCCCTTGAAAATGTTGAAGAGGTAAAGAGCCAGAAAGTGACTCATTGATAAATTATTATATTTCTCATGACTTTATAATGCTGGGTGAGGTATTTGAAGAGTTTAGTAATTAGAAAGCCAAGCACCGAGGCCATATTTTTCTTATGAACTCTTCTAGGTCTATAGACCATATCAATGAATGACAAAGGACACTCCTTTTCTTTCCCTCTCCTGGAGCTAAAGGAGGCCACCTAACAGCTGAAAATTAAGGTGTGTACAGAAGTCACATAAGAAAGGACTAACTTCATGTAAGAAGATGAAGAGAGTAAAGTAATGTGGCCACATAACAAGTTAAGTACGAGTGGCTCAGGTACCATTGAAGAAAAAAACCTTTGAGCCAAGCCCTACAGGATGTGGGGGTTGGACAAGCAGGGATCTACATCTTTCTAGGTAGAGAGAGACCAGTGAAAAAGAAGGAGGGCATGAAGTAGGCTTGTTGAGGGATACTGATAGGACAGCATGCCTGGAGTAGACACTCTTGAGGAAATACTATATAAGGTATGGAGCAGCAGCAGGAGAATATCTAAAGGACTGATGCATAGGATGTTTTAGATTACGGCGAATAAAGTGCTGAACAGAACAGGCATCCTGTGGAACTTTTTTAATACACAAGTTATTCTATCCGCTATGAATTCTAGATGGTTCACTGCTGGTGCTGGAATACAAGTATAGAATTAGAGACACCCACATGGAGGATTGTGCATAATGTGGCTGAGATGTATTGGTTCTTGACATGTTGTCTGACCTTTGCATCCGACTGGGAACTCCCTCAGGGAAGATGTGCTTTGTCTGTACTGTTTGTCCTTTCTACCACAGGTTCTGCCATAACATAGAGCCTCAACAAATGCACCCTGAACACTGGGAATGTACCTATATCATATCACAGACAAGGACTGGGGTTCCCCAAAAAAGGTCAGCATATAGGGTGATCAACATATAGGGAAGGAAAACATTGTAACTTATAAGGTCTGGAACATATCATACTCCATACTGGGTGCTCTCTGTTTAATGAGTATCATGAATTAAAACTCCTAGAGACAGAAAGTTCTATTAAGCATAAAACAAAAGGAATGGATATGATTCTACTGTGTGTGTGTGTACACATGCATTCACATGTATGTATTTGCATACATACATGTATATTCATAAAAGCCAGAGACTCATGTTGAGTGTCTTCCTCAATTGCTCTATATATGATTCTTTCTGAGACAAGTTTTGTCATTGAAATTGGCATTGCCAATTGGTCTAGACTGGGTAGCTAGTGGGTGCCAGGAATCCTTGTCTCCACCTTCCCAGTGCTGGGATCACACCTATTCCCGGCTTTTTATTATGGGTGCTGGAGATCTGAATTCAGGTCCTTCTGTTTGTGGAGCAAGCATTTGACCTCCTGAGCTCTCCCCTGAGCCTGGAGTTGAGTAGGAAGAGGCCACTTGTTCTTTTGTTGAAAACCTGATGCCAAATACATAATGGGAAATAAATCTGAAAGATAGCTGCAGGCTAGATTGTAGAAGACCTCACATTTATGCATCCTGTGAACACTCTAGATATTATTCAAGTTTGGAGGTCTGTTTGTTTCTGTAGCGGGGAGGCAATAGGTTTAAAGCCGAGCTTGGAAGAGATCTGTATAACTCTGAAATTACCTCTGGATCATTTAGCTAGAGACAAAAACTAGATGGGCAGTTGTTTCTAAGGTCAAAATTACAGTTTTATCATTCGGAGGCACTGATGTGGAAAACAGAGGAACGGCACACCCACGGTATCGGTATCGGTGCGTTTTCTCCTAAGCCCTTGCATATGTATTACCCCCGTGGTCGTCACAGCAACCCTGCTAGGTGGCATTGTTATCACATTTTACCAATTGAGATGATTTATGCAAAGGGGATCAGTGCAGTCTGGCCTGTAGAAGATACTCCAGAAATCTCAGCTGAAGTAGAAAAATAAGAAGCACCGGCTTAGGAAGCCTAAGCAGATCGCCCAAGGTTATGGTGCCGGAAATAAGCGCCCGAGCCAGGACTAAAGCCAGTTTGCCTGGGTGTGATTCTCTTTGCTTATGCCCTCACAGAGAAATGCCTCCCATGCTCTGAATAAAAAAAAAAAAAAGGCAAATGAAGAAGGTAAGCATAACACTCACTTGCTAGCCCTGATACAACTTCTAGGGTGGAAAATATTAAATATAATGTAATAATTAATAGCAAGTTTATTTTATCTTGTGCTGTTGTTCCCTACCTGGTTACAGTATTTGAGAGGCCGTGGGACCCTCAGGAAGTGGTGATTAGCAGGTGAAGTAGGTCTTTTTTAGGTCACAGCCAAATCTAGCTAGAGCCTGCTTTTTGCTTTCTGGTGACTTCCATGTGAATGAGTCCCCTCCACAAGTCCCCACTGCCTGGCAGTATTTGACATTTTTCCCACTGTGCTGGATCGACATGCCTGAAACTATGATCTAACGCACAGGTTTGCTTCCTAGAGATGCCTTGGTCAGCATGGTGCAAGAGTCACTGACAGTCTGAATGTGCTTATACTATACACATGCTCTCTGTGTTATAAGTGTGTGTGTGTGTATGTCTGTTTGTGTGCGTGGGTGTCTGTGTGTGTGTGAGAGAGAGTGTGTGATTGGTTTGCTAGGAATAGATGGAATGGGTTTCATACAATAGGAATTATTTATGAATTCTGAAGGATGGTGTGAAGACCAAAGTATTGTTAGGTTTAATGTCTCCCGAGGCCTCAGTTTTGAGTGTTCAGATGGCTGCTTTCTCACTATATCCTCTGATGGTCTCTACAACCTTTCGTGTTGGTAAGTTTGGTGTCTTAGAACATTCAATTTCTTCTTTGTATGGAAGAATAAATTAGACTTTACTCCCAGGGTATCTTTTTAACTTACCTCTTTAAAGATGATGTTTTCAAATGTAGCCACAGTCTAAGGTGCTGGGGGTTAGAGTTTCAACACACAAACTGTACAGGGTTTATGTCAGCGCTCTCTCTCTCTCTCTCTCTCTCTCTCTCTCTCTCTCTCTCTCTCTTTCTCTCTCTCGTATACATAGGCACACTCATACACAAAAATTCACACACATTTAATTTTGAATTTTTGATTGTCACTGTAGACAAGAATAGAATGTATATTGTCATTGCTGTTTGGAAACCAGTCGTATATGTAATGCCCTTCAACGTTTCAAAATTGTGGTGTTTGTTTACTAAACATATTATGGGAAAATCCCCAGTGACAAGGTATGCTATGGTGTACCTGTTGACACAGCAGGAGTTAAGAAGCAACTCTTGATTGCATTAGTTTTAGTCCTAATTCCATTCTCAGTGCACTAGGCCATGTGCTATTTCCTTGATTTCATCCACCTCTGTGACTTGGAGTGACAGGGCCTTATATCAGGTATGCATGGAAATTATCAACAATCTATATAAATATATGTAGCTTAGGGTCTGCTCTATCATAGCACCTTGAGAGTGCTATATATGTCTTTATGAAACAAAAGACTGTCTTTCGGTGAGTGTTCCATGGGGCTAGCCTAACCAGGATCTTTCTATGATGGATACAAAGCATGAGATTGGTGTCTGGTTCCTGATGCTATAGTAAAGATCACCAGTGAAGCTTAAAAGTGAAAGGCATAGCATGGGGAAACCATGAGAATCAACAAACTCTGAGTGAGTATAAGACATCTTGATCCTCTGAGAGTTAGGCAGGGAATCCCAGAGGACTCCCTGTACACACACTCTTGCTTCATCCTGCCCTTTCTTGAATGGAATGAAAGCAATGATGCCCTTCAAACAACCAGAAAAAGAAAGAGTGATGTGATGTCCTTCTGAAAGACAGTTTAAATAAATGCAATGGCTTTTGCCCTCTGAGTTCTGTGGCTCTGTACAATTACTCACCAACCTCTGCCTGCATCTCTTGCCTCTCTCATTACCTGCTGTTGTGTCCTGAGGATACCCAAAAAGCCTATAGAGAAGCTTTCATGGTGAGACTCACACAAGTGAGCCGAGCTTGGAACTGGATTTTTCATGTCCTGCCTGCAGTCAGAAGGTAGTAGAAGGTAGTAGATGTTCCCCAACTCCAGCAGCAGCTTGATTGAACTTGAGACTGAAGCACAAGTGTACCATACAAATTCCTGATCTACAAATATCTGAGACAGTAAACATTTGGTTTTCTTCCATTCTTTTCTGCGTGTGTGTGTGTGTGTGTGTGTGTGTGTGTGTGTGTGTGTGTATGGCATGCGTGTGTGTAGGCATGAGTGGTCGTCTTCGTATGCATATCTATGTGTGTATAGATGCACACGGTGGCTCAAAGTTCACATGAGACTGCCTCAGTGTCCCTCTACCTCAGGAATTGAGGCAGGATCACTGAGTGAAACCCAGAGCTCGCCAGTTCAGTCAATCTGGCTAACCTTTCTACTCCTAGATTCACTGTCTCTGCCCGCTATGCAGTGGGTTTACACAGGCTGGCAGCCATGCTGTGTTAGTATGCATTCTGGGGATCCAAACTCTTGTCCCTACACTTGCCTCGAAAGTGCTTTAAACACTGGGACCTCTGCTCAGCCTCCTAGTTCTTATTTTAAACTGTGAAATTTGGTGGTACATTGCTGTAAAGCAATTTCAGCCAATTCGTACCAAATCTGTTGTTTTTCCAGATACAGAAATATTATCTACATAAATAAATGTATATTTAATATTTCAATAATATGATGCAAATTTGAGTTTCTTTTCTAATCTTATAGCTATTTAGAAACCAAGATTATATCTAAACAAATCATCAAAGAATCCAAATAGCCTATCCAGTCAGGGAGTAACTTTATATAGATTTTTTTCCCACTCAGAAGTATCAGTAAGTGACATGTTGTAGACTCACCACAATAAAATATAAGCAAAGTTATTTTATTTTTGCCCAGTCATAAAGAACCAGGCAAGGCATTGTTGAGAAAGCACTTTGAGTCTCATAGCAATAAATCACAGGACAATTTGGGATCACAGCTCACAAATGAGATCTGTGCACGGAGGCCCAGATCTTCAAAGGCATCGGAGAAAGCATAATAATGGGGAGCCTGGGAAAAGGAGGCGTCCACCTGCAGGCAAACATTTAAATAATGCCTTACTAGATACATCTGCAAATGTATTCATCATCTACGTGTATGACAACATTGATCAATCAGATTTGTAAAGCAAGCGTGTGTCTATTTTTCATGTTTTCATGTGTTGTCATTTCTATGTGTTTAATCATCCAGTGATGAAATGGGTCAGAGTAAATGATTTTTGTCTCATTTTACAGAGTTGACTCTATTACCTAAGGGATATAGATTGGCTAAAGTATCGTTCGTTGCAAAAGTATGAAATTTTTAGTTCATAGTACAGAAAATATGCCTATCTATTTATCTATTCATCCATCTAGTTATTTATCCATTCATCTACTTATCTACCTGCCTGCCTGTCTACCTTTATGTCTGCCTACCTGCCTGCCTGCTTTTCTGCCTGCCTATGGTCCTTCCTACCTACCTTGTACTTCTCTATGCAAGCATGCATCCATCTGCCACTTATCTTTCTATGCATTCATCCATCTGCCTACTTATTTCTTCTCTCATCTATCCCCTAGTTCAGGTCCCAGAGAGTCTCAGCTCTTCAGTAGTCCTGGTCATAATAACTTCCAAAGAGTTCATGCACTATAACTTAGGCTTTGACATGGAAATGTTTAAGATGATCTCAAACTCTTCCATAGATGCTTATTTTAATTAGACATGTTGTTAACTGTTGTTTGTTGGCCAAACCAGAGCAGACTAAATAAAGAAAGATGGAGAAATGTCTAGAGAAGTCTGACAGCAATGTGACGTACCTATCACTATGCACATAGAAGCAGAAACAGGTAAAAGGCAACCGCAGAAGGAGATGAAGCAGTTTCTGAACACTTTCAAGGTAGTGATAAACATTGTTTCCTGTTGCAAAGTGCTATGTAATAACTAATGTTCACTCTTATCCTCTCAGGATCATTAAAATGTTAGAATATGGTCAGCACAGGGAGGGGGACACAGCTGGCCTATACTGGCTATCTACTCTGCTCAGCGGTCAAAGGTCAAGGGTTTGGAACTGAGAAATGAAACTTTAAAGGTTTGAGCTTCCTCTCTGAGTTCATGCACACTAAGAAATGTGTGAGCCAGGATCCAAACTCAGCTCTCCCTGATGGAAAACTCTCCATTCAGTCCAGTATCTGTACCACTTGAGTGATGTCTGGCACAAATAGTTTAGGTGAAAACAGACAAACAAACAAACAAAACAGAACAACAGAACAGAACAAAATGAAGCTTGAAACATTCTGGGTGCCTAAGGATGGTCTGGAAGCTGATTCAAGCTTGTTCTACCAATTATCACTCCAAATGCTGTACATACAGGTTGCCATCTCTGTGAAGTCCTGGTGGGAGACTGATACATTTGCGGCTGGACACAAAGGGCACTGTAAAACAATTGGGATTAGAGTCAATAGAACGGGCTGTTTGCTACATCGTTGAGTTTTTCTTGAGAGGATTGCAGCCATTGCTGTTCGGTTGATTTCCAGGGATGTTGAAAGCATTATATTTGTTTCTAGAACCCCATTGACTCTAGAATCAGACATATTCTTATATGCAGTCCTTCTAGCAACCTATAAATGGCTAAGAGGGATTCCTTCAGTAGATGTCTTCCCTCCTCAGGGCACAGCAGAGTTCAGCCCTCTTGTCAGCAGCACTTGGTCACTTTTTGTGTCTTTATTTCTTGTCAGATGGATCCTTGTCTGCGTGTTCAATGCTTAATTACCAAGTCTTCATCTTCTCTCCATACTTTTACGCTTAATATTTATTAAAAGCCCCTTTGCAGTGAAGCATACCTCATCTACCATCTGAAATCTAATTTCCTTGACATTTTGTAGATAGCAGTTGTGAACTAATAATATACAGTGCTATTTCAAATCATCATTCCTCATGTTATATGTAAAATTAATTTTTCCTTTTGATTTTTAATGGACTTCTCTTATTCTATTCGAAGAACAGTAGGGTGCCTTGCCAATCATAATTTTGGCCATCTTTGGCAAATTGCTGTTCAAAATGGGCCAAAGGGTGTTTTTATGATCATTTCTATTGAATTTCCTGTGATATCATTTATGGATTAAAAGATAACTAAGGGAGTAAAAATAAACTCAGAGGAACCCATAATCAAAGATTTATTTCTTACTCAAACAGGAGTGAAAGAAAACTAACTCACCTTATATAATTAAAGGTAAATATCTACCAGAAAATTTCCATTGCTCAAGGCTTGGGCCATGCATTTAAGACTTGGCTTGCCCATTGCCCTCAGCAGGCCCAATGTTAGGCTCCAGAATATTTTTAGAACATATAAGAGTGCTTCATTTTAAAAATCCAAATAATAAAGCAAACTTGTAGGTCAAATACAATGTTTTTTTGAATATTACTATATTCATCTTTATAGTAATGCAATCATTAAATGTAATTTTAAAGATTTTAGTGGAGTTAGGCTCCTCCAGCCAGGGAAGTAGCCCCCAAAGCCAATCAGAGCTCTCTAGAAACCCACAGGACACTCTAGCCAGGGACTCAGAGCAGTGCTTTGCCCAGCTATCATTAGAGAAGCTTCCCCCTTCAGCAGAGACAGGAACAAATGCAGAGACGCACAGCCAGTCATTATAAAGTGAGAGAATTTAGGACTGAATGGAGAAGTGAACACATGCCTCATGCTCAACCCAGAAGCACTCTTTAATTAGTAATCAATTGCAAATTAAACTTGGTTTCCTCTGTGGGTGTGTCACTGGAGAAACAACCTACTCTTCAGGGTAGGTTACATGCTCAGCAGTCGATAGCCAATGGAAAACGAACTCAATGGCATCTCAGGTGGTCCCTTATCTCATAATGCTGGGTCAGGGCCTTTCATATCCTTTTATTTTTCAATTTTATCATTTAAGTTTTTAATTTTATTTATATCTTTCTTCTTTCTTTTATCCTACAGGTCCTTTGGATATATATTATGGCTTTCAACTTTGTGTTTTTAAGGGATACCCAAGTATGTGAACAGGTGGGTCTCTCTTTCCTATGTCTTCTCTTGGGCTCTTTTCCATCTGTTTGTCTGTTTGTTTTGTCCAATTTAGATGTGTTGTTTTATTTTTATTTTATTATATTTTATTTTATTAGTATTCCTTAGAAGCATGTTTGTTTTCTAATGAAAGACAGAAACAGTGGGTCTGGATGAGAAGGAAGGTAGGTAGGAACTGGGAGGAGTAGAGGGAGGGAAACCGTAGTCAGGATGTATTATGTAAGAAAACAGTATATTTTCAATAGAAGAAAAGACTTCTTAAAAGCATAGATTAAACAAGTTTAGAAATTAAAGTAAAGTCATAGAGAGAGGGAAGGAGGAAGGGAGGGAAGGAGAAAGAGAGAGAGAGAGAGAGAGAGGGAGAGAGAGAGAGAGAGAGAGAGAGAGAGAGAGAGAGAGAGAGAGAGAGATTTGTGGAGAAAGAAGGCCATGAAGACAAAGCATGGCATCATAATGACTTATTCAGTGTATCAGGATTCACTGAACTCTGAAAACTGATGTGTGTGTGAGGTGGGGAAGTGGGAGGAATGGCAAGTTAGACAGCATGAGGAAGGATCAGCTCTTACCCTCAAGAGATTGCATGGATGGAGGACAGGTGAATTGATTTGCTCTATGCTAAGTTATGTTGTACAGCTGTAGCCAACACGCAGGGGAAGTGCCAGGAATGGAGTGAAAAGCTCACCTTTTGGGTGAGTAGAGGGGTGGTCTGCAAAGGACACGAAACCTGCGGTGTCTTCAGAAGGGGCCTGTGTTCTTGACGGAGAGGTGGCATGTACAAAGCCTTTCAGTGTGATCGACATTAGTATTTTCCAGATCACTGAACTGAAGGTAGTTTAAATGGCTTCACCAAGTGTACACAGACTCCCTCATTGTGTGGAAATGGTGGGCAGGGACTGAGCAGGAAGAAAGCCTAACTGCTCCCCTTTCCATACCAACCGGAATGCTGTACACAATGTGGCATGGCCTTGTTGTGAATGCTTTCCCATCTCTCCTCACTACAATTCCATCTCCTGGACGCTGCACCCTCGGGGACTTCTGGGAACTTGCCTCCTGACAGCAGTTCTTTCCAGGCTCCCTTCATCTGACTGCTCTGCTCTCGACTGACTCAACACTGACTTTATTTACAAAGCTAGCCCAGTTCAGGCAGACATCCATGGTCAAGACAGCTCAAATCTGAGAAGGACCTGTGGGATTCTTTTAGACATGGAGTTTCAAGTTACAGTAAAATAGAAGTGGAGAGGGATCAGGAAATGTTTTCCTCCAACTCAGGAGAAACAGAAGCGAAATGGAACCTATCTTGTGTGATTTATCACATTGAATAACTAATTGTTTTCTTCCAAATTCAGTGTATAAGCATGGACTGATTAGACCCACTGGAGGTCGATGTGACAATTTAAATTTTGCCATTTGATTTGGATAGACATTGATGTGTATTTTCCCATGTGAACTTTTGTTCTTCTATGGTGATCTTACAATAATTTTCCAAGAGATTTTAGCCAGTGTCTCAGCAGACTAGGATGCCCTTAAGTAGTTAGTCATCTGAGTTTGTGTTCCCATTGTCATGAAAACGATTTACTTGCACTAGAAAGAATATAAAAATTATGGTAAGACAAGAAAACAACTAGCCCTGGACTTTATTTAGGCCTGCAAGAAGATTCTGTAGCATAATTCCTGTGCTTTTGATTCCTTGAGACGGCGCTCTGGGGCTGTGGAGGGGCACCCTTGTGAGGGATCTAGGAAGAACCTTGGTAGAGACAAGTCTGGCCTTGACCTGTCATGTTATTGAGGCAGTGGGGGCCATATTGCCAATCCCTTCCAACCCCTTCTCCACGGCAAGTCATCTTGTGTGACCTGCTACAGGTTTGGGTGTCACCCAAATCCAGATGGCAGTTTCCTAGAGAAAATAATTGCTTTGAGTTATTATTGAGATACTATATAAGAGGAATGTGACATAGGTCAGAGCACTAATAGTGTCTAGTCCAACTTCCCCATTTGCTCTTCTTTCTAGAGAGCAAAACAACAACACTAGCAATAATAATAACAACAACAACAACAGAAACAACCACATCAACAACAGCAGCAACAACAGCAACCATAGTAACAACAACAGCAGCCAAGACAACAACAGCAACAACAACAGCAGCAAAACCAGCAACACCAGCAAC
>NW_021620536.1:861016-862534 GCF_004785775.1 Grammomys surdaster | reverse complement strand
CAACAGCAACCACAGTAGCAATAACAGCAACCAAGACAACAACAACAGCAACAACAACAGAACAACAGCAACAACAGAACAACAGCAACAACAACAGCAAAAACAACAGAACAACAGCAACAGCAACAACAGCAACAACAACAGAACAACAGCAGCAACAACAACAGCAGCAGCAACAGCACAAGCCAGATCTGAAGAATTGATCTTTTCCAGTAAAAATCTGACTAGCTCATAAATTTCCTCACATTACCCCCACAGAGCCCCTCCTAACCTTGTGTCTATGCTGGCCTCTGTTCTAAGCAAGGCAGACTTAATGTTCCAACAAACGATTCTTTTCTTCTAATGCCCTCCTTTGTTATCTCAGAGGAATGCTGTTCTTGGTGAGAAAAATGTTCCATAGGCCATTGGATATGATTGCTTGTAAGATTTTAAAAATAAACACTGTAATATCCAATCCTGACTCCAAATAGCCACAGTAATTGAGGAAAACATCAGTCTCCAGAAACAATTTCCCCAACACACAAACACCCCCCACAACCTTACAAACGATTTCCCCTGTAGGTCACATCAAGAGGCAAGTCTCGCATCAAGACTGCTTTTGTGCAGAGACACAGTTCTGAACTTCAAATACAATGTACCTGGTCACATGGGTCTGGTAGATCCTAAAGACACTCTTCTTTAGGATTATCCAAAGTCATCTTGCTGATTCCAGCTGGAGTTTGAACTCAACACTTGGTGGTCTGCGTACTTTCTGTTACCTCACATGGCCTGCATTCTTGTTCCTATCCCTATCGCCTCACTGAAAGACACTTGCATTTTACTGTCCCTGGTCCCTCTTTTTACTCCAGTAAATCCATGTTGCCTTCCTCAGAATCCATGTTCTATAGCTGAATTTAGACCTAGCAGTAACAAGTACAGACTTTGTGCTTAGGGGAGCTTTGCCAAGGATGCAAAGGAAACATGGTTCCAAGCTCTGTAGTCCACCTTTACCCGCTGTTGGGGTTGCTGTCTTATCTTCCTTATTTGACATCCAGTGTGATGTTTAGAACAATGTAGCAGTTTATAAGAAATATTTGCCAGAGGTTTCATGTATATACTTGAAGATCTTGAAGCTGAGCTTAGATCTGGCTCAATCAGACCAGACACTACACTGTCTCCGTGGCTGTGCTCAGGGCGCCATTAATACATACTTAGAGAAACATAGTTACTAATGATAGTTTCTAATATAATGGACGTCAAAACATCCATAATGTCTACTTTTTTCTTGATTTTATACATTATTCTATTACATTTTAAATATGACAATCTCTTAACGTATTTGGCCTGGAAAGAAAAGCAATTAACATATGAACACCCAACAATGTGTCTTTGAGAAATTATTTTAGCATGTAGCCTCTGTAATTAAAAATATTTTAACCCCCAGACTGTGTTTGAGCTCATGACAATTGAAATAAGCAGTAAAAATGCATATATTTCCCTCAGACTTTTTAATTTCTCTCTCTCTCTCTCTCTCTCTCT
>NW_021620536.1:853421-856016 GCF_004785775.1 Grammomys surdaster | reverse complement strand
CTCTCCAACCACAGCCTAAGCCACAAAATCCCCGCCTCTGCTTACAGGAGCTCTGACTGGGCTGGGAGTCTGTCTCTGTAGGTTAGCTGATGTGCATTCTGCATTTGCCTTGTTGTAGATATATTAGAAAGGCTTGGTAGAATTACCAGCGGTCCTCTTAGGAATGAAAAGCAGAAAAACAGAGAGAATTTTTAGTGCCCTTGTCTAAGGCTTCAGGAAGAATTCCTTTGATACCTGCTCCGTGCTGGACTGCTCAGACATGTCTGTGGAAACTGTTTCAATGGAAAATTGACACACTTACACAGGTTCATTTAACTAGACAACCCTTGTTTTGTGCATATGCTAATTTATAAATATACAAAAGTATGAAGAAAGCAAAGCTAGTAAGAGACACTTCTTTTTTTCCCATAAAATTTATTATACAAAATACTGTATCAGAGGTGAGTTTAAGAGAACATAAATCTGTTTTGTTAATGTTTTGTCACTACAGCATGGTTTGTATTAGAGCCATGAGCATTCCATAAATATTGGTGGTGGCTTTAGGCGGTCTGGGAATTAAACTGAGGATATTCTGAATACTAGGTGTCCCAATCCCCACTCATTATTTGCTGTTTTAAGGACATTTTAATGTTGTATTGACATTCCTTTTCATTTTCCATTGCCATTTCTTAGCTCATTTTTCCAACCAGCACTTAATTTTTAAAAATTGGCAGATAGAGGCTGGAGAGATGGCTCAGCTGTTAAGAGCACTGACTGTACTTCTAGAGGACCTGGGTTCAATTCCCAGCACCCACATAGCTGCTAACTGTTGCTTAATTCTTCACTGGTTTGTGTATGCTCTGCACAAATGTGGTTAAAACACTTTATGCCTAAAATAAAAATAAACAATATATATATATTTTTTAAAAAATGGCAGATACTTTAGTAAACAAAAAAAATTAAGTAAGTTATTTTAAAGCTTCTAATGACTTTCCTGTTTTCAGTAAACCGTTGGGGGAGTGGATCTTTAACTACACTCTGAAGGGCGAGTGAAGTCGGAAGTCTTTTTCAGTGCACCTGCGTATCAGATTTCAGTCCTTACTGTGAACACTGTCTGGGAGCTTCACAGCAGGTACCGCATGGCTTACATCCGTGTCTGGAAGGCTTGGAGTGTGAATCACATAGTGAGCACTTAAAAACTGTTGATGCGCTAATAGAGTTTACTGCGGTGAGTGTGTGGTGACAGACGACTGTGGAGACACACTTCCTTTCTCCCTAGTGGAGCCTTCACAGAGAACTGGCTTAGCTTATACAGAGGCAAACGGCTTTGGGTGATGAATTTGGTCTTAGATGGGCTCCTCTCTGCTTCCTTCTTTCTTACGGATGTTGCTTAAAGAAGTTGTGTGTTTTTTATTATTTATTTATTTTTAAATAGATGACCTTATACATGAGGACCACCGGATAGGGTGAGATGAGTATTTCTGGTTGGCCCCTTGGGCGCGTATCTGGCCTCCCGGCCCTTACTGAACCGGTGATTAGGAGAGCTATCAGGAAGCCGGGCCTGGGCTGTACTGCAGTAACGAGGGTGTGGGACAACATACATTCTGCTTCTTTAGGCTTCGAAAAACAATTCCCAAATAAATCCTATGCTTGTTTATATTATATGAAACCATGATCTCCTGTACATACACAAAAGGACAATGTCATGGAAGGGAAAATTAAACCTTGGAGGTTGCACTGGGGGGTCATCAGTAAGACAGAGAGTTAAAAAAGAAAAGTGATAAAAACTTAAGGCAGGGCTAGAGAGCGAACTACGTAGTTAAGAGCACCGGCAGCTCTTCCAGAAGACCCTGGTTCAGTTCCCAGCACCCACAGCAGCTGACAACAGTCTGAACTCAGGTTCCAGGGCGTCTGACACCCTCACACAGACATGCATGTAGACCAAATAACAGTATGCAAAAAAATTAAAATAAAATAGCCTTATGAACCACAAGCACACTGACTACAACCACATACCGACTACAATTGCTGCACTAAACAAACCAAGCACTGACAAAGTGTACAGTGTGACCAGAAGACTTGTGTTTCTCATGGGAGTAGTCATTGGTACAATTCCTTAGAAAAAGTGTTTGGCAATAAATATTTAAGATAAATGTGCTATCATCTGGAGGCTGGAAAGATGGCTCAGTGGCATCTTGCCACTCTTACACAGGACCAGGTTCAGTTCCCACCACCCTCAGGGTGACGGACGACCATGTGTAACTCCAGTTCTAGGAGATCTGATATCCTCTTCTGACCTCTGGTGGCATTTACATGGTACACACATTCACACACACACACACTACACACACACACACACACACACACACACACTATTCTCTCTCTCTCTCTCTCTCTCTCTCTCTTTCACACACACACACACACACACTATTCTCTCTCTCTCTCTCACACACACACACACACTACACACACTACATACACTATTCTCTCTCTCACACACACACACACTACACACACTACACACACACACTATTCTCTCTCTCTCTCACACACTACACACACACACTATTCTCTCTCTCTCTCTCTCTCTCTCTCTCTCTCTCTCTCTCTCTCTCT
>NW_021620536.1:781764-851764 GCF_004785775.1 Grammomys surdaster | reverse complement strand
GAAAAAATAATGTATACCAGATCACTCACTCTGGCAAGACTCCCAGCACATCGGCAGGATGGAGTGTTACACCATACATAATTTTATATAATGTCCTACCTGTCTTTAAATACCCTTGGCCTTTTCTTGCTCCATCATCAGAACTGTGTGTTTCTTTCCCCTCACCCAAATCACTGCTTCATCCAACTGGAGGCCTGGGTTCATGTGCGCAACCTGTGGCTTTACTGATAAATTATTTAACGGACTTTGCACACTTTCTTCCTTTCTCCATCCGCAGTACTCATGCTGTGTTCTCCTCTCTGAACATTGCTTAACCATCTGTTAACCCAGCCTTCTGCCCAGGGGAGTTAGTAGGGAGGAATGATTTGAAGGTTCTGCCGAAGTACTTTACAGTTGAGGATAGTCCATTAATTGTTGATTTTGTTTGTATTCAGCATTCTGCTTCTATCTGTGGTTTTAATTGATGTAAGCATGCCCAGGGGCTAGTGTTGAGCCCAGCTGCATAAATCAAATAAATAAATAAATAAACAAACAAATAAATAAGTGAAGTATGTCTCCCCTGGAATAAATAGATAACACGGCTTTCTCAACCTTGAGTTTATTTCAACAGTGTTTCTAAGTGCATCCTGCAGTGTGAAAATCAGGGGTGTACCTGGAGTTTGCAGAAATATGTAATAAGCATCAGCAGCTGAAGATGCAACCACCTCACTGTTTGTATCTCCTTTGCTTGATTCTTGGTATGTATTACAAATGGACTGGCAAGGTCTCATGACTTTTCCTCCTTCTTATTTCAGAGTGGTGGGCGGCTTCTCCTGTCTCTGCTTGTTTCTTTGGAAGGCCATTGCTTTTGGCCTTTCTTTAAGATCAACTGTGGAAACCCAAACCAAGCCAAAATAAGATAAAATAAAATAATGGGAGGAAACTGAAAACATAATATAATAAGCATCCATGGGGCAGCAGGGACATTTCTGAATTGTCCTTCTGTAGGAGGAAGGGCTGGCAAGGCTGCATTGATATGCAGGCTACTGCCTGAGTGCAGAGGTATACACAGAAGAGGTAGGGTAGACCCTGAGCTACAGGGTCTGAACAAAGACTGGGAGTGTGTTTCCAGACTCCTTGCCCTCCTGTGAGAATAAAGTGTCCAGGTAACATCTGTTTCATGAACTTATGGACCAGAGTGAGCAATTGGGCCAGGCTGGGATCAAGCAAGAACTGGTTGTAGTTGGGCCTCCGTCAGCCCTCTGACCTGGAGGGAGGAATAGAAGATTGTGACAGGGTCTTGCAATTTGGATTTTTTTTTTTTCCTGCAAGGGCCATGGCTTATGCAAACATCCAGAAATAGTTAACAGTGGATTATCTGGAGGTTGGTATGTGATTTTAGGGTCTTTGCTGTCTTGGAACGGGCCACACTTCTGTCACAAATACTGAGAGTGGATTAAAGGTTTGGAGGAAGGTCCTGACTAAGCTGACTGCCTTATGTCAGAAAGGCAATTTAGTATAATATAAAGAAGTTGAGCTTTGAAGTCTGGAAGACATGAGTTTGAAACCTGGCCCTGCCACTTATTGGCTATGTGACCTTGGGTCTTCAACCTCCATTAACTTATCTGATTGAACACAAACAGTACTGCTCGTGTCTTAGGGTTAAATGAGATGCTATCTATGCCTGGCACATAGTTAAGGATCAAGGAATGTTCATTACACTCCAACCCCTGAGCTCCACAATCTAATCCATCTTCTACGGAGCAAACTTGAGAATATTTATATAACCTCATTCAGCCACTGTGCAGCCAGGTCTTTTGTGCATCAGTTTTCTCTGGCTGGGTGTGATTCCCTGGGCCAGCCCATGACTGCCTCTTCAGAGCCTAATTCCATCACCTAATGTGTTTACTGTAGCACTCAGCTTTGCATCAACCACAAATTTGATCAGTATGTTGTCCATTTCCTCATCTTAATCGCTAATAAATCTATTGCAGGTGTTTCATTAGACTGGCTTCAGAGTCCTTTGGCGTTTAAGCTCATATGTACACAGCACAATACTCAGATGTTCAAGGAATAGGTAGGTTTTTTTTTTCATATGCAAGAAGAGATCTGATCTTCTTCATGAGCTGCCCACCCTAATGTGTTGCAGGTAGAAATAACTTTATTTTGTCTTCCGTGTTCATGTGTACCTGTGAGGTATATGCATATGTGAATGGCACCAGAGGTAGATGTTAGATTTCCTTCCTTGGGACTCATCCCTATTATTTTGAGATAGACTCTCTCATCAGTTTGGTGCTCCCTAATACTGTCAGTGAGCCTCCAGGATCCATCTCTCTGGCTTAGCAGTGTTGGGATTATGAACAGACACTAACACTCCTGGATTTTTATGTAGGCTATGTGAGGAATCAATCTTAGGTCCCTATGTTTTGCACAGCAAGCCATTTACTGACTGAACTATCTTGCCTTGTCCCCAAATAACTTCATTTTAAACTTCCCAACATTTCATATTTTCAGTAGACTCTACCTAACAGAGATGAATCTGAGGTCTGGACTCTCTCTGTTCTTCAAGATGGCACCAGAGTAGCTTATATAGCTTTGACAGAGTTGGGTTAGAAACTTGGAGTTGATGCTAATAATCTTATGCTAAATTTTAGTCTAGTCTTTACCACATTTTAGTACTTGAGTGGGACAACTCTGGTCCCAAACTCTGCTACTGTCCAGCCTGAAGGTTTTGGTACAAGTAACTCAGCAACTGCTCTCTAGTATGGTTAAGACCATTGGAGAACTCAGCTATATCCTTTGTGGACATGGACTCACACTTACCATCTGGGCCTTGTAGATCCCCCAAGGACTGGCTCTGATGTCCACTGGCTCTGCTTTGGAGGTCTAGGCTGTAGCCTTTGGGGATAGGGTCCTTATGGACCTCTCGGTATTCCTATTGAGAATTCCACTCTAGGAAGACGCTAAGCTTCATGGACTTGGAGTCCTGTGTGCAGCTTTGATAACCAACTATTCCATCTACCAGCTCAGTGACCTCTGCAGAGCTACTTAACATAATGCTGCTCTCCGCTGGCTCATCTATGCCCCAGTTGTCCAGAGAGTTGGCCTTGACAGCCCTTGAGAAGGAGAAAAGCTCCATTTCTAGGAGTCTTCAGCTTTGCGCTCTCTGTTACCCAGTCACCCCTCCCAGATGGGAGCCTGTGGTCACATTTTCCCCAGGAACACTTTTTATACTGTCTCCTATCTTGTTCTTCTACGGTAACCAGATGGGACAAGCATCCTTCTTCTATCTTTCTGGAAAGCAACCCCCCTTAAAACTGTTATCTAGTGCCTCATGTCTGAGGCTGTTTGTTTGTTAATGGAAGCTTAATAACATTATAATTCTTTTATCTACCCTCAGAAATTTGATTCTCAAGTCTATTTCCAGCCTGTCAACTCGAAACAGAACTCAGCTTTGAAACGATGCGGAATGATGGTCCTCAAGTGGATAAATAGCATTGACTCGGTGAGAGGAGGGTAGGAAACAACCGGATATATGGAGATTTAAAAAAATACTTAAGCATGTATTATTAATCAACTTGATTCTTTGACGATTCCATACAAGTATATAACACATTCTGGTCACTCCGTCCCTCTAACTCTCATCACTTCCTTATTCACCATAACTTTTCTCTCATATTCATAATTCTTTGTTTGATTTTGTGCCCCACAGATTTTATTTAGTGCTTTATCTATGAACACAGGCCTGGAACTAACAATGAGCGCCTGGAGGATTCTCCAGGGAACACACCGGTGTCCCATATTGCTAAATAGCACTAAATGCTATTCCTACCTCGCTCCTAGAGTCTGTTAGTCACCAATAGTGCAATCATAAGTGGTAAAGCCCCACGAGCTCCTTGATCATCTATCAGTGACTATTGGGTCAACTTGACTTCTGCAGACCTTGTGTTCCCAGGGGCCTTAGTCACTGTGAGGTTATGATAGCTCATGGGTGTGCCATGCTAAAGACATGGTAGTTTGCATCCCTTTCCCCTATGATTTGGACTTAACAGTCTTTCAGATTTCCTCTTCTTTAAGTCTTGTTAGAGCTATCCCTATAATACCAACGGCATGCCATTTTATATATAGACAACATGTAAGTGAAAGCGAGCCTGACTAGGGAAGCAGACTTGGTGCCTTGGAAAGAATGTGCTCAAAGTACATTATATGCTCCTACAAAAATGGCCTTATGTAATCCTGTTGTGCTGATGACTTCTTTTTTTTTTTTTAGCTGTAATAAAGTACCCTGACCAAAGCAACTTAAGGGAAAAAGGACTGATTTTGGTCAATATTACCAGGAATGTGGTCCATCATGGCGAGGAAAACATGGCAACCGGCAGAGAAAGCATGCTGGCAGAGGCAGGTAGATGGCTGGCTGCATTGCACCTGCATTTAGAAAGCAGGGTGGCAGCTGGGGGGGGGGAGTGGGGGAAGGGCTAAATGGGGCCAGGCTATAAAATCTTAAGATTTGCCTCCACTGGCCTACTCCCTCCAGCAAACTACCACTTCCTAAATGTTCCACAGACTTCCCTAACAGTGCAACTAGCTGAAGTAGTCAACCAGACAAACACGCGAGCCCATGGGACATTTAACTATCAGCCTGTAATATGTGTATAATATAACGTGTATATAATAAAATAGAAAAAAATTTCAGAGGTCTTGCTTCTGCTCACTGCTGTAAGAAATGTGACGTAGAACATCTGTCAAAGAAAGGTTTGGGTTTTATAATTATGAAACATGGGAGCATCAGGATCTATTTCCTACTACTGTGATAAGAAAGAAGAATGTCAAAGGTCATGTTAAGTGTTCATCTATTTGGTATCTGAGGATGCAGAAAGAAATATACAAATATTTCACCATTGGAGACTCTTATGAGTCACAGAGAGTTTAGGAGGTAGTTGGATGAGGTGCTAGGACAGACATGTCCTCCTGTCATCTGCTACGTATTGTGGGTATTAGTATCTTTCTTTATAAAATGGAGGGATGAATGGGTCAGAGAAACCTAGCAGATTAGTTGCACAGAGTCAGCTAGCAGTAAACCTAGGACTCTGAGCTTGATACACACGCTCTTTTCATCTGACAGAACTGACACCTTCACCATTCAAGCAAGTGGCAGAAACTCCAGGGACTTGTACTATGGAATCCAGTGAAGGGTCTAAAAAGAATAAAAATAGCATTGAAATCCAACAATAAGTTGGTGTGCTAATGTTCGAATGTCTTGGAAGAGAATCTATAGTTTTCATTAGAGTCTCACTAAAACTCTATGTATAAAAAGTTGGTACTTTGGGTAAGTCCTTGAGTGCTATGGGTAAGTCCATCTTAGCATGACTGTGGCTGTTCACATTCATTTTTTTTGTACTTTTAGAGGGAAAAGTCTAAGCAGGCCAGGTTGCTGGGCATTGATGAAAGAAGATTGGGGATGGGCAGACTAGTACTCAAATGAAACACAGTATTTTATATAGTTAACATTACATTGTCAAAAGCACAGGGCAACCTTCTGCTCCTGCACACAAGGACTTGAGTGTTGTCCCAAATGCAATAGCTTGTTCTCTCTACATAGAAAAGTGCACATGTAAGGGGTGTTCTGGTTTACTAATGGTGAAAAGGACAATGATGTGATTTGCTTCATGTCATATTCAGATTGCCTCTGGACCTCATCCTAGATAAAATAGACTCACTGGAAGAGAGACAGAAGCCGTGTGTGGGGCAAAACCCTATGTACAGTTGGCTGTTTGTCCCCCTCTTTGTGCCAGGACCCTCCACAGCATCTGAAGGTAATTGACTGTACTCAGCTAAGCGTGATTCTGTCTGTGGACTGAGCATGGGTGGGGCATAATCAGGGAAGTAGAGGGTACAGTGACTACTACTCAGGGATGGGGAGACCAGGTTTGAACACTTCCAGATTGGAAACAGAAAAGCAGACTGAGAGTCATCCTGAACCCCCTCACTGTGATCTGTGTATTATTGGTCCTGTCTGAATCCCTATGTCTTCCTGCTCTGATACACTTGCATGTAATTCTTATACCCGAGTGACTGTCCTGTGAGATTGTCTCTCTTATTTTCTAATTCGAAAGATCTTATTTTCTTCAGTGCAGGATATCTTTGCTCTGATGAGTAACTTTTAAAAGCGACATTTGTATAGTTTTGGCTAAGTACCTGTAACTACAGAAAGCAACAACACTATCTCCAGCTCTTTTATTCTGGGAAATAGAATCTAAACAAGCCCATGTTTAGCGTGGGATAAGATGGAGAAACAATTAGAGATGTCACATATTTGCATTTTTGATAACATTTGCAATGTAAATGGCAGGATAATGGGGGACTCTGGGAGAAGCGTTTGTTCTTTTCAGTGCTCTCTGTTCCTTCCACAGAGGACACCGGTCTGATGAAACATCCAAAACTGAATAGATAATAGAGGTGAGGATGTTATTTTAATTTTGGATTAATGCATTCCTATTTTATTGGATGAGGTAGGAAATCATAGAATAAATGTCACCCAAGTGACAGGTGCTAAGTGACTTTCGCATATGTGCACATATTTGTCTCGGATTGTGTTAGCTGTCATAGGGAAGAAGTGTCTTCAGAAGGATATTCACATTCTGGGTGTTTGTGTCTGTTGTCTTTGAATACACGTCTCCGGTGTTTGGGCGGCAGTAGAGCCGCCTTTGGGGCGGTCTGGGTGAAATCTTTCTAGGATATCTATGGCAGTGGCACTTCTTGTGTAAATATTTGTTTTCTGTGGGTGTATCAGCGGTTGTTTACTGGGAATGAGGATTTAAAATCATAATCTCTTCTAATTAGAAAGGCCTTTGCAGGTCAGTGATTGTCACCTCCTAAAGTCATAATCTCCAAACTGTTGGGAGAATGAAAGACGAAGCTGGAATACATAGCAAAAATGAGAGCTCCCTGGTAAAGCAGGACTTGACAATGACTACCAGGCACCTGACATGATTCTAGAGCAGGGGGTTCAAATGTGGAGAAGGCATTCTCTCCCTCGGGTAGGCTTTGTCCTCATGAAAGATTAGTGTATGGACAAAGAGAGCCATTCAATACAGTCTTCATGATTTAACTTCGATTGGTAAGTAGTGAAGAGGAAAAATACAGGATTCACCGGAAGCGTAAAGCAGGAGAGCCAAGATAGATGAAAAGAATGGGAAAGACTAGGAGGAAGTGGTGGCGTTTGAATAGAAAGCTCCAGACACCCTGCATAGCAGTGCCACACCTTCTGTGAACAGTGATCAGCACTGTGGACCCGTGTACAGGGGAGTGGATTCTGTTTCAGTGCCCCACTTTGCCCAAGGTTGATGCTTAGCCCTAAGCCCACTTCCTCTGAGCCCCTACCCAACTTCCATTTAGGCCCCATCACACTTCTGCTTAGTCCCCACCGGACTTCTGCCTACAGTGGTATTCAAGGCCACCTCCCCAAAGTGTACAGCTGTAACATCTATCTGAAGCCCATAGATACCTTCTTCCTCCATAGACCTTAGTATAAAACTTAACTCTGGTAGTCTAAATAAACCTTTGTGTCTTAGGGTAAATGAAAGGTCAGAGCAAAGATGTACAAGATTTCACCTTAGAAACTTTTGAAGTGGAGGAGTATTGATAATAAGAAAACACTGTCAGGCTAGCACATCATTGGACTGCTCTTCCTCGAGTCTCTGTCTCAGTACAGCGCCTCAGAGTCCTCTGCTTGTGCTCTGGGCAGAGGACCAGCATCTAAAGTGGTGTTACGGACTGGGCCTTAGGCTGGCACGCCACACTGCTGCTGCTCACACATTCAGACACACGCCTGTCTGACTTCAGGGAAGAGAGGGAGACAGTCTAACTGTCTGCTGAGGAGGAAGGAAGAATACTTGGCAGTCCCCACCACACATGGCTGTCCTTTGGCAATGCCCAAAGGAGATCACAGCAATGCCTTGAGTTGAACACAGGAGGTGGCTACATTTTGTTTTTAAGAAAGGGAATTGGATGTCACAGGATATTGCAGATGGATAAAGTAACTTCTTTTGCACTAAGATACAAACTAATGGATATGACAGTACAGATGTCTTAAATTTCAGAGAATTTTCATTCTGTTCTGTATCTTATAAACACTGAAGATCATTGAAGGGAAAAATTCCTTAAACATTTATATTTCAAAACTGTGGTATACTGTGAACCAGATGGGAAGAAACTCCAGTATAGATAAAAGTCGGTGCTAACATTATTCTAGTTATATGTAAGTTCTTTTATGAATCGGTACTTAATACCTTTCCTTTCTCTCATGTTGAATGTATTCCCACAATCTCTGGCTCATAAACTGACTCTGAGAGATAAGGAGGTGGCAAGGCTGGTAACCTTGAGAACCAACGTCATACTTTGACAAACAGAATTTCAAAACACTCAACCATCAACTCTGTGTGTGTGTGTGTGTGACTTGTGGTTTATTGTATAAAATAGTGACAATACTAAAAAGAGAAAATACATCCCTGCCCATCTGTCTTCCTGAACCAAGGGTGTTCAGTTTGTAAGCACCCACTTGCAGTCTCTTGGTCAGACTTTCTCTGGTCCACTGGAATAGAACTGAGCACGTCTTCCTTTGTATCCACATTGTCCCTGGAAAATATCCAATTCAATAATATATCTTTATTTCTGCCTTTACTCTCTGTTGACAATGAGAATGTCCTTATTCCTCATTTACTATCTTTGAATTTCAAATTCTCCCTTTCCCCTTTCAAACTCCCAGGAAGTATTTGCTGAATAAATGAACGGAATGACGAATGAAGACCGGTAGCTCAGATGTGCTATTAATTGGAGGAAAGACGTCCTCAGGAGAGTTCGGTCCCTCTCCTGTTCTTGGCTGAGGTTGTCCTGTTTTCCTTGAGTACCAGGCCTTGGATCTGGACCCTCCCAGTTTCCTGATCTAGCTGCTTAAGCCTGCTCAAACCTGCCTCACCTGTGCAAACAAATACACAGTGTCTCTGCATACATTTGTGCTGCCCTTCCTGGCAAACGATGTTCAGGAGGCTTGGCTCTGCTAAGGAGAAGCCCGGCAAAGAAAAATGCAAGGAGCATGGCCTATTTTGAGGAGATTTTTCTTTCATGACAGTTTGTGAGGTGTTACCAGATTTGGATGACCTCTAGCACAAAAATAGCAACTTCCAGCATAAGAAGCCTGGGAGAATGGATACATGTAAAGGGTTTAGCATAAAACTTGGCACTGAGTAGGTACTCCATCAAAACTGGCCAGTCTTTCTAAGCTGCCACTAGTGCCTGTCATATTACAATGCAGGCCGTGTGCCAGGATCCTTTCTAGTGTGGCCCAGTCACATTCTGGAGGATGGAAAGAATGATGTCAGGTTCATACTTTATGTTACATCAAATCTTGTGAGCATTAGTTGTTGACCCCCGGTACCATTCATTACCTAGAGCAGTGAATTTTTTCAATAACAGCCTGAAGAAAGAACCCAAGCCCCAGTTTGCTGATAGCTGTTGGCTGGACTTCCCTATGGTACATTCTGAAGTGAGAAGTTGGCCTTTCCGAAACGGTTGTCTCTGCATAGTCTGTGACTGTGTTGCAGTGTAGAAATTGTAGCTAGCCCCAAAGTTAATAAAATAGCATGACACGGGAAGTTCTATGATAGATGACAACAGATAGTCCAACCCTGCTTTATTCTTTCTGATACGCTGTTTCTCTGCAAAGGCCAAGAAATTAGAGAAGAGGTTTCTTTTCCCCTTCCAGCCTGCACAGGGTAATTATGTATTATTAATAATGCAGCAGCACAAATGATATTAAATGAACTACATTTGTTAATGTAGATCTTATCTAACTGCTTTCTCCATCAGTGGGCTGCTTCTCATCAGGGGGTACTAATTAGCTGTAATATGTAGAAAGATGGGACAGAAATCCAATCAGAAAAATGGGATCTATTTGGAGAGATCCAGGAAGGAGGAGGCAAGGCATCCATGATTCTGGGAGAGTTACGACAAAGAGAGAAGATAAAGATTTTGACTTTTTCAACTCCGCTTACATTTTTGTGGCCACGGAAGTTAAAACGGTCCCTACATCACCCAAGCTACAAAGGCCTGAAAATCATTGTATTCACCATGACTGTGATGGCATTGTGCTTTGCAGTAATAAAAGTACACATGGCTCTATAAAAATCCCAAAGGGCTCATATGGACTTTGTAAAACACTGAACCTCATGTATTAGGGTACGAGGTGATGTCAGCCAGATTTCTTCAGCTAAAGTGGAATTGAAGGGAACAGTTGGGTTCTCAGTGTTCTTGGAGAGAGAATCACCACAAGCCCTTCAGTGATTTTCATTTGGCAAACTCCAGGCTGCCAGTAAACAGGACCTGCTAGACTCCTGCCTTTTAGAACTTCTCAAGTCCCCACATTGGAAGGTAGATAAGTCAGAGCCTTCTTAAATATCCCCTCAACAAGGTTGGGTGTGTACATGTTCCAGTTCCAAATATTACAGAGATATTGAGTACCTTGCCTGCCCTTCTGAGTTACTCTTAGGCAGTCCATTCACAAAGGAAGTAGCTCGTCCATCTAGGACACATTGCTTATGGCTCTTGAGGGATTAAGTGTAACAGGTGAGGTTCAAAAGAGAAAGCCACTCATTCTCTTCGAGAAAACAAGTGAAAAAGTGAAGAATTTTATATCATGCAGTTCAACTCTCGGAGGAAGGAGAAGAGCTTGCCACACATCGCCCAAATCTCATAAACACACATACTGGTCATGGTTATTGAGTTCTTTGTTTCGTTTTGTTTGCTTGCCCCTTTATAGAGGTGATGGCACACAAACACATGGGTGGGTTTGACTTCTATAAATCAGAAGAGAGTTCTGGTAAATGCTACCTCCATTGAACAGCCAATATCTGAAATCCGTGGGGAAACAGCATCGTATTTGAACTTTTGAGGATTTGAAGTTATATTATGAATCCTTAACAAGGACTATGAAAACAGTTTTGTTTGTTTGTTTGTTTTGTTTTTTGTTTTTTTTTGTTTTTTTGGCAGCACCATTTTTGAACTATTTGAGCTCACACTTTGTCTTTTGAAAGATGACTTATCGTCAACTGATACAGGTTTGGTATAGCCTCAAAAGATGACACCCCCGAGACCCCACTGCTCACCGGAAACGAGTGCAGCATGACCTGCTAGGAGAGAGCAAGACCTGGAACCTCAGCACCCTGCAGATACTCCACACCTTTCCCCACCAAATAATGATGAAAACTTAGGAAGCACCACAATAATATAAAATCAAGCAGACATCCCTGGAAATATATTTGTATGCCTCACTACAAAAGTTGAGAGGATGCCCAGGAGTACTATTTACATTTATATATGCTTATGTCATGTAATTAAAGCCAACAGATAAACACATCAATATGTTAAAAACAGATGTAAAAATACATAGATAGAAGTCCTGCACGGAAGCCTTGATATTGCATCCAAATGAAATCCTATATTCCAAATATGCCCCATAGGAGTTTTGCTCAAGGCTATGCTTAGGTATACTTGAAAATTCCCGATAGCGAGTCACCAGGGAAAACATGTTCTCTTAAAGATAATTGCTACTGGCAGCCAGAGACCTGGAGAATTTGATGTGCAGTAATGTGACCTGACTATGTATTAAACTTTTTTGAAGGACATGTGTAAAGTAATCTTTATGTCTCTCACATACCTTGTCTTTCCCTTCCCTACTTAGTAGCACATTTGAAAACAGCTTTCCTATTATTTTTTTAAAGTATATCTGCTCCATTTTACCCTAATAGTTTTTAATCACAAAGCACACTGGTATGGTTTCCTTCTTCAAAAGAGGCAAAGTCATCGAGACAAAGAGGAAAGTCCCATCTGTACTGTAAGCAGCATGTAAACAAAGCAAAGCTCTATTACTGGTAATGAACTTCAGGAAAAAAGTGTGAGCAATAATAGTTGCTTGTTCACAGATAAGAGAAATTAGGCATTAGCAGATTCCTCTCAGGTTGGAAGGCATCTCTGCTGCTATTTAAGGCGGCAATCACCAGCTTTTCATTAAATCTGGGGATGCTTTAAAAGATGGTTCCTGAGGTCTCTTAAATATTCTGCCTCAGAAGCTGTAATTAATAACTTGAAAAAAAATTACAAATTGGCAAGGACACATATGTACAATGACGAACAAGTATCACCGCTGCTAATTACCTTGCTTCTATTTTTTTCAATGTTTCTGTGCCGTCCTCATTTTATTGTTCGATATTAACATGTAAACCTTAATTAAACATAATGTCAGAAGGTTCCAGGAACATTACTAAGGATTTCACAAGGTAATTCAGAGGCTTATTTGGAAAGAGTGTCCAGATCAACCAGGGTGTATAATCTCCAAATAATAAGCTTTTGTGCTGAGAGTTTCCAGAACTATTATAGACTGACATTGGAAATTAGCTTTTAAGAGAAAAAAAATCCAAAGTTGGGGTTGGGGGTGGGGGGAAAGATGAGATCACATTGGAATATAGTAGAGAAATCTGGTGTGAGAACAGGCTGCAAAAACTGGGAATGTCACTTCAGTGTCTTTGGTGACAGGCAGCAGTTCCTAGATTTACATGCTTGCATTCTGGTGTCAGGAAGATGAACGTGCATAATGACAACTTATCAGGAAAATGATACATTTCTGGTTTCCATTAAGATCATTAATAGCCACATTCCTTCTTCAGATATGCAAATGGGTCGTCTTTAGAAATCCAGGATCGAGGAATGAGACTTGGCTTGTGTTCCTTCAGCTGCAGCAAAGAAAGTAAGCACAAGAAAGTCTCTGTTCACGAAATATCTAAGGCACATCATTGTAACAGTTAGTTCTGGTAACTAAGTGATTCCAGGGAGAGTCAGCACCAGGAAACCGCACCGAAGGAGAGTGGTTCTGACCAGTGCTCCTTTTCAGAGAGATGAGACAGTCAGAAATCAGGATGAAAGTGACATCACATAGACGATTTTAGTTCTTCAAACTTTAGGTGGCCCTTAAGTGTCCTAGACACAATGAAGCTATCCTGAGTCACCTGAGCCATGCAGAGAAGGAAAGAGTATGAGGCAGATGTTTCACGCCTGTTGTGGACAGAACACGTGTGCAGGACCCATGTGCCTTTTAGCTTTCATGTGCAAAGAATCTAGAGATATCTGGCATGTGCGATGTGAGGGTTTCATTTTTCCAGTTCTGGAAAATTCTTTCAGAATCTCACTTGTTTGTGATTTATGCCAAAGATGAGGTTTTATGCTCTGTAGTGAAATCATTCTGTTTCCTTTTGGTTAAACTTTATTAGAAAGATCACCCTTAAAAACACATACAAAGCATGATGAAGAAATAATCTATAGCACACCCCTCTTGGTTGCAAGCACATCTTGCTCTACTCAAATTCAATAAAAGGAGTTTGGCTTTGCCTGTCTGTGCTCTTTTGGAATATGGTCCTCCTCGAGGGTAGGGAAGAGATTATTTTATAAGTTCTTGGACAAATGAGGGGCACCTCATAAATGTTAAGCTAATCTTAAAACAGATTGAATTTATAGAATAAAAAAAGAGTATATAAAGTATTAACAGCAAGAAGCCAGCCTTTATTAAAGACAATTCCCTATGTAAAAATGAAAAACAGGCTTTTTAAAGCATGCCAACTAAATTTCTGTTTGAAAAAATAAACACATGTGTAAATTTTATTAAAAACTCTGCTTCTGGTCACCCAAATCATTTGAAATATCCCATAAAACAAAACAAAAAAGACCAAGAAGGCAACTGAGCATCCAGACAAACAAAGCAAAGGCAAAATGTAAGAGGATGATAAGGTATTCTCAAACTGTATTCCAGTATAGGAGAGAACCAAACATCTCAATATTCTTTACTCTGTAACTCAGGCTGTCCTGGAACTTGCTATTTAGTTCAGCCTGACCTTGAACTCTCAGCCATCCTCCTGCCTCCACTTCCCAAGGGCAAAAGCCACCATGCCCAGCTCAACATGTACAGTTAAAATGCTTCTGTTAGCTGGACAAGGAAAAGTAAAAAGAAACAGGTGACATTAATTTTAAATAGCTATTTTATTCCATCCATATATCCATCATGTTTTCATTTCACATATAATCTATATAAAAACTATCAATGAAATATTTCGAGCTTATTTTTCCCATGCTAAGTTCTTTGAAACTGGGTGTACATTTTGCAATTATAGTACCTTTCAGCGTGGGTTGGCTACATTTCAAATGTTTCATAACCTCATGCAGTGAGTGAATACGGGAGTTGCCATACAGTTCCGGAAGGAAAGATGTGGGGGGCTTTGGGAGGTCTGCGCGGCAGTTATCTATTGGCCTCAATAAGGGGCTGGGCTTTGAGGCTTTACTTCAAAGGAGATTTTACTAGAGCCTTTGACTTTCTGATCACCTGTACTGGATACGTCACTCTTCTGTTTGCTAATTTTCCTCTTAAGTGTAGTATAGGAACCGAGTGCCTTTCTGATGCCTTGTCATGGGGTCTGTTCTGTCAGAACAAATGGAAATTGGCTTTGGAATTCATGTGCCTGAAGAAAACTCATCTTGACAGCTGCAGGGGCAGATTCAAGCGCACACAGGTGAAAGGTGGCCACCCGGGATGTTTTTTAATACTAGAAGTAGAAAAAAGGAGATGGAGGAAAGCCCCCTCCGAGTGCCCGATGGGAGGAACAGGTGGCGTGAGGAAGAAACAAATAAAGACGAAGGAGAGAGCAGCAGGTTAAGGCCTCAGGCAGAGCAAATACAAGATTCAGTGGCTGCAGGTTCAAGCCCGAGGCAGGATAATAGAGCTGACGGCTGCAGGAAGGAAATCAGATCTGTCAAGAGCACAGTTCATCCATGAATGTATACAGCGGGGTCCTGCAGAAAGCCCTGCCTCGTCTGCATTGTTACACACTTTCACCAGGCGTGATGACCACACCAGCCCTGGAACAAGCTCGGACCCTCCACTATTCATCAGGTGATGCGTGTGCATGCCTGTCTTCATAAGCACCACTGAATTTTCTATTGTTTAAACATTCCTTCCCTAACTTTCACTCTGAAGGAATATAGGCAGCTAACCTCCAAAGCAAGCAAATATACCACAAGTGGAGAAAATATGAAGAGATATAAAATTGTTCCTAAGAATATCTCCCTGTGAGATATAAATGAGGAAAAACCAATAACCTCCCCTTTCAGCACAAATAAATCATCGCAGGGCCCAAACCCTCTGCCTTCTAAAATGAAGCCTGACATGAAAAAAAAAAGTACATGTGCAAAACCCATCATAGACCACAGAGAGAGGCATGCTTTTCTTTTTCTTTCAGGACTAATGTTTTCATATCTTCACACACTCACGGGATGGGGCACACAGAGTGAGAAAGGAAAGCTGGTAAAGTTGGATGCTGAGGTACCTGTTGGTGAGTGGCCTCAAAGAGCTGCTGTAACTTGCTTTCCTCTCAGAAGATCAAACATTGTGAAGTCACACTGATATTCTCCTGAACTGCTCTCACCAAATGTCTCAGACAGTCATTCCAAATCATTGGAGAGAAAATACGCACGGTGTTAAAGTTAGAGAAATCGCATGATCGTGAAGTAAAGAAGGAACAGCAGTGAAGTTTGGAACAAATTTGGAAATCCTTCCTGGAATTAGTTATGTTCCCATTGATGTTACCTATCCACACAGACAGACACATAGACAGAGAGACAGACAGGGTGGGGTGGGGATTAGAAGATGTGGGTAACCAACAGCTTCTCTTAAACTTCACTTCATCTCCTTTCTCAGACTTCTTCTGGGACAAGCATGGCCTCTGAGGGATGTATGTATTCAACTTAAATCATAAGCTGACAAGAGGAATTCAGCCTTAGATATTTTACCACAACCTCTGGAGATGGCAAAGAACACTGCAGAAGAAACCACATTTCCCACGCTAGAAAATCAGACTGCAGGATCTGGGTGGCTAGCATTCCTGTCTCACTCTGGTTGATGCTGGTGGCAGGAGGGACCAGTGCATGGCTGGCATCTGTTGACCCACACCAGTGTCCCAGGGACCCCATGGCAGAGAGTTCTCTGACTTTCTGCTTTTGTAAGAAATAAATCAAGGTCTTTCATGTTTCCTTTCCCGGAATCTTAAGCTTTAAACATAGGTTTTTTTTTTCTTTTTGTATGACTTGCTTTTAGTTTGTTTGCTTTTTAAGTCAAGTCTTATTGAAAGACTACAGACTGGTGTAATGTCATCAGAATTACTTGATAACCTTAAAACCAGGAACTAGTTTCATATAAAAAAAAAAAAACCCTTTTCAGAGGGAAATATTCTTTGTGCTTGGGGGAGTGGAGTTAAGCAAGGAAGGAGAAGATCAGGGATACAGAGGACTGTCCTTTGGAGATGTGTGTGTCCTATGCCTAAGAATCTACGACTATTACCCCACATGGCAAAGGGATTTGCAATGTAATTAAAATTAAGCATCTTGAGATGAGATTTTCCTGAATGATGCCAGTGGGCTGGGTCTTATCACATAAATCCTTAAAGAGAAACTTTCCTGGCTGCATAGATATGAGGAATGGAAGCATGAAAGAGATTTTGCCACTAACTCTGAGGATGTGGGAAGGAGGTGGTTCCTGAAAGAAAAAAAAAAAAGATGACCACCCTATCAGTCCCAGATCCTGAGAGAACATCTTCCTTACTAACACTGTTATTTCAACCCAGCAAGTAGCATCCGATTTCTATTCTACGGAAATGTGTACAATAAAAGATCTGTACTGTTTTAAATAATTACCCTGTTTTATTTGTTACTGCAGCAATGGAAAACTAATATGTGGCATATTTTACTCAAACATCACAGAGGGCCCTTGTTTCATTAATTCAGCAGTTCTGACATTTGACCACAGTGTCAAGTCAGCACTGAGTGGGGAAGCAGTTATGGGTGAGGGATGGTTAGCAGGGTTGCTGGGCTAGGAGGAAGGGTTCTGGAACTGTTATATAGGAAAGCAAAAAATGATGAGGTCATTAGAAAGTAGCTACTGTGGCTAGGAAGACATTGGAATTGTCAGAAACTGGATGTCTTGAGGGAGTGTGTTGAGTTTTAGCTGCAGCCTGACAAGATGCTGGTACCTCAGAAGGACAAGATGAGGTCATTCTTGAGAGTACACTGAGAGCTTGGAGACTCCAATAGTTGCTGCCACCAGATGATGAGGACTACACTGACAGGAATAACTTGCAGCTTGGTGGAGACAGGTCCCCTTTCCTCCTTTATCTTCCATTCTTTGGGTTCTTCTGCTCTATCTTATAACAAAGGTCTCAGTCTGGATGGTTTCATCAGCAGGGTCTACTTTCTCACATTCTAGGAAATTCAAGACCAAGATAGAGACAGGTTTAGTTTCCAAGGGAAATATATTTTCCCTTGTAGATGGCCAGCTTCTCAGTGTGTGTGCTGGCTAGTTTTATGTTACGTTGAACAAGGTATAGTCATCAGAGAGGAGGGAGCTTCAATAGAGAAACTGTATTCATAAGATCGGGCTGTAGGCAAGTCTATAGGACATTTTTTTAAATTAGTGATTGATGAGGGAGGGCCCAGTCCATCACAGGTGATGCCATCCCTGGGATAATGGTCCTGGGTTCTATAAGAAAGCAGAGTGAGCAAGCCAGGAAACAGCATCCATCCATCCCCTCTGTATCAGATTTTGCCTCCCAGTTCCGGCCCTGCTTGAGTTCCTGTCCTGACTTACTTCAATGATGAACAGCAATGTGGAAACCTAAGCCAAGAAAACCCTTTGGTCATGATGTTTCATGACAGCAATAATAACCCCAACTAATCCTGTGTACTTGTGTATGAATGTTCCCATGATTGTGGCCCTGGAGTCTATTTGTGTGTAAAAGTTCCCTCTTGCAAGGATTCCAGACAGTGTATTAGAAATTATCGTAGTGGACTCAGCTCAAATTGCATTGCTTCTTTGAAGGAAGTGTCTCCAAAACCATCCTCATTCTGAGGTTCTAGAGAGTAGGGACTCCCTGCATGGAATTTGGAGCCATACAATTCAACTTCAACATTTTTCTAGAACTGCCTCTAGGAATAGGCTTACCAGCTGCCGTAGAGAAACATGGTTTTAGTATCCTGCCCATGGCATGAAAGTAGAATTAGAAATCTGTCATCCAGAATTTAGTAAATAGCTGAGGAGGGGGGTGACTATGAGTAAAAGGCTCTCGAGGGACATGACTTTGGGGTGAGAGGTGGCAATACAGCTCTGCAGACAGTGGGATCTGTGTCTGTGGTGAATTCACAGGCCACATGTGAGTGTAGGCGTAGCTGCTGCTTGTGTCTCACTCATACATACCTTGGCTTCAATGTAGACAGGCTCTACTGCTTGTCAAGGGGTAGTTCTGAGATACCAGGTAGGCATGGAGATTTTTATCCATTACTAGTGGGTAGCAGAGGCAGAAGGTGGCTGTTGAGGAAGTTTCTGAGGTTGTAGTGAGGAAAATCCAAGCAAGGCATTGAGAGCTGAGCCTAGCAGCACACACAGCAGTGAGGTCACAGATAGTAGACTCCCAAAAGACCCAAGATTAATGTGGAGGGTAAGGATCCTAGAGAGGACACATGTGGGAATCTGGTAAATGTCTTATAGAGGGAGGCAGTAGAAAGAAACAGAATACGGGAGGAGTATAATCTAAACTTTCTGTGCTGATTCAATTTGCTTTCTGCTTCCTGGGGTGGAATTTATCTTAAGCAGGAAATAATTCTTCTTCTTCTTCTTCTTCTTCTTCTTCTTCTTCTTCTTCTTCTTCTTCTTCTTCTTCTTCTCTCCTCCTCCTCCTCCTCTTCTTCCTCCTCCTCCACTTCCTTCTTTTTATTCTTCTTCTCCTCCTCCTCCTCCTCCTCCTCCTCCTCCTCCTCCTCCTCCTCCTCCTCCTCTTCTTCTTCTTCTTCTTCTTCTTCTTCTTCTTCCCCTTCTTCTTTCACTTCTCCTTCTTCTCCTTATTCCTCCCCCTCTGATTATTTATTTTGGATAAGGAGAAGCTGTATAAGGGTGAAGAAAGCCTGAGATAACCAGATTATTGGAAAATCTGAGGAATCCTGGATTTAGAATCCCATGAAAACCCAAATAGGATGCATCAACCTGGTGCATGGGACACTTTCCTCAATACTCTTCATTATTGCTTCCACTCCCTCTTATGGACCTTTGGGTATAAACCATCCACACCACAGTTGAAGGGTAGGAAGACATTTTTGACAGTGATTGCTATATTACTTAACCTGATGGCGGAACTGATTTCATAGACATATTCATCTGTCAAAATTTTTCAGCTTTCTGCTTTACCTGTTGTTGTTGTCTCCCCACCCCTGAAGAGCTGTAAAAGGATATAACGTATATACTACATACACATGTGCTATTGAGGCCTAAGAAATCGACTCAAATATCAATGGCTTACAATGAAAATCTTTTCTTTTTTTTTTCTCCTTTATTACAGTCCATATCTCTCCAGGTTGGCTAGAGATTGGTTGATCACAGTAACTGTATACAGCTGGAATATTTCTCCTCTGGTCTCTTTCATTCTCCTTATACCTATGGTGTGTCAGGGAATGGGAAAAAACATATTAAAGTCATAACAGAGACACAAGGCCATGAAGAGAAATGTAGTAGAATGTTTACACTCTTGGCTTGGGCATGCTATTTCTGCATTAATACCCTTTGTTGAAAACCAATCCAAAGGCTGAGCCTAAAGTCTGAGGAGGGGAATACTCCACGAAGAGGTTGAGGGTGTGAACACAGGGAAGAATCAAAAGCTGTGTCCCTCAATTCACTACAAAATGTAGGACACAGAGAGCCTTGAAGACTTGGAGATATTTGCATGTTCCAACCCAGAGATAGTAGTTTGTGTTTTTGAAAGGTTACGTTTCAAGACATCCCTGGCCTTTGAGAAGAGGCCTTCTTCACATCAGAAGAACATGAGAGTCCTTATATTAGGGTAACCTCTCTCCAGTGGGTATATGCATGCCATGAGAATGTATGCATGGATAGGCAGAACACAAATCCACTCAGGGAGAACTAAAGTGTCATTGTCTCGGAAATGAGAAGAGTAAGAGGCATTACCAAAAGTAATTAAAACAACATGGCAGCATTGTCTCCCCGGCTTAATTTATTCCAAGCAAAGACAAAAATCTCGGAGTGGAATTTAGTGTTGGAACCTTTTAAGTAAGTTTGCCTTTCTTGAACTGGATCTAATTTGTATAGTTTGGAATCATCCCGAAAGTTCCCTCTGTCATCAGTGACTTAAAAAATACTGCTACCGGGCAAAAGAAATCAATGATCTCTACACTGCAGGCTGAGTAATTACATCATAATGATTTGCATTAATGAAAGGACAAGCCAGTCCGAGCCCAGATGTGCCTGTGACCACAGTTCTCTGCGACGTTTGAAGTGGATTGCTGAGTTTGGAAGAATTTCACCATCAGTCCTGTGACAAAATGACTGGGAAAAAAAAAGCCTCTCCTCACCAACATCACTTAATAGCTCTTTAATGACTGACTCATCATTTTTCTCTGAGTTAAAGTAAATTTAAATTTCAAAATAAAGCAAATTTTACTGATATCGGTGGCACAGAAGCAGATGTTTCCCTGACATGTGCACACAAGCTGTTAACTGTGACCTTGCAGGAGAAAGCAGTTTTGAAAATGAGCTTTTGTCTCCCAATATGGGGAGCACAATGCTGCAGCGAAGATTTAATAAAAAGTCATAGCTTCTCAGAGTGGCTTATTTCAGCAAAGTCAACTATTAATTAAAATAACAAATGTCAGCTGTTTCGGAGGCTGACAGCCAACGCAAGGCAGCATTTGCTTACCTTGACGTACAGGATGCGTGGGACACGGGATAGATCCATAATTCATCCTAGGTATGGCTCTCTCATGCCCTGATATAGTGATAATACCGTGATAAATTAGCTTCTGTTCAGCAGTTTCGTTAGCAGAAGTACCTGGGGACCGAGGGAAAAAACTCAGTTAGAGAGAGCCTTTTGGCAGACTGAAGGAATATATACTTGAACAGCTTGACAGAAAGTTTCATGAAATTCCTGAACTTGAGTACCAAGAAAAACAGGTGGAGAAACTAGCTGAGGGAATGAAGGCGAGACTGCGCTAAAGCGGGGTGTTACCTACTGCTTGTGGCGTGGTGACGAAGGGATTGTGAGGGAGAGAAAGCGTTGTATCCCTTCTAGGAAACCAAGGGACAGAGAGAGGTAATCAAAAAGACAAGGGTCAGTTTTCAGGTATGTACTCACAGAAGGCAGAAAAGGAGGGACATTTGACAAAAGGCATCTTCCTCCTTCTAAAGTCAAAGACTTGAGGGTTTGGAGCAGATGAGGCAAGACCCAGAGGAGGTGATTCTAGGCTGTTCTCTAATGTGCTTATACAGCCTTATGACTCTAGGGGGCGCACCGGAGGCGGCGGAGGACTCTGCTTGCAGGCCTTTCGCTGAGTTGACCGGGTAATGCATTTATTTTGACACTCAAGTGAGAAGAGAAGCTGTCCGTGTTAAGACACTGTAAAATGTGTATTCAAAGACTGAAGTAGTAAGAAGCAGAAAAGAGACAAGGAGGGTGTGTCTGGGCTAAGGTGATGTCGAGGAAGGTAGATGTAGTGGGTGGTGTGAAAAGCAAGGAGGTATTAGACTAGGTGCACTCCAGAAATGGAAGGTTCCTTTAACTTCCTGAGATATTTTAGAAGGCAGAACGAAGGAATGGGTTTCACAGTCCATTTAATGTTTGTTGTTTTTTGATTTATATGGAATTTTCCTTTCCTTGCATTTTATGGTATGTGAGGTGCAACCCAGTCCCTCCAGAATGCTAGGCAAGGGTGCTTGTACAAAGCCACACCCATAATGCCAACATTTATCTTCTTCTCTTTTAATTTTATTTATATATGAGTGTTCTGTGAAGAGGTTGGGTTTTATGGTACATGCCTGTGACCTCTGCAAAGAAGATCTCAGTGCTGTGAGTTTAATGTAGTCTCTGAAGGCCAGCCTGGGCTGCAGAATGAGACCCTGATCATAAAAGAACTAACAAAATAGCAATAAAATAATATATTAATCAATCAAACAAACAAATAAGCAACCTCACAGGAACCACTTAAAATACACGTGACTCTGTGAGGTACCAACTTTGCATTTCTTCTTATAAGATCCATCATGGGTTTGTGGAATCTAGACTGGCTTCAAAGTGCTATGTAGGTGTACCGACTACTTGTTTTATGTACTCTACATAAAACCGAGGTCATCTGAGAGGAGGTCATCCTAGAGGAGGGACCTGAGTTGAGAAAGTACTGCTATATAATCTTGCTGTAGGCAAGCCTGTATGACATTTTCTTAACTTGACTGATATGGGTGAACTCAGTGGGGGTGTTACCGTCCCTGAGCTGGTGATCTTGGCTGCTACAAGAAAGGAGACCGAGCAAGTCATGAGAGCAAGTCAGTAAGCAGTACTCCCTCACGGCTTTTACATCAGTCCTGCCTCCAAGAGTCTGTCTTGTTTGGGTTGTTCCTTTGGCTTCCTTCAACGAAGAACTGTGAAACAGAAGCTTAAGCCAAACAAGCTCTTTTCTCCCAAAGTTACTTTGGGTTGCAGTGCATCATCATAGCAATAGAAACTCTGAGACAGTAGCTCTGGCTGGTTTTGAACACGGAATCATCTTGGGTCAAACTCCCTGGTGCAGGTGTGGACTTGGCTTCCGTGGCTACTCTTACCAAGTTGTACGGGAAGCTTCTCCATTTGAGAACCCATTATTTGAGTCAAAACTTCATGCATCATTAGATGGGATCCAGTTCACTGGTTCAAAGTGGACCACTAACAGAGTCCAGCACAGGCTTTGAGCATCACTCACAGTCCTCATTATCTTCTCTCCTCAGCATTGGCCTGGGAACTTCTGCTAAGAATTGGGTTGCACATGAAATGTATTTGGCATTCCTGAAAAAGAAACATATGCAAGGCATATACAGGAGTCTTTTGGTCATGGACATCATTTCAATCAAGTTTAAAAGCCTGCCCCCAAATTAATGACTTTAATCAATATGCAAGACAGAATGAAGGGTAAGCCAGTTTGGATGAAATTCTATCTGACCCTTCATTAAAAATGAAAAGCAAGCAGATCGTTGTAAAAGTTCCAAGAGAAGCAGCAGCTTCATACTTTATATATTTCTTGTTGGAGGCCAGATTTCTTAGGTAACGGTACCTTCTGGATCTAGATACAAATAGGAGAATGTTTGCTTCCAGAGGGACCTGTTTTAGGAACCATGCATAAAAAAGGCTTGGAACTACCTGCCAACCCATTTTGGATCCACAAAAAGAACGTCAACTTTTTGTGTCTAGGGTTTGTTTGTAGTAGTATTCATTTATGTTTTTAAAAGATCTCATTGCTCCTTTTCCATCGTGTGAAAGCCTTTCCGTGTGTCTTCTTTTCATGTATGTGTGTGTATATGTGTGTGTGTGTGTGTTATGTGCAAGTGTTTGTATATGGTGTGTGGGCCAACGCGCATGTGCAGAGAAAAGTGTCATGTGTCCTCTGTCGTTCTCTACATGATGTCTTAGGGGCTGATAAGCTGGCAGCCAGCAAGTACAGGTCATCCTCCTGTTCCCGTTCTTCTCAGTGCCAGGGTAACATGTATGTGTAGAAGCACATCACTCTCATCATGTGGGGGCTGGGATGTGAGTCTGGTCTCTGGCTCACATGTGCTACAAAGGGCTTTGAACTACTTAGCCATCCCCCAGCTCCCAGTGGCCGCCCCTCATTTTCTCACTTTCCTGTTGCTAAATACCAGGAGAGTGTCAAGGCAAGCTGAGTTTAGGCATGTTGCTATGAAATCTCTGAGTAGTTGGGAGAAAGCATATTCCTAGTGAAAGTAACCTAAATATCAGATCATGTCTGCTTCCTCTCTCTTTTTCTTTTCTTGCAAAAGCTTCTGTAATACTAAGTGGCCCCATTTGATGGGTGATTTGCTTCTGCACCATGTTGCCATTAGCACTTGTCTCTGCAGTGCTTCTTCTCCCTCAAGGGGCTTTTCCACTAGAGTTCAATTCTTTGTCAAGGCACAGGCTGCAACCCTAATGCTTGGTAAGATATGCGGAAGGAAAAAAATGGAGTTGGAACGCCATTGAAAACTAGGACGTGGCTAGCTTTGCGTTGAGTTTATTTAAAGAGGAAAACTGAATTCTGTCACTGCTGTAGTTTGTGAATGCTTTACTGTGGTATAATCACCAAGGAATTAATGTGATTTAGTAGCCACAACAATAAATATAGCCTTGACAAGGCGATTATCCCATAAGACTAAAATCATGATATAGCATAAATCAATACCAGCCCTAAGTATGTCTCTGAAAGGGGTATATATTTCTACATTCGCTGCTAGATGTTGAACTAATTTTGGAATTAGAAGCTGTATGAAATGCAAAAGCTATTTTTCTAAGTGAAAAATTACAGAATATGCGTGATGATTGCTCAGAATATATACTGCTCATAAAGTGAGTGCTGGAGAAGTAGACAAACTTTAAAAGCTGGTTCAAGTACAAATCTACGTTCTTAAAAACAAACCTCTCCGTACTCCAAACAGAGCAGAGCTCCTCCTTGTCTCTGCCTCTCCAAGAGCCTAAATTGCCCCTCTTGTAGGCACTAGCCCTTTTCAGCCCTTTCTGTTAAGACAAATTGACTCTTTGACCCTCCAGAGAGAGCCATGCTTAGTGGGAAGCCCCCTAGAGCCTTTGTGGCTGGAATTGAGTCACGTAGAGAAAAGGAGAGTATTGATCAACAGCAATCTGGCTTCATTCTCCTGGGGACAGACACTTCTTGACTTTTCAAGGTCAATATTAGCTTCTCTTAGTAGTCCGTTACAAGTGAATCCTGGCTTTTTGGGAAGCCCTCTTGTGTATCTTTCAATGTCCTGATGCCCCTTGAGGAATCACGGGGATAAACTTAATGTTGGAAGTATGGAACCAATGCTTAGCCCTCACTGTCCAGACCTGCCTGTGCCTGGAGTTCAGAGGTGCTTTGTCAACTCTGAACTGAGTAGCTCTGAGGATGTGAGACTCACCCACCTCAGCCTCCGTAAAAGCTCTTGCTTAGTGAAGAGGGCTCCACCGGAAAGCTATTTCAGGTCTTGACGTATGGAGTGCCTTCTCTCAGACTTGAATTTCCCACTGAGATAAATGATACCTTAACTCCATCTTTGTAAAGTACTGCAGTTACACTAGACAGCTGATTATGTTAATTTTTTACGATATTCCAGAAAATACCTGCAGCGTCTTCCTATAGGAAGTGTCATTAAAGTTGAGTGCAGGCACCTATCACCTGATGGTTCTCCTACCCTACACTCTGTATGCCTTCTAAAGTATATTTTGTTTCAATATTGTACATGTTTACTCTTTACTCCTCTCTTCTGTAGAGGACACACAGATTTCCTTAGCCACAGAGGATGAAATAATTCACTCAGATGTGAAGAATCCTTTCAAACATCATCTCCTGTCTTGAAGATTGTTTCCTCTCCCTGCCCCCCTTTTATTCCTGTCATCAACAGAACAAAGAGGAGTGTCACCCTTTTGCTAGTTGACTCGGATTTGACTGGAATTTGTCTGGAGATTATCCAATACATCTCCAGTCAATTCCAAGCAGCACCTGCTTTCTGTGCATGCCTCGAACCAGAGACAAGTTATCCAAGCAGGGGAGCTGGTTTGGTGGAAACAAAGACCGGTTTTAAAAATGGACATAGCTCAAGTTTACTGTTGGAAAATGAAATGGCCGTTACTTACTTAGACAAAGAAACAAAGGTACTGTAGCTTCATTTACCACACAAAGCTCTCACAGAGAGCGGGCCTGAAAACTGACATAGAGCTTCCTACTCTGACAGGCATATCAGTAGGGATTTTATTTGTCTTGCTGTAAGTGCAGAGCCCATCTATAGATGGCTTTAATTCTGCAGGCATGGGAGGTTTGCACTTAGCCTGAGAAGTAGCCTTAAGTGTGTTTCTCTGATGGGCTCGGTGTGTTTGGCTGTGCAGTAGATGGCGTTGGTATGGTTCTGCAGTGGATGCCATCCTGTCTGGTGTGCGCAAACTACATTCTTCTGAAACCTTTTCCCTTTCTACCCCCACACTTCACAAATCCAAAGAATTCTACTCATCTAAGCCTTCCTTCATCATTTAGGCTAACGCCTGTGGTATTGATTTGGTTGATGCCGAGGATGTGAGAGTCTGTATTAACACATGGGTTAAATGGAAAAAATATTTATTTAATGCTTTTGTTTACTCTCCCTCCTGCTCTGGACGGACGCAGGGAGGCACAGGGGCTCTAGAAAAGCCCCAGCAGACTCTCTCTGGCTCCTTCCTGAGCTAATCACATTTCACAGGTTCCCTTTTCTGGCAGATGCGGCACCTGACCTCCCCTTTGTCCGTTTAGTCTCCCGATGAAAGTGTGAGGCTCCGTAAATTTCCCTCAGGCATGAAAACAGTTTGCTTTCCTGCTGGAGGTGAAACTGACTAGGGGGAAGGCACAGCTGGGGCTTTATGTGCCCTTCAGCCACCACCCTTGGCGGATCTCTTTTGCTTTGTATGAAAATAAAGAAGGAATGGGAGCGACTACATCCAGCTCTTCAAGCGTTCGTGCTCCAAGGGCAGGGGTGAAGGTGACCGGAACCTTGGGGAACTAGGCTGGGCCATCTAGCTGGACTGGGGGTTGGGGACGTGGCAAGTGCCCCCCAACAGGGGCCGCGCTGAGCTGATAAAGCGATGTCAGCAAAGGAACCTAGCTTTGCAGCAAAGTGTTGGCACAGCTGCGGAGAGCCAAGGGGGCCACCCGGAGAGTAGGAGGTGGAAGGGACAGGTCTGTCACAGCAACTTGCGCTGTTCACCCTGGACAGCTCTACTATTTCTCAGAGGCATTTCTGTCCCTTCTTCCTTCCCCATTGTTTTAAACATTCAGTAGCTGGCTGACCCTTGTTCTCTGTGGGTCAAACCTGCTGCGAGGCCCTTGGCCGTTCTCTGTGGGACTGCAGTCAGCGGATCCATTAGACTGACTTACGATGATGGAATGCTCGGTGGTCATTTGGGTTAGGGTGACATTTATATTTGGACACCTTGTTATTACTGGCAGGCCCCTGGGTTTTGTGGACAATGTTCTGGGAGCAGGGTTGAGGAGTACTGCCCTGAAAAGGATGGCAGGGGTGAGGGGCAAACCATGACAGGCAAGAAGCCCAAGTGTCAGCCTCACGTTGGGGATGGTGCCCAGTGGCAGCCTCGCAGAGGCGCCTGGCAGCGGAAGGCCGTGTCCTAAGGTGTTCTACCGACATCTACTAGAGCAGCTGGCGCCTGGTGGAAGGCAGATGGTGTTGGATCCCCCAAGTGTCGCTGTCTAGCAAGATGCCATGTCCACTGATTAAAAATAATTAAACATTCCTTTCTCCAGTAAAGGAGAATGGCACGCGTGCCAGGCAGGGAGGTTGACAATGGCATTACCCAGCAAGACGTGGCAGTAGCAGTTAGTGCCCAGGGTAGCAGGTGCGTTTGGCTTGGAGAGGGTGGTGCGGGAGCGGGGAGACTTGGGTCTCACTGACAGCATGAATAGATATGTGAAGATGTATATGCATGAGGGATATGTGAGTGGGACCATATCTGAAAACTTTCCATGGCTCAGCTTGGCTTATGAAGAGCGTTTTTCAAAATCTGCATGGAAAAAGCAAATTATGAGTTCATAGCCTAACCCATATGTACTGATCAGCTAATACATATCTTTTTGCTATGTACTGTAGATAAAATATATTAATTTATGCTGTCTAAGCCCTCGTCCTAAGTTTTGTTCAATTTAGACACCTTGTATTCTCCCCCAGCCCTGATGCTCTCTCTCTCTCTCTCTCTCTCTCTCTCCCTCTCTCCCTCTCTCCCTCTCTCCCTCTCTCTCTCTCTCTACACACACACACACACACACACACACACACACACACACACACACAAACTCACAGTCAAGAGATCCTGATATAGATTTAACAAGAGAATTGAACATACTGACAATTCTCACTCATATTTTAATCAATAACTAATTTTTTTTTCTGAGCGAGATTATTTTCCAAATCTTCTTCGGCTGGAGGGAAAAAAATATCTTTGAATTCTACCATTTCTCTTCTATCTGTTCTCTTCCCTAGACAGACTTCCCCCCTTTTGGAAACAAGTTCCTAAATATTGTCATGAACTTGCTGAAAAGAAGGTCAGTTTGCTTTGTATTTGTCAGTTATTTCAAATGTAGAAGATGGCTTGTCTATTTCTCCAAATCTAAAGCACATGAAAAATATCATTCTGGAGTGCTAATTTGATCTCCTGTTAAATGGTTCTAATTTCCCATGTGCCCTCACAGCAAGCGCCTTCTTTCTTTACCTGATTTGACACCTTCAGCATTTACTTGGCAAGCCTACGTTATACGGGTGATGGCCACATGTCTCCGTCATGAGAGTGGACAGGAGGGCACCGTGTGGTGTGTAAAAGGGGCCCTGAGCAGCTTAGGACGGAAGAGTGCTTACCCAGAGTTGCATTCCTTAGGGTAGCCAACGGTGCAGTCAGGAGGAGTCAGCTGGCTCTTTGAGTCTCAAGGTTACACACATATTTGAGGTAAAGACTGGGGAATTTCCCAAGAAGAAAGAAAGGTCGCAGGGGAGACTCAGAGGGAGGATGGCATGAACCGGAAGTTTAACTTGGCTGATGGAAAGAGCCCAGATCGTGTAAAAAGGAAATCAGCAAGAAAGTATTTCCCTGAATGTTGCCCAAATGAGGATACTGTTCAGTCACCAAGGCCTTCCCCACTGTGTTCTCGAGGGTGGGGGTGGTGGTGGTGGTGGTGGTGAATGAGAGCCACGGGAACGTGGGAATCCCAGCATTTCCCGGGAACGTGGGAATCCCAGCATTCCCCTGGTTTGCTCTTTCAGCGCCCATTTGAACCATTGCCCAGCTTGATTCTTAAAGCACGGAGCTCGAAAATGCAGGGAATACATTATGTCAGATGTTTTGCAGTTAAAGTTTTAGACACCAACTAATTTCTGCCAATATAGATGCTGTTTAATCATTTCAGGCTGTTCTAGTAGAAAGCCAGAGACTTTAGTGATTTAAACAAGAATCACACGTTTCTCACCTTCCTACAGGTTGGGAGTTGAAATCAGATGTCAGCTGGATGCTGCAGGCTCCTTTCTCTGGTTTGTATACAACCTGTGTGCTTTTTATCTTTAAGCGACAGGAAGAAAGCTAATCAGATGGCTGAGGTTTTGTTCTCTATTCATTGAGAGTTTTACTCTTATGTCTCGATTCTCTCCTGAAGGACATTATATCTAGATGCTACCAAACTGGGATTAGTGTTCCAACACAGGAATTTGAGGGAATACAGAAATAGTCAATCAATTGCACATACTCACTCTCTTGAGAGACTTAGAAATGGAAGCAAATATCTCTGAGGCGTCAGATGCTAGGAGGTGAGACCCAGTTACCATGCAAGCCTGTTACTTCAGTGGGACAGAGGTAGATGTTCTCCAGTATGAAGTGCTTTAGCCACTGGATTTGCAACAAAGGAGTTTCTCTAAGACATTGTTGAGTCACTGGGTAATTTTTTCAGGTTCTTTCTAACAGCATATTATTATTGCTTTCCCCCCTTAGATTTTATAAACTAAAAATCTTTCACTAAAACTCTTTCAAAATGCTAATCCAGTAGATCTTGTCCACAAATAAGAATATTAGCCACCACTGATCTGTCTGACTGTATCTACTACATGGCTCTATCTCATGATGAGCTTGAGATGATCCTCCCCAAACTGGGACAATACATACTTGATCAATGGTGAACGCATTGGCTAATTGACTAGTAGTATAAGGAATGACCTGAAAAGAAACCTTTGCTAATAATAACAGACTAACTGTTGGTATAACAGTTTGTTAATAATAACAATAACTGATTTTACGTTTTAATCAGTATTTTTACTATAACCATGGGAAATATTAACAGAAAAAAGAAGTATACAAATAAGAAGAAAGGTAGAGACTCAACTGCCATGACAGTCATGTCTGAGAAACTGTGAACACACATGAAATACCCTGCTCTTTTGTGAGCATAGATACACACACTACAGACTTATTCAAAGGTAAACCATGTGTATTCAATGACGATGCCCTCATTATATTACAAGGATGTTAATACCACTTAGTGATAGCAGAGACATTACACTGTAATGCATTACTTATGTGTTTGCTGAGGTGCTAGTGTAGACAGAGGTTCTGTGCTGCCAATCACAGAAAAGTAGACACTCTGTAACTTATGTTCACTATACAGAGTGATGGCAGTAAGTAGTAACTCTTGAGTTTTGTATTTATTACACATCATTGTAAAAATGATTATTTCAGCAGTGCTCTGAAATATATATGAAACACAAATGTTTGGTATGAAATAGTGTATCATCTTAATTGAGCAGTAACTTTAAATTGTTGTGTTCAGGGCTTGTCTTTGGTTACATTGTATTTTCTTTTCCTTCATTTGACTTTGATTTGACTTGTTCATTATGATCCTAGGCTCAATGCACTATACTCCACACACTCACACACACACACACACACACACACACACGATTTTACTTTACAATGCTTTTATAAGAATAATCTAATGAAATAGTTTGACTATATTCACACTATCCTCATCTATAAACAATTCCTGACTGTTTATGAGGATTAGAGTCAATAGTTTTACCAGCAGGTTAATGTAGTATCTAGAAGAGTTTTCCTAATTCATAGCCCCCAGTTTCCATAATCATTGTGACCTAGTTTGTGGACGGCTCCCAAGTCGATCGGTGACACCCTCTTTAACTGGGGATTCCTTGGTATGAAGGTCTCAAATCAACCACCAATAGTGATATTACTCAAGTCAAATACAGCAGCTGAATTTTGGTTAGTGATAGGTTATTTCTCCTGTTGGCAAAATGAGCCAATTTAAGCCAGATTAGATTATATTAAAGGCATGTTTATTGGGAAGCTGCTTTCAGTTGGATGAGTTCAATGGCCCCATGGATCAAGGCCAGGGGAGTCACCATGGGGGAGAGAAAGAATGAAGGGAGGCTGCAGAGAAAGAAGAGGAGGAAGAGGAGGAGGAGGAAGAAGAGGAGGAGGAAGAGGAGGAGAAAAAGACCAAAATGTTTGAATTATATAGGGAGGAGCCTCTGGGAGGAAAAGCCATCCAGCCCTTGAGCTGGAAAATTCAAGATTGGGGGCAGGGTATGCAAGGTAGGGACTGAGAGATGCTGGGAGAATCTGCAAGCCAGGCCTGCTTTGGTGTGTAAAATATGCACCTCAGTTCCTTGTCCCAGTCTGAAACCAAACAGTTAGGATCACTTCTCAGTAGTGACAGGAGACTGAAGCAGACACAAAGCAAACCAGAGATCAACAAGAAGAAAACCGTAATGCCTAAGCAGTTTTCTGTTGGCCTGTCTTCTCCACCACGGTGCCTGTGTATCTTCAGGACAGACAGGGCAGTCTGTGTTCATTGCTGAAAATGGCAAAAGACAGCCTGTTTTAGTTCTGTGAGGCTCTTGAGAACATTGACATAGTCAGAATGCCCAAGAAGATGACAGATTTCTAGGTGTCCTTGGATCCTGAGTGACCAGCCACCTTCAGACTTGGCTGGTTCATTATGATCAGTCTCATGTTTTCCACTTATGGTACCTATTTGCTCTTCTTCATATGAGTGTTCTCTTTCTTTTTTTCTTTCTTTCTTTCTTTCTTTCTTTCTTTCTTTCTTTCTTTCTTTCTTTCTTCCTTCCTTCCTTCCTTCCTTCCTTCCTTCTTTCTTTCTTTCTTCTTTTTTTCTTCTTTCTTTCTTGTTTTTTTTTCTTGCCCTGTTATGAAAACACTTGAAATTCTCCTCTGGAGCTGGTCCACAGTACTTAAGACACTTTGGACATTTGGTCACTGCGTCCCAATACATTCACTAAACACTATACATGTATCTTGTTTCCTTTGTAAAAGTCATCTATGGAGCTGGCGAAATAGCTTAACAGTTGAGAGTTCACACACTTCGTACAGAGGACCCGAATTTCCTTCTCAGATTCCATGTTAGGCAGCCCACAACTGCCTATAATTCCAGCTCCTCGGGGAAGTGACGCAGGCACATGCCCACACGTGTTCACATAGTTTAAAAATAAAGGAAAATTGATTTACTTTCCTCTCTTGAAAACTTCAGAAGTGGAAAAGATGAAGGCAAAGTCCCTTGACTGGGACTTAGAAAAAAATAGAAACAATTCAATTTTAGTTCTCTAGCACTTAAATAGCAGATGAATAATCCTTAGAAAGAGAATGTTGCCCAACTGATACACGGGCCATGATTTAAGTCACTCTTTAAATGCAGTATTTGATTGCCACGCCCATTGGATGACAACTACAATTAGCATCAATAGAAGGCACTTGAGCAGGTCTCTATACTAGTGGTAATATACCCTAAAATTAAACTATTTTGGCCTTTGTGAAAGTCAAATCATTTTGGTAAGTGCCGTATGAAGCCTCATTGTTATTATGACTACTACTAATTTATACATATATAATGCATTCTGCTTTATTGTATTCTGAAAATGATATTTTAGAATTTCTTTCCCCACCTGGAGAGAGCTTAGCAGTGAATTCCTAACACTCAGTGATGTCTTATGCCTGATGACAAGCAGAAATGCTGTAACGTGCCACTTACCCTAGGGAAGTGACACATTTTAAAAAAGATTTCAACTTTGACAAATGGGTCCAGGTATAGGGAGCTTCGCAGAGTTTGCTTTTCTTCCTCCCATGTGCCAATCCTCACAGCCTGATTGGATACTTTAGTGTGCTATATATTGATAAATCAGTATGTGTTGTTTGAGTTCACTGAAGACATGGCCAGGGAAGTGGGGCTTTGTCTCACTCTCACTTCAATCTCAAGAATGTTTGTCTCACAATGTCCTCCAAGGTCCATTTTCTGGGAGTGGGCTATCCACTAACTCTGAGAGGAGAGAAAAGAACAAAACAACCCAAGTCTGAAAACATGGTGTCTTTTGAATCAGCTAAAAATGTCAAACCATTTCCAGCAGAGTTTACAAGTGCCTGCAATGGGAAAGGACAGCATGTCAACCACAGGCAGTTCATCTGTGGAGAGCAGGCATGGTGAGTCCCACTGGTAACATTACCAAGGCTTCCCAGTGACTTCTGCTGGTGCTTGCAAGTCCCTGAATTGGTGGTGTTCCTTTCTGCTGTTTTTGTTCTTTTATTTGGAACTCTCATGGGAAGAGAAACTTTGCTCTGCCCAGTAATCTATCAGGAACTTTGCTCATTGCTTCACTGGAGCTTCTACAGTTGACAGCTGATTTTTGCTAGGTATTTGAGCACCCAATTTGATATTTTTGTTATCTATCTATCTATCTATCTATCTATCTATCTATCTATCATTGTTTGATATTTATTCTTTTACCTTTAATTGTCATATACTTAAAAATACATTCACCCATTAAAAATCAAACATATAACTATTGTAAATAATTCTCCAGCCTGCAAAAAACAGATATGGAGAAATACCCATTGGTTAAATTTCATCTTTAATTGAACATTAGAATCTTTGGGGGAACTTTAAAATATGCCACTTACTAGTGACTGATCCACTTTAGTGTGTTAAAACCCCACAGATGATGTCACAGATGATGCCGATCCGCAGCAAAGACATTTAAATTTTCATTTACATTATAATTACCTAGAGAAGATCCTACCGAGTTCTAGTGAATCAGATGATAAATAAAATAAGTAGTTAAATAATGTTAAGTTTGAAAACCACTGAAGTGTAAGCTAGGGTGGGCTGTTGTTTCTCACTTTTCCTACTCTGTACCCCACGTCCCTCGGTAACCTGCTCTAGTCCATCATTCATACTGGTAAAATGCGGCAATGTGTAATGGAAGGCTAACATATCAAGTTAGCCAGACATCCTGACAATGTTCTTAACTGAGAGCAAGGCTACAAATGAGCAGATAAAGATGGGTAAATTTTGCAGATAACAAGAAAATCTGAATGCTCTGTTATATCTGCATCAGACTCATAACATACTCACTGATGACTAAGTGCCACAACCCAATGCCCAATCATGCCACTTTTCCTCACATCAAGAGCAGATCAGATGATGGTGCTGATTAACAGAGAACTGCAATAACAATGATAACACCTCATTTTATTTTATTTTTTACAATGACGTTATGAGGTGCATGGAATTATTTCTAGAATGTAGTTAATTAACATGAAATTCAGAGGAACCTAGCATTTATCTGAAGACCCACAGCTGATAAAAGGCTTAATGAATATCAGACCTCAATTCTCTGGACTCTAGCTATTCCCCTGGTACCTACATTTTCCTGCATTTGCCAGATGTAATGACTAGAGAAACTGTGGTCTCAAAGCTTTAAAGGGCTGCTATGCAGAAAGAGTAGATGCACTCTGTATTGCCACAGAAGTCAGAACCTGGCTTAGATCATATAAATTCAAGAATGGTGTTCCTTATCTTAATGTAGTATGACTAAAATTAATAAAGATTGTGGTAGTTGCTTCTGAACACCAACATGAGCGCTTGTATTAATACCTCTGTGCTTAACAATAGCCTAGGATTGGGAAAACTGTGCTGTCTCAGAGAAAGGAAGAAACTTTCCAAAGGTCATAGGCCCCTACAGTAGTGGCTATCCTGGTGAAATCACGTGGGTGTGTAGGAAACAAGGTCCCTGGCCACCAAGATAGAATTTGCTAACCTAAGAGCTTTAAGACTCTGGAGAGATGACTCAATGTTTAAGAGCCTGTACTGCTCTCTCAGAAAGCCCAAGTTCAGTTCCAAGTTTCCATGTTGGAAACCTCACAACTAGCTGCCTGTTAACTCTAGCTCCACAAGACCTGACACTGTCTTCTACAAGCTCCTGTGTTCACATGCACTACCCCCTCACATACACAGAATTGAAAAATAAAATAAATCTTAATAAAAAAAATTATCAAGTAATGTGATGAGTTATTTTGTATAATCATGGGTTTCATGTCCCTCTCTAGGCAATGCTGAATGATGCTAGTCAGCTGGCTTTACATCTTCGACTGGCTAATGGTAGAGATGTGATTTAAAGATATGACATTCGTATTGACAGTGAATTAACCTCTCCAGAATGAATACATTTGCCTTCAGTACCTGCTTTCTCGCAATTATCGTGTAGATTGGGTCTTTCTTTAGAAAATTTCCCATTTAGCTACAGCTTTCTCAATAATGTTATAAAACCACAGATAACCATAGTAAAGCGAAACCAAATCAAAGTAAAAACAAATAGACAAATCAACAACTGCTCCCAAATAACCAACATGAAAAAGTAATCTACAAAGCAGGGGAAATTATTCGTGAATCACATACATTAGAAAGGATTAATATTCAAAATTCTATCAGGAACTCACACAATGTAGTAGCAGAGAATGGAATACTCTGAGGGAAAAAAAATGAGCCAGAGACTTGCATAGACAGACAAATGGCTAACAAGTACATAAAAATGTGCTCCCCACCACAAGTCACCCGGGAAATGCAAATCAAAATCTAGAGAGATGTCACTCATACATGTTCGGGTGGCTATGACTTAAAAGGGCAGGATCTGGGTGGATGGGGATTACAGGGAACCCTCTGCACACTGTAGGTGGGAGTGCCAATTAGTGCAGCCATTATGGAAAGCAGTATGGAGGTGTCTCAAAAAATTAACCATAGAACTATCATGTGACCTAGAAATTCTACCTCTGGGAATATATCTGAGTGAAATGAAGTCATTATCTCCAAGAAATACCCATTTCATGTTTACTGCCTTGTGATTTGTGATAGAGCCAATACAATCTCAATGACCCACGTGCCCATAAATAGGCGAATGGATAAAGACACAGACAAACACACAAGCACACACACATCCTATGAGATATTATTCATCCATGAAAGAAGGGAAGCCTAGCATTTGGAATGATATGGATAAATCCTAAAGGCCGTATGCTAAACAAAATATGTGAAGCCAGAAAAGGCTACATATTATGTGACCTCATTTATATGTGAATCTTAAATGAACTTAAAGACAAAATAATAGCAGCTGCCAGGGGTTGGGAGGTGATATACAAGGCTTGTTTGGAAGATACCTGTCAAGGGATATGAACTTAGGGTTAGTTTATAAGTTGTGAGAAACCAATACAGAACATGCTGCCTTTAGTGACTACCGTGTCTTGGACACTTCAAATTTACAAAAAGAGACAATCTTAGATGTTCTTACCACCACGATCAGAGAAACAAGAGTTATTTGAAACGACAAGCTTTTAACTTGACTGTGCAATCATTTCACAACATCTATGCATCCCACTGCACTCCTTAACTATGTAGAATTTTTTCTATTGACCATACCCCAGTAAAACCATAAGCAGTAACAACAAAGGTCTAGTGATCCCAGAGTGACTCCTACTTGTAGCAGTTCGTGGAATTGTGGCTACCTTAAAATAAAATTCCTAAAAATAGATTAATATACGATAGTGCTGTGACAAGTGAGTTGGCCGGACACTACTTGCTTTGATCATAGAAATCATGACTAGGCAAAGCATAGCTCTTCTTGTGTTAGGGGTCCTAGGCCATATGCTGTGGAAAATGCTCATGAGCTCAGCTAAAAGATTCATAGGTTTATATCTCCAAGCCTTGAAAACTACAGACTTGGGGCCTTAGACCTTAGAAACCAGAGGCTCACAGATCTAAATGACGCAATGAGTTAAGGAGCTTACAGCTTTGTTCGTGGTACAGCACTGGATAGCTAGTCACACGCATAGTTCTAGGCAGCAGCCAGCAGAAACAGAAGTCTCCAACAATCTGTACAGCTGCTCTTGCAGCATATGAGCCTTGGGTGTTTGGAACTTAGGCCTTCAAGACTTGGCAGCTCCCAAAAACTTTTCCAGTACTCGTGCCCACATCTCTTAACCTTGGCTCTGTGTAGTCTCCCACCTTCAGTAACCCTGGGTCTCTGTCTTTGCTATACTCCCAGTATTGTTTTAGTGTCTGGTACTTTTGCTTTTAGTACTTTCTATCCTTGGCTGTTCTCTGGGACCTTTAGCTGTCCTTTTGTCACTGTTGCTGATGTTGCTATGCTACAGGTACCAAGCAGGCAGATGCTGCTTTACTCTAAGGTACCTTTGTGGAGATGTTGTCATTGTCTGCCTCATCAGGATGTGCTACTGTTGACACTTCAATGCTTCTTACAGCAACCTCTGTAGCTTCAAATCCATGGAGGTATGCTTGTCTCTTGATACAGTGTCCAACTTAGATATTTCCTGTTGGCTTCCTACAACCATAGTTAAGTATTGGGCTCACATATATTCCATAATTCCTCTGAAAAATATACTACTCTTTAGTTCTGTGATTGCTCCAATAAATCCATTTCTTGCTACATTCATTATAAGTAATTTTCTTGACTTCATACGATTATGAATTATGATGTCATCAGTATTCTGTCTGTTTCTGTCTGTGTCTGTCTGCCTGTCTGTCTGTCTCTCTTTCTCTCTCTCTTCCTCCCTCCCTCCCTCCATCTCTCTCTGTCTTTCTCTGTCTCTCTCTGTCTCTCTGTCCCTGTCTCTCTCTGTCTCTCTCTGTCTCTCTGTCTCTGTCTCTGTCTCTCTCTCTGTCTCTCTGTCTCTGTCTCTGTCTCTCTCTCTCTCTTCTGTCTTCCTCATTCACTTGAATTCTCTACTCTTTCATTGTCCAAAGTGTCAACTTTACAGTATGGTCTTGAAGCCAAATATCCATCCATATTTAACTTATAGGAAAGCTTAGTGAAAGGTCACTTGGTAGCCTTTGTTATTTTGACGAGGTATTTGTTTATGTCTTCCATCTCCCAAATCAGCAGTGTGCTTTGATGTCAATGTCTGGTTATGAAAAAATCGTTTTTGTCCCTTCACAGTTTTCCCTTTTACACTATTTTACCCTAGCAGATCCCCCGAAGTCATGCCTCCCCCATTCCTTGTTGAAGCACCTCTGCTTCACGGTAGACTCCAGCTGTAGTTACATCACACTCTGTGTGTAGACTAGGGATACTAAAATGGGCTCCAACTTTTTTCTTATTTAGTTTTTATTCATAATCATAAAATTAATTCTGCAACCTAGCCAGACTTTGAGGGGAATGAAGAAAACATGGAACCCAAAGAACTTCAGTGAGAACAGAGATCACAGGGTGTTGCAAACAGATGGGATTGAGGCGCTCTCCTGAGCTGCAGAAGGAATAGTCTGCTTAGTAAGATGCCTGCAAGTCAAAAAGAATTAGAGCTGTCCACAGGCAGAAGGGGTGATCTTCTTGCTGGTCTTGCCATTTAAACCCCAAATGCTCCATGGCCCCCATAATGCTTCTGTCTTGTTTCACCTTCCCAGAGACTACATGCACTTGCCACTCAGCTACTCTGTCTTGGTAGTGCAGATCAAAACCTGGGAACCATTTGTGTTTAGTCCAGAATTTGCCATGGACAAGATGCCAGGACCTGTATGCTTCAGAATGAAGTTCTCATCCTCAAATTTCTCTCCGTAGATGGACTGGCCGCTAGTGCCATTACAGCGTGTGACATCACCACCCTGGTGTATGACATCACCATTCTGGCACATGAACCCTGGAATAAGTCTGTGCAAGGAGAGAGACCCTTATGTCCAAATCCTTTCTCCCCTGTGCTCAGAGCATGAAAGTTTTCTGCTGCCTTTGGAACAAAGGCAAACAGCTCAAAGGAAAGACACCAGGAAGCATGGTCCAAGCCCTGCAGCACAGCTCAGTGCTCCCGACTTTTACACAGCTTCTGACTTTTTAAGTCACAAGAAGTCAAGAGCCTGCTTTATTGCTTCTATGCTAATTTGTCACCATCTTTCTGTCCGTTGTTATTGAAAGCATCCTAGCAAAGTCACAGCATGGCTTACATAAAGACTCAGGTAATTTCCTAGGAAATGGCTCAAATGAGGCAACTTCTATGTGCTGGAGGTTTTTTGAATAGGTATTTGTAATCAATTCCATCTTACACTCTCCTAAGACGATTTATTTAGTCCTAACACAAACATGGAACTAGAGGCTACTTAAGCTCTTCCTTTTACAGAGAAAGAAACCGAGGCATACAGAAGTTACATGACTTTCCTAATGACTTGATTTATGAATGCTTCCTGTTCCTGAATGCTGTTGTAATGTACTGAATGTTTGTAACCTCACCTATTCATGTGCTGAAGCACTAATCCTATGATAGTCTGTAGAGATTGGAGCCATAGAGAGGTAACTAGTTTGAGGGTGAGGCCCTCCTGATAGAATTAGTGTCTGCATAAAAACATTACAACTCTAACATCCAGACCCAGAACTGGAGCTCACTTTTCTGCTTTGAGCCTTGCTTGGAGCCCAGTGCTGCTCCTGAAGTCTTGAGGGTTATTCTCTGTGAATGTACTGCTGTTCTTTACTTTCATCCCAGCCACTTAGCATATCATCTTTATGGACAGTGTTCTGAAATACCAATAATGTTTCTTTTTCATTCGCCCTGGTTTTTATTCACTAAGTCCTTTGAATTAAGAGTTACCTGTAATTATATAGCTCTGCCAACAATTCTCAAGTCCTTCCACTGACTATTTCTTACCTTTCGCTTTCTTTTATATCTCTTCCTGAGGTTTTTACTAACCAAATGTCCAATACTTCAGAACTGCATGCCTCTTATCTTTCATCATAGTGACTCCTTATACTTTCATCAATTTCAACTGCAAAAGTTCATATCTAGCCACTTGTATAGTAGTGGGAGACATAGCAAACAGAGAAGTGGATAATGTTATGCAGAAGGAGGTATCATCTAAAGGCCAAGGGGGTATGGAGTTCCATGATGCTTTAGCCACTAGTGTTTTGCCAATAGCAAGCTTTCTTATATCATGTGCATTAATTTGTGACAGGTTTTATCTTGCCACTCACCATTGTAGGTTTCAAAAGCTCCTTCTTGTCACTTTTCCCACCACACCTACTTTTTCTTTATGAATGTTTCATGTTCTTGAATGCTATTGTAATGTACTGAATGTTTGTATCCTCACCTATTCATGTGCTGAAGCACTAATACTCCATATGATAGTCTGTGGAGATGAGGGCTGTAGAGAGGTAACTAGGTTGAGGGTGAGATCCTCCTGATAGAATTAGTATCTGCATAAAAACTCTCTCCTCTCCACTACATAGCTATACATATTTTCATTTTGAATTTTTACAGTTTTTAACTTTTTTATAAAAATATTTTATACATAATTTTAGAAAGTAGAACTTTAAGGATTACTTTTATGAATATAGGAACACGTGGGAATAGTCGTGGGTAAATAATTTGGACGGATAAAGGAGTAAAAGTCAGAACTGACAAAAAATGTCTCTGGGCAGAGTAAGTAGACTTTAAGAGGTTCTTAGTTCTTCAGAGGGAAATTGCTGTGGATTGATTATGCCTTCCTGCATTTTCCCACTCAGACAGGGAAGGCTTCTTCCACAGTGTTGCTTGCTGTGTTATTATTATATCCAATTCGAAACATTTTCTTGTGAAGGAAGGGGACAAGCTCCAAGACTCATGAAGTCACAAGACACTTAAAATGCTCACAAAGCTCTGGAAAATTAGAAGACTTTCCTTAACCCCAAAGCTAGAAAAGCAGTAAACAATGGCTGAGAGAGGAGAAACTTCAGCAGCAGTGTATCTTCCTACAAGTTGCTGAGAGACTCCAGTGATGCACCTTTTGTGGGTTGGTGTCCATCTTCTGTCTGTGCGCATCTATTTAAATACCTTTCTCTATATCTATGTATCTATGTATCTATGTATCTATGTACCTATGTACCTATGTACCTATGTACCTATGTACCTATGTACCTATGTATCTATGTATCTATGTACCTATGTATCTATGTATCTATGTATCTATGTACCTATGTACCTATGTACCTATGTACCTATGTATCTATGTATCTATGTACCTATGTACCTATGTACCTATGTACCTATGTATCTATGTATCTATGTATCTGTCTGTCTGTCTATCTGTCTGTCTGTCTCTCTATCACCTATGTTTTTATGTATCAATTTATCTACCTATCTATCATCCATTTTTCTACCTATTTAATTTTCAAGACAGAGTCTCACTTTGCGACTCTGGTTGGCAGGTGAGGTTGGTCTCAAACTCACAGACAACCACCTGTTTCATCCTCCTAAGTGCTGGCATTAAAGGCAGGGGAGCCACCATGCTGGTAAGCTCTTTTACAGAGACAAGATGGTTGAGCTGCTCCTGCTCCTGCAACTAACTTCAATGTACTTATTGTTTCACCATCACGGACTTGGATGGAACCAATCATTTAAGATTAAAAGAGGCTGCAAGGACAAAGATCCGCTTTTGCAGGGCTTTTTTATGGCCACTTAGGTAGAAAACTCTGTTCCTGTCTACCACGTGAAGAACCAAGGCTGTCAGCCAGGAAGGGTTCTATCAGAGAATAATCAAATGGCCATTTGGTCCTCACAGCTTCTAAAACTACAAGACGATGAACTTCTATTGCCCTAGATTCAGCCTGTGCTCTTTGCTTTGACAACTAATGGTAATGAGGGCATCAAAAAATAAGCCTAAATGATCTAAATGATCATTTAGAAGCTGATCATTTGCTGTGGGATAGAGTTCTTTCAATGAAGACACTCTCCATTTGAGTCAAGAGACGTACGAAATGAAGTTTGTCTCTGCTATTGATCACACTGATTTTTTTTGGACATGCAAATATGTCATTGGTCTACAATTTTGTACTCTGTAGAATGGAACAAATCCTAATTCCCGAGTCTTGGTGTATCAAACAAGTTAAACTATACCACAGTTACTTGTAACATACTACTTACTTATTTGTAATTGGTTTCCTCTACTGATCTATAATCTTGGTCATTGAGTCTGTGAGCTAGAAAAGATAAATAAATACTAATGACCATGGCCAGCATGGTGCTTGGCACTCAGCATGTGCACACTAAATTCAAATATAAAGTCAGTATGTGACCAGATGGCTATAAAAATCTATGGCTTTCTGCTGGTGGTCCCCACAGGGAAGCTCATGGGGATCTTGGCAGCAGCATCTTTTGCAAGGCAGAAAATCCATGTTTCTGCTTTCCCTCGGTCAGTCTGAGGCAGCATCCCTGGTATCATCTCTGCTTGGAGTCTTACTCTCCTACAAGGCTCAGAACCTTTATCTCTATATGGCAACTAGCACTTATAAATGATTTGCTTTTATGTGCACAGGTGTAATTTGCATTTGTGTGTCTATGTGTCTCTGCATGTACATGCCATGTATCTGTGGGTGCTATCAGAGGCACGTACAGAGTGTCTGGTGTACTGGAGTTAGAATTATAGGCAGTTCGGATATACCTTGGCTGGTTGGAACTGAGTGCAGGTCCTCTGGAAGACAACCACGCACTCTTAATTGTTGATCCAACAGTCCAGCCCCAAGACTAATATTTTTAATATAATAGATTTGCCTTATATTTTACCTTTGTTTACTTATAGATCTTCGGTAGTGAACTGACTATATTGGGATCATTTTTACTCACAGCATTTGGTCCTTTGTACAGTCATTTCTTCAGAACCTTTGTGGTCTTTTCCGGCACGTCTGTCTTCTTACAGGTGTCTCAGACACAAGGTCTCATTTCTGTCTTCCCTTAATTGAATGAGATCAGACTCTTACTCTAGGGCTGCATGGCTGCCATTTTCAACTTTATATTTGATGTGAATAATGGCACAAGAGGGAATCCTGATGAGATTGTTGAGGAAGCTCTATGCTCCATCCGTGGGAGCATCCAGTCCCATTGTGAGAGTCCTTGTTGAACACAAGCTGTATGTTCTTGACCTTTAACTGAGTCTGGAGATGAAAGTCACAATGACAACGAGCTTTGTCAGCCATTCCCCCAAAGGGTATCCTGCTCCACTGATACAATTTTCTATTTTGAATGTAACATATAATCTCCTATTGCTCTCTCTTGGAAGTGAGAGCAGTGACAATTTAATTCTCTATTTCCAATGACGATCCCGGTTTCCTTGGTACCAGATGCATATTATGTTAGTTTCTCCTGTCATTTGACTTCGGTGCTTTACATTCTGCAAGGCACCTTAGATTTTTTTTTTTAGCCTACCTGTCATTTTTATAGTTTTTACAGCATTGAAGATAACTGCAATAAATTATTTTTCCATCTGATTTCTTCTATTTGTTTACGTATTGAATATTTATCAGGGACCCTTTCTTTAAAGTATGAGCTTCTAACCTTTGAAAATTAGCTGACAATGTCCAAGAGGTTTTCAAGCTACTAAACTAGAAAAGTAGAAGAACTTGCAGCTAAGTTTAAAAAATAATTCTTTGCCTGTGTGTAGCATTATTTTATCTCTGTGTAGCATTTTGCATGTAAGTGCATTGCCTGCAGAAATCCAGAAGAGGGTGCTGACGCCTAGGGCTGGAGTTACAGGCCATTGTGAGCTGCCTCATGTGAGTGTTGCAAACAAAGCCAGGTCCTCAGAAAGAGTCACATCTTACTTCTAAGCATCGCTGAGCAACCTGTCCAGCCCCCACTCAACTCCTTCAACACCAGCTTCCAAGTAGATAGTTTACATCTGATATCAATCAGTAAGTGCACTCATTAGCTACATGTATGATTATACAGTTTTATGTAGCCCTGTATCTATATGAGGCAGATAGTATTAGCAATTTTTCTCTATATACTTATAACACTAAAGTATCACAAAACTGCATAACTTTTTTTGATTAGTAAAGTACTTCCAACAATACAAAATAAAAGTAGTGGGATCCTCAGAAACTCTCAGAGATCTTCAAGATATATTTGATATTTCCATGTAACTAAAATATGTTTTAAATAAATTGCCCAAGGGTATCATATAAGTATGTGGCAGATTGGGTTAGGTTTATTCTTAATATGGTGTTCTTTTGACTAGAGACCCTTGCCCTCAAGGAGTTTATGATTTAGATGTTATTGAGACATGCACATACATGCACAGTTTATCACAGTGTGACAGTATGAAATTATGTGCTCTTTAGGATATAAATGCAGCAGATTTCCAGAGACAAAGCAACAACATTGACCTGAATAACTGAAGAGCTTCTTGGAGAAGAAGCAAGTCTTGAATAACGGATATAATCAGTGCAAGGAAAGAAAATTCACAATTCTGTCAGGAAAGAAAGCAAAGTCTTGCCTATCAGCCCGAGCAGCACGGGGCTTTATTCTGTCATTAGGAGGAGCATTGGAGCTGTTAAGTAGCTTGCTACAATAAGCAGTTTCACTGTGAGCAATTTGTAGGGAGGATTAAAGTAAGGAGATTCTGCAGGTTTCAAGTAGTATCATTTTGGAGAGCAGGGGCAGTATTGTGCGAGTCGTTCTCTGCTTCTGTTGTCTTCTATTCACATGTGAGAGCTTGTGGGGCCTGCTCTGTCTGCTGCACTTGCCCCTTCACAATGAGAAGCTGTGGCTGGGCCTCCACCATTGTGACTAGTTCTATTTCAGTGCAGCAAACCAGTGCAATCATATCTGCCTGACAGGCATGTAGGGCCGGCCCACTCTCTGCAAATGCCAAGCCAGCTCCACATCTTGGGGTCCTGTGAAGCTGCTGAGAACATCCAGGCTAATTTACACACTGATAGATTCTCAGTCTATCAGTACTGACAAATATGACAAACACACAAAATCGAACACATGTTTGGTGGGTCTAGATGAAAATGAATCCTAGCAGGATCTTTTTAAAAATTTGATATTGCAGGATTTCCCTAATATTAGTATGGTCACCTTAATTTTGCCCCCTTAAAGATAGCAAAATCTAATATCTTCAGGCTCCAGGGGCATCTGTGATGTGTTTGCTCATTGGTTAGAAAAACATGTGAGCATATACTGAAGTAATCTGTCCTAGATTTTTATTTTTTTGGTAAGCCTCAGTCAGCAGAGATCATTTGTACCACATGGAGATGTGGCAAGGAGAGGGATATCAAAGTGAAAATTTGCAATATTTCTATCCTGAGGATGAATTTGAGTTCGAATCATGTAGGGCCTATAAAAGGGCTTCAAGTAAGGGCCGTGGGTTAATTGGCATGAGTAAGGGGTGTAGTGAAATCTACAGTGGTGCTGGAGGACAACTCGCATGTTAACACAGGAGGCCCACATGACTGATTAGAGATAGTGTTTCAGACACACTCCTTCTGACTTGAACGGTAGGATGGAGAAATGGTGGAATGACAGACGTTAGTAGTCACCTACAATGATACACATGCATTAGTCAAGTTCTTCAGAAAAAGGGGATCAACTCTGTGGGAGAGCAAGAGGAGGGGGAGGATGGTGGTTGTCAGGAGGAGAAGAGAAGAGACTGGTTGATTGGCTTACATTGAGGAATTGGGTCATGTGATGAGAGGTGGCAACTTTAAATCAATAGGAGGGACAGGGAGTGAAACTGAGTTCAAAGACAGTCTAGGAGCAGATTTCCTGCCACTTGAGTACCACAGACACAGTTGTGTTTCTCTTAAAGCCATTGTCACATTGGGTGGATCTATGACATTATAGAGGGTAATCTTTTTAAATTGAAGGCTACTGATTTTTCAAAGTTAACTTGTTACAGGGACTTTGCAACCACCACAAGGCTAGTGTTTCACCTAACAACTGGACCTACTCAAGCTGACACATAAAAGGAACCGTTATAGTAGTCAGTAAAGTTTTATAACACGTGGAAGAAGAGCTATTTTGGCAGTGTGTCCCTGTGTAGGCCTGTTGAGGGGACAGGATGAAGGAATAGAGAGCACTGACATTGAGCGTGGAAGGCAGGGAAGACTATGATGTCATTTTCCCACAGTCCATATTTGGAGATGACCTACTATCTCTTCCTTCTTTTTAGTATGATCATTTATTTAAATCTGTGTTGAGTATCAATGTGCCATGTTTTCTAGAGGCAAAAATGTGGCTAGAAATCAAGGTTTTGCACTAGAGGATCGCATGTCTCGTGATCTTGAACTTGAAACTTCATAAAAAGACTGAGGACTCCAGATGAAGTTTGCTGGTTCTTTTTTAAATATTATTTTTATATCATTAATAAAATTGTTCACATTTCTCTCATATAATGTGTCGTGGTAATGTGCGTTTATATCTGTAGAATGAATCCTGACTTGACACTTCATGTTTCTAAAGTTTTCTAGGAGCTGAGCACAGGTACAGAAACTCACAGAAATTAGTAAACATCTCCCATCTCCCATCCCATACTGTGGTTGTCCAGCTTGTTTTGCTTCAGTTATGGTGAGGGTGGGTAGCATGTGTCCTTCTTTAGCATGATGCTTGTTAGATAGCCCACACATGCTCATGGCCCATAGAGAAGTGCCGTGTGGCATTTGTCAGAATTTTGCTTCTTCATACCCTTAAAATAAAGAGGCTTTCTGGCTTAAACATGGGTCCCACTACAGGATTTTATTCTTTTCATGTAAATATAGAATCTCCATAAACTCTTTTGTTCTGGTCCCTAAGAGGCTTGCCAAAGCTACAGTCAGAATGACAAGAATAAGAGCTAAGGGGGGAAAAAAGGAAGAAAGAAAACCATGACGCTTCTTTGGGGAAAGATATACTTTAAAACGTTTAACATGGTGTTATATGGGATTCCACATCTGGTTTTTCTACATTTATCATACCAATAAAGCATGCACCTGTTACTTTTTCATCACAAGCCATATTTCTCATCTGTCTTGCCTGACCTTGTCACAAGACATTTCCTTTTTAGCACTCACTTGGATTTTTTTTTTTTTTACTGAGTGGAATTTGGAAGTGACTGCAAAAGAGAGCAATTTCTTCTGACATCTTGTGGATGAGCCATTTGTCTCCCTGTGGAATACGGAGATGTATTGGAGGGGCAAACTGTAGAGCCAGAAATATTTGCAAAATGTGTAAGACTTCTCTTTCATCTCCATGGCCATACATATTGTATATGTGTTTGCATGTATATGTATATGTATATGTATATGTATATGTATATGTATATGTATATGTATATGTATATGTGTATGTATACGTATATATGCAAAAATACGCCTTTGGTATAGCTATAGAAATGGTTGTTTAGATCTGAAGAACTATGCCTCGTGGGAGGGACAGAGTAAGAGGGGACACATGTCCCAGCTACTGGTTTCTTTTCAGGCTTATTTATTTTTATTATGAAAAGCTTCCAAATTGCTAGCATACAGATTCAATACAGGAAAGAAATTGTTTGTCTGAACTCTCCCAAGTCCCCTCGTTTCTCCAGGAATTAATCCCAGGGCCTCCTGTGAACTAGACAGTACTATACTGATCCAAGTTTCCAGTACACATTTTACTTTTTAATTTTGAGACAGGATCTCACTAAGTTGCCCAGGCTGGCCTTGAACCCACTCAGTAGTAAGAAGCCATTGAGACTCTTATCTTCTTTCTTTGCCTTTTATGGAACTGAGAACACGGACCTGCAGGTCCTGATCTAGTTCCTTTTGTATCTTTTGAAGAAATTCACATGAAGCTATTCATAAAATCATAAGAAGTCCTTTTCATCACATAACATAAAATATTATCAAACCTAAAACTTTAATCTAATTACATTTTAAGTTGTTACTCTAACTTCCTTGCTAGAGAGTATTATTTAAATCAGAACTGAGACAAAGTCCACATATTGCATATGGAGGGAGCTTTTAGAATTTATCTTTATTTTGTTACTATGTATGCAGATCAGAAGACTACTTATGGAAGTCAGTTCTCTCAACTACATGGGCCCTGGGAGTTAACTCAGGATGTTATGAGCTTAGTAGTGTCTGTACGAGCTGAGACATCACAATGTCCCCTGAGGTTTTTATTAGTATCTTTAAGTCTACCACCAGCCCAGTTTTAAACTTGGCAGTTGGAGAAACAATGCTGTCTTATTTTATTTTCTGTTTCTGTAGCTGAATACTGAGACTGGGTTGTTAGTATAGAAGAAAGGTTTATTTGGCTCATGGTTCCAAGAGCTAAGACATTCGCAGTCAGCAGGCTGTAGACTAAAGCTGCTTCTCATTGGTGGTGGCTTTGTAGTCCCAGGCCAGGGTGGAATGTCACAAAAGGAGTCAGAAATCAACAGCTTTTCTTCTGTTTTTTATAGAATTACTAATTCAATCAAAGGACTCTAATGTTTATAACTCTTCAAATCTTAACTATCTTTGAGAGATCTGACTTAGTTTCACCTCTTAATCCTCTAAGAGTGGGTTCACATTTCCAAAACAGATTTTGGAGAGGACTTCCAACCACGGGGGTGATTCATTTGTTTTAAAGGAGTATTCTTCTTCATGACTTCTGATTAAATCCTAACCTGCCCTATCCTGAGTCATCCTCTTCTCTCACTGTGTCTACATGTTTGTAAACTGGAGCTGGTGAGATGTGGTGATGCTCTGACAGAAACACTTCCTTTGATGTGGCACTTCTTTTTCTCTCACATCACTGGGCACCTACAGTATCTCTACTTCTCTTTAGCTAGTGTTAGCTGGGATCTGTGGGGTCATGTGTTATTAAGTTTGTCTGCCTTTATAATTTTTCCATTTAGCAACCATCAATGATGGTCTGAGAATTTTAAGAAAATTTTTTCACAGTGCAGTGATACAATGAGTCTATCATCCTTTGTTTATTTAATGGGAGACGTTGATCAACTCCTACATTTGATATGACCAACTTTTTAACATAAAAATTAGGGATTAAGTGTCTGCAAAACAGAATATACTCAACATGGTAACACTGAAAGGAAGATTCAACCACAAGCATTATTTCTCAAAGCAACAGTTTGATTGACCAGCACTTCAGGAAAAATTCCTGCAGGTAGATTTTTCAGTCTAAAAATGAATGCAAGAATAAAAAAATTAAAAATAGATTATCCACTGTACTCGGCAAATCTGAATGGGGTATTAGGGCAAAATGCTAAAATTTAAAAGTCATTAAATTAAAAATCATCACCCAAAATAAGAGAGACTACTATTCAAACTACCCTACCATGGCCTATTTCAAAGTACAAAGCCTAATTAGAAGATGAGTGTAAAACTATCCTGACTTTTTAACTTGTTTTAGATTCATCACTGCTTATAATAACTCTAAAACAAAGCCATATTTTATTTATGTTTTTAAAAATGGATGGCTAAAATTCATTTTTGTAAATGTCAGAATGTGCTATATTTATATGGGTCATGTGGAAGTCACCTTCCTCAGTGATATTGATATTTGTCCTTCATAAATATTTACTACTTAAGAGTGACTTCCCAATGTTCATTTTCTTGATCTTGTTAGATTTTTCTGTGACTGTTGACATGTTTACAATGTCTGTCTTTGTGAACATTGCTAACAGGAAATAGAACTTTAACTGAATGTTCCTCTTTCTACCCATAATTTATCAGATGTGGGAGGTACTTAATACTGCTGTTTAATATGTGAGGTAGTGATGTTTGCATCTGTGCTGTTAGAGGACTTGGCTTGTTCATCCTCATCCTGCATAAGATGGGGAGTAGAAACGGGGAGGGAGAGAGAAGCAGAAAAATTCCCCAGCTCCTCTGAAATCCTATAACTGCTACATGCACATTTTCAAGTACTTGACTGTCTCAAATTTGTGTGACTAGAAGACACATATCTATACACTTTAGCTAGTCTAGGGGTCCAATTCTTGATTGACACATCATGTGAGCTAGGTTGCCACATCACATAGAACTGCACTTGGTAATGCTTGTCATAATCTCTTTGGAGTCAAGGAAACTTGACTCTTTGGAGTCAAGTGTTGACCTGTGCAAATCAACAAGGTCAAAGCCAAAATTTCCACTCAAAAATCTGTTCAACTCACAGACCTACCTGTCCCCACCAGATATCCTGCCTGCTAGCCTTATCTGTAAGCATAATAGCTTGGTTTTCACAAAACATGTCCTACCATCTTCAGTAAGCTATATTATGTAATTGTGGAAAGCTACCATAGACTCTTTTCTGTTTGAAGAATCCATTCCTAGTAGATGTATCTGACAAGCAGGTGCTTGCTGCCCTTCTAGTCCTCTCATTGGGAGTTTTGCAGTACAGAATTGTATAAAGTAAGAGTAACTTGGTATGGTGCTAGGTGAAGTGGAATTTTTCCAGCTCCAGCCCAAGCAGAAAGTCAATACATTAAAAGCCAGAATTCACCAAGGAGCAATGTGCTTAGAAATTCAATACTGTAATAAGTAACTCAGTACTCTGTCCATGAAAGATCCCTCATTGTCCCCCCAAAATGTTAATGCACTGGCCCTTGGTGTCAGTCACTCCTGCCTCTTAAAGCACACACATGACAGAAATCAATAAAGGGAATTTTCTTTCTTCCTTGAAGTTTACTCTACAGTCGCTGAGATATTATCAAAGAAGAAATGCTTTGTGATTATTTAACTACATTGGATGCCTTTGTTGTGAAATTGAAATTAAACTGAGTACGCTTAGAATGTGCATTTTGTATGAGGCTTGTAATTATATATATAATTAAAAATTAAATTTAAATGGACTAGTTTTCTTTATGGAGCCTATTTTCTCTCCTCTCAAGTTACCATATTAGTGGGGTTTATGACCTCCATTAATGAGACTAGGCTTTCTACATTACTTCATAGCTCTGTGTAGATAGGTACCAGAACCTTTGACTGACAGTCAGCTTGCCCCCCGAGATGTGCTGGGGCAATGGTGATGCAGAACTTATGGAAGTAGTCAACCAATGTCTGATATAATATGAGATCCATGACCTGAACTTCTTGGATGGCCAGAAACAGAGATTGGATAGCTTAGAGACCTGGGGTAGAATCAAATAGGACTGGTCTTAAAAATAAATGAAATGATTCCTAATGATATCCTGCTGTATTCATAGATCAGCATCAGCATCTTGTCCAGTCATCATCAGAAAGTCTCCTAGCAACAGCTAGGAGCGGGTGCAGAAACCCAAAGCAGGACATTATGGAGAGAGAGAGAGAGAGAGAGAGAGAGAGAGAGAGAGAGAGAGAGAGGTCTAAATTGGAGGCTTCCATTAAGTCCCTCTCCTTGAAGCTGAGAAAATCTCATGGAAGAGGAGGAGGAAAGATTATAGGAGAGAAATGGAAGATGCCCAAAGAACATGGACCACTGCATCAACTAAGCAGGGCTCACATGGGCTCAGAGAGACTGAAGCAGCAAGGAAAGGCATGCATGGGTCTTCACCAATCCTACTATGTATATGTTGTGACTGTTTGACTGCTTGCTTGGTGTTTGGGAGGGACTTTTAACAGTTGGAACATGTGTGCATTCTCTTTTACTGTTCTTGGGACTCTTTTACTCTGGTTGTGTTGCCTTGTCCTGCCTCGGTGTGAAGGTTTTTTATTTTGTCTTATTGTATTTTGTTTTGTCACATTTGATTTTTGTTTCCTGGAGGCCTGTTCTTTTCTGAAGCAAGATGGTAGAGGGTGGATGTAGGGGAAAGGGGAGGTGACGGGGAACTGGGAGGAGTGGAGGAAAAAAAACCCTGTGGCTATGATGTGTTAGAGAAGAATCTATTTTCAATTAAAAGAAGACTCATGGTGTAATCACTGCTTATTGAGTAGCTTACTGTATTTTGGGTGCTTATAAGACTGAGAAAACCAAGACTGAGAAAATTAAATAATTCTGTGCTCTGGGTTATATGTTACCAGAAAACACAGAAACATGGACAATCAATTATGGTACTGTGTGTTAAGTACTTGGATACTTTTAAGTGCTTATAACAGAGACATCAATTGGTCTGGGGCAGTAGTGAAAATGGATTACTTAGGAAACTAGTACAGTATAGAGACACTGAACAGATGCAAGGACATGATAGTTAGACAGAGGCTAGACTAGACCCAGACTAGAGGCTTGGGCGGACAGGAGACGAGAGGAGCCTTGCATATTTCAGACAAAGGAAGGTCTTCTAGAGCCTGGAAAGGCTAGAAGACCAGAAAATCTCCAAGAGAGTCGAGAAGCCAGCAGTGAGAACAATGGAGCTCTTTCTAAAATAATCAGTGAAGAAGCTAGAGAAATTAGAAAGATAATTGCAAACCATGGTCTTGTGCTTAGAAGGGAGAATGTGATGTGATTCGTTTGATACTTTGAAAGGGGAATCTGGCTGTTCCTGGTAGTTGATGGAGGGGGACCTTTGAAAAACATCTAGATTGTGTAGACTGACAGCTCCCATTGGAGATTCTGGTAATAGGAAATATGAACAGAAATTTACATGTTTGGCAGGTAGTTCATAGGACTCAGTGATTGCTTACCATCAGTAATGTGGAGAGAGGAGCTAAATTTGAGATGATGCCCAGCTCGAGCCTAATGGTGAGCTCATTTCTGGACATACTGGAAAGTATCAGTATTTATCCAAGAGTAGGTGCATTTCTGAGGCATAACTGGGACAGACGCAAGAGTATCTTCATGGTTTAGTTGTCTTTCCCTGAGGGCCATGTAGCAATAGCTTAACCCCCACTGTGATTCAACTAGGGTTGGTATGACTTCTAAAGGGCTGTCTGGTAGGAAGACCTTAGGAAACTGGGGATCCATGTCATTCTGTGTGGTTCACTGGTATTTCTTGCAAGATGGTCACTATAATAGAAGTAATGTGGCTCTGTCCACCTCTCTCTGCTCCTGGTCTGAGACGCGTTCTCATCGTTGACACTATCCACACTCCCTCCATTGCTACCTACATGTTGAGAAGATGAACCAAGGAATAACACTCATTTTGTGAAATTCACGAAAATAGGATCAGGTTTGTTTTACAGATAGCTTTATTAAGATGTAATTCACATACTGTAAAATTACAGATTAAGGTATAAAATTCTGGGTCTAGAGAGATGGATCAGCATTAAGAACACTTAATACTCTTTCAGTGGACCTGGATTCAGTTCATCACATCCACATGGCAGCTTAAAGCCATCTGTAACTCCAGTTCCAGGGGATCTGGCCTCCAGGGGCATCTGGTGAAACATTCATATACATAAAAATTACAGTAAACAAATCTTTAAAAGAACAGTTAGGTATAGAATTCAATGACTTGTATTAACAGATTTGTGAAACCATCGTTGTGGTAAATTACAGGACATTTTCATTGCTTCTAAATGAAATGTCATACTGTTAGCTATTACTTTCCAATCCATCCCCATCCCAAAACAACTGCAGTTCTATTTTCTATATGTATTGAGTTCTCAATTAAGGATTCTGTGTGTGTGTGTGTGTGTGTATGTGCTCTGGTATGTTAAATGTAACATGGTTTATGTGTACATATGTGTGTGGGTGTGTTTGCCTGCCCCAGCTAGAAGTTTGGATCATATAACCTTCTCTATTACTTTTTTCCCAATGCAGGTTTTCCCCTGAACCTGGAACTAACTGGCTGCCAATGATCCTCAGTGGTCCTTTTTACTTACTCCCCATAGCATTGGGGTTGCAAGTATGTCAGTATTGGGGCTCAGTTCTTCATATTTGAGCAGTAAGTACACGTTCATGCTGAGTCATTTCCCTCATGCTATTCTGGACTTCCATATTGTAAAAGTACCTTTTATTTGCCTGATGTATCTGTTATCTTGGAGGATTACTGCTGAATATGCTCACCCCTTTCTAGTTCTTTCTGAACTCTCTATTTGGTTGGTTCCAACTCAGCTATTTCGACTCAAGCCCTTCTCAAAGCTGACTGATTCAAACTGGCTTGACTTCTCACTGAATTGGTCTGCTTGACCTCAAACTAACTCTGACAATTTGTTCTAATCTTCTAGCTTCTTTTTGTGCTCTGGCTTCAACTACCTTTGCTGACCTGAACTGAATCACATGAACTCACAAACAAACTCAGCTCTAGTGTGCTGAACTTACTGCAGTGACTCTCAATTCACTGGGGAACTTAGTCTCTAGCTCTGTACTGCTATTAAATAAGTTTTCTCCTAAGAGTTGGGGGTATCCTATTTCTGACTTATTCTGTCAAATCTTTCTCTAATTCATCACTTTGTCTGCCCCTTAATGCAATGTCATTGTTTGAAATTAAAGATGTGTGCTAAAAGATTCTAGCCAGAGGAATTAAAAGTGCATACTAAGAGTATGTCTGCTTTCCAGCAGGATCACACAGACCTGAAGGTCTTTGGATGTGATCAGAGCAGCCATGTTGCTGGATTAAAATTCCTTTACACCCTGTGAACTGAATTATAGAGTATGTAGTGTCTTGGTACTGGCTTCTTTCACTTAATATAGTATTCATAAGACACATTTATGTTACAGCACAGATCAGTTTGTGCCAGGAGTGTGTTCATCATTATATGGGTGGAGATCTGGACTGAGTAAAAAACAAGACAGCAAGCTGAGCACTAGCACTCATCTCTTGATGTTTCCTGACTACAGACGTGGTCAGACCATCTGCTTCAGTCTCCTTCAGCCATGGCTTCCCAACCAAGTGGTACTGTATACTTGAACAATGAGGCAAAAGAAACCTATCATTTAAGTTGTTTTTCTAAGATATTTTGTCATAGCAACAAGAAAAGTGATTGATGTAGGAGCCTACCGAGAATGCAGAATGGGCTCTGTAATTCAGGATCTGATATTTTCAAAGAACCTTTCTTCAAATAAGATGTACAGATTCCAATGAACAAAACCTGTTGTCTCTGGCCTTTAGCAGCCAAAGAGCATAGTCAGAAAACCTGTGGGAATGATGAAAAAGGTAAGCATGACCATGTCCATGTTGAAAGTGTTGAGTTTCAGAGAATTTTCTGAGCCAGAATGAGCTTGTGTAGAGGTGACAAGGAACTGAAGATACTCTGCAATTCTCAGTTTCCCTCACGGGACTGTGGGATAGATGGTCTGTGACTCATCTTCTAGTATCTAGGACAGCATGCTCCTGAAGCACACTGTAGAATCTGACACTTGGAGATGACTTGAGATGGAAGGTTTAGTCTAAGCTGAACTTTCCTAGAAACTTCAAGAACCAGGAAAAAACCCTGCTGTGGGAATCTAGATTCATTCAGTGATGAACTGTGTGTGGTGAGGACAATTTCCATGATTTGGTGCTACTCAGTTGTCTCATGTTTAACACAAAGGATTGGGCTAGACAATGATGTGCTAAAACGTACATGTCATTTATTGAATGCCCACAGATGCTAAAAATGTCTGATACACTTAGAATTTGGCTTATGATTTCATATACTAATTAAAACCAAGCCTAGGAAAGAAACTAGTAATGGCCTCATTTTGCTAAGAAGATGTAGACCTGGCTAAGGGTCTAAGGGTCAAAGACACGCTGTAAGGTATTGGTAGATCACAAATGATATCCATATCTATTTGAGTCTGATTTAGCTGTCTCTTGTCTTTATTCTCTACAGCACACAACTCCAGCCTGGAGATACCACATACAAGTCTGATTTGCACACAGCTTCTCTGGTTGCTATGTCCAAAGATAAGACAAATGCCACCTAAGGAAGAGGATTTTGTTTGGGCTGACAGTGGGAGAGGAAAGCCACTATGTCAAGAAAACATGGCGGCAGGGTGGTAAAACATCTTCTTACATCATGTTAGCCCAGGCAGAGAGAGATAATGCTGATGACCACCTCGATTCACTTTTGATTTGCAGTCCAATACCTAAGCCTATGCAATGGTGCCACCCATATTTAGGGTGGTTCTTCCAACCATAGTTAATTCAACCTAGACATCCCTTCACAAATATCCCCAGGGGTTGGAGTTCTAAGTGATTGTAGATCTTGTCAAGGAGTGTATGTAGAAATCAGTAGATACCTTGAAGGAGTCCGTTTTCTTCTTTCACCCTGTGGATCCTGAGGATTGAACTCAGATCTTCAGTAAGCCATTTCACCAAACCAAAGCTAGTTTTCATTAGAAATATCACTTCAGAAAGATGGGTTTCTCATTGAAGTCAGGACTACTTAAGAAAATATCTGACTTGAGATAAAGCAGAAAGGAAGAAGTATGAAACAACAGCAGAAAGTGATTCAGTGGTATCAGCTTAGACTGCTGTGCTCAACATCTGTGTCCCTTTTCAATCTATAAATGTTAAGTTCCTGTCTCTGTAACATTGAGGAGGCTTTGCAGAATCCTAATATATCTGGGCTAGTAGAAACCTTGGAGACAGGTGGTGTTGACATTATATACTTCATTTGGAATACTAGTGTAATTAAATGAATTCATTTATCCAGCACACATTTAATGAGAGCCCACCATGTTTGAGACACGGTGCCAAAGGCCAAGGTACAGAAATGAAGCAGCATGGTCATTGAATTAAGATCTTCATGCCCAGTGGATGCAATTTCAATAAACATGGTAAATGCTGATTGTGTTGGGAATTCTAGGGGATGCTGAGTGAGTCAGCAAAGACTGGTGTTTGAGCTAGAAGGAAAAAGTAGGAGGAGACAAACCAAGCAGAGAACATGGGATTCTTTGCCATAGTCCAAGCCTATTCAAAGAAGAATAGTGCAAAATTAGGGGAGAATAGAACCTGTTGTGAGCAAAGGCCACAGAGGCCACTATGAGACTTCTGCCCCAAATCCAGTGACTTCTGACTGAGATGCAAACACTGCATTCTGTAACTTTAAGTACATTTTAATGCCATATTCCCCTTCCATCACATCTGTTTTGTACAGCCTAGTGTTACTGGGTAGTTTACTCTTGGGACATGGGATGAGTTTCACATTCGTTTGAACTTCTTAGGGAAGCTGAGAGGTCTGTAGACCATGAAAAATAATTTTGTGATGTGTACGAACCAGTCCTGGCTCTTATACCTGATTTTTTTTCTGTTTCCAACACACAGTTCAGCTGTAGAACCCACACAGCATGGGGGCCTCCAGTTATACTGGCTGCTGAGAGTGTCTGCTACATCTATGTGTGCACATGGTTGAAAATTCCTTCTGAATAAAGTCATTGTTCCCCAAGCACAAAAGGAGAGTAACTAAAAACTCAGAGATCGGAGAATGTTCTATGTTACACAGAAAAGAGAAACAGAAAGAAGAATTGTTTGCTCTTTGCTTTTCCAGATAGTCCCTTTTATCAGCTTCTTAGCATTCCTTCAGCATTGATTAACCTCATTTCTGCCCTAATTTCATGGTACTGCTGTACGTCTGATATATTTTTACAGACTAGATGAATGTACACAGAAGTGTAGGAGAAGATCTACTGTTATACCATCCCACAGAATTGTCTTGTCTCTTTCAATCAAAGGATTCAGCCAAATTCCTGTCCATTCATTAAAATAACATTAATGACAGAGGTTTTTGAGGGTCTCCTCCTTTTGTCTCCAGCATTCCTTAAAGGATATTGTCTACTTTAGTGCAGAATCAAATAATTTTCCCTTGTTGCTCCTTTTCTGCAAGGGGACTTTGACAATATTTATCCAAAGATGGTGCTTTGGCATGCTTACTGTCATCTGGAGCCTGGAGGGCTTTTGGAGGGTGATCTCTCTGACCTGCTGCTGCCCTCCCATCCTCTACCTCCCTTTCTCACCCCCAAATGGTCATCAGAGCCAGAATTATTGTTTTCCAAGCCAAGTCATACACTAGAATCCCACTTCTAGAATGTATGTGATAAAACCCAGAGAGCCCACTATTTCCTTTCTTTCTTGAGAATCATCCTGCTAGAGTGGCTCAGCCCATATCCATAAGGAAGACAAACTTCACAGAAAGGCCAAGAACTACTGGAATAGACTGGCATTACTGATTTTGTCCTCTGCAGTCTATTACTATTAAGTAGTAATTGTATACCTCTTCTATAACCATATTTCTAGACAGTATTTGTTCATCAAAGGGCCTGCAAAGACACCTGGGTCTGGATTCACCAATCTGAAGTGTCTTCCTTCATATAAAATGAAGATTCATTTTGATTAAGCTAATCTATTTATTTTTTCTCTTGCTAAGTTGTCTTTTGTCATAAGAATGTTAGCCATGAACCTTATAACAAGCAAAAAAAAAAAAAATCACATTCTCTTATCTTAGTAGCTATCTTTGTTTGCTTTCTATTGCTAAGACAAAGACCAGAGGCAGAAGCAATTTTAGGAGGAAAGAGTATATTTTATTTTATACTTCCTTATCAGAGTTTTTGTTTGAGGGAAGCTAGGTTCTTCCAAGGCAAGAACCTGGAGGCAGGAACTGAAGCAGAAGCCATGAAATACCACTTTTATTGCAGTGTTTCTCAACATTCCTAACACCGAGACACTTTAATGCAGCTCCTCATGTTGTGGTAACCCTCAACTAAGGTCCAATACTGAGACCAAAATGTTAATTCTTAAAAATATTTTCCTTGTTTACCATTTGGAAATGGTATATTAACAGTTGAGCTGGGCTGTAGAAGACTTAAGAACAGATCAGCATGTCTTCACAAGCAAGTTTAAAAAAAATCACTAGTGTAATAGAGTGAACAGCTAGAGATGGAGGAACATGAAGCCTTCAAAACTCAACGGATATGGCAATGCCTTGCATGGGAGAACACAAGGAGAATATAGCCAAGAAATAGGCTAAGCTGATAGGTAGATTAGAAATAAAATAATCAATGAGGGTATAGATTACGCACGCGTGTGCACACGCACACACACACACACACAGAGAGAGAGAGAGAGAGAGGACAGAGGGAAAGAGAGAAGACGAGAAGACACAAGGTACGTTTAGATTGATGGGGACGTTTGCAAAGAAATGGTCAGAGATTAAAGCATGTATTATCTGGAGAGAAAAATCTTTTAGCTGTATCAGTGAGGCCTGCTAAATACCCTCGTGAAACATCACCTAACAAATACTAACACGGCTGTATTTAGGTAAGACTTTAGACTGAGGATGGAAAATCATTTTTAAGTCCTTGAGGCTACCTGACAAGTGAATGAGTTGTGATGTTTTATTCCAGAATTGGGTTGGATGCTTTGCAGATGCCTCACCTAGATTTGCAGAGGCCCTTGCAAAAATTTTGAAATGAAGGCCTTGAAGTACCACAGGACTAAACATTGTATTCTCTAGGACTTAGAGGAGACTCCTGTCACTGGTATGGCTATAAGCGTGAAGCTGAGGGACTATCTGTCATGACTGTGTAAGGAGGGTCTGGGATGAGTTACAAAGAACAACTAAGGATAAAAATTAAGCATCAATGAAGAAAGGAGAAAAGTAATCACAGTTCAGTGAGCTAAGCATAAAAAGATTGTTGGGAGAAGGAGCCAATGTGGGAATGGAGGAGATTAGGCTGCAAGGTTTCCAAGGGCTAGCTAGCAGAAACTTTTTGGGTAAATCAGAGTTTGCTACAAATTTGATCAGATTTTATATAAAGGTAAGGATGAAGTGTAAAGGTAAAGTACGACACAGGTTCTTGGAGCATTGTGTATCTAAGGGCTTGACTCTTGGAACTGTGGACACTAGAGTATCAGAGCTGAACCTTATGACTTTACTAATTACCTAAGGAAAATGGAGGCCAGGGAAACTGCATCACATCAGCACATGAGTGAGCATAGTGCAAAGCAGGAAACAGATTATGGGATTCTACCACTCCAGTCAACTCTTCACACAGAATTTGATGTTAGGACAGGTGTGGAGTGCCCAAGTCAGGGAAGAACTCCAACCAAGTCTACCTATGGGACAATCATGGAACATATGAGCAGAAACGGGACTAGATTTCAAAGGATGATGGGAGAAAAGACGAAGAGATGTACAGCCTGGCAAATCAAATGCTAGGAGAAAACGAAACTATTATTGAATGGAGGTTGAGACATTTCAGTGGTGGGAAGGAAGAGGCAGAGAAGCACAGGGGCAAGAAGAGGAAGGCCAGAGTACTGTTAGCATTCTTCCAGGACAGTGTTTGAATTTTATAAGAATATTTGTGAAGGTTAATCTTGATTGTCTACTTGATGGGGTTTAGTATCATCATAAAAACAAACACTTGGATATGTCTGCTTGCCTGAGGTTAATTGTAGTCGAAAGGTTCACTCCAAATGTAAGTGGGTCCTATACTGAATAAAAAGAAGAAAGCCAGCTACCCACTAGCATTCATCTCTGTCCTCTGCTATTTACTTTGGATGCAATATGGCCAACCACCTCATGCTCTGAGAGTCCAGAATTTCCTGTCATAATGGACTGTACTCTGGAACCACTGGACAAAATTAAAACCCTCCTTCCTCATGTTATGTTTGTTATCTTGGTTCTACTTTCTCAAGACTGATTTTTTACTTGCCACTCAGTGTCATTTTCCATCTTAAATCCAAGCCATTCAGGCTGACATGGGTGTCATTCAGAAAGTTACCTCTCCCTCCATAGTCATGTTAACACCAATGAAATAGTTTTAGAAAGAAAGACATTTTTCTAACCCCCCCTTTTTTTGTTTGCTAGCTAATGTTGATTTTCAAGGATGTGAAAGACTGGGAGTATGCACTACCTAGAAGACTTTACTAAGAAAAACAAACAAAAAAACCCAGAAAGATATGCCCTCTTTCTTTTTATTTCAAATCAAAGTTTAATAAATTTAAATTGTCCTGCCTACAGGAAATTTTATGTGTTACTTAGAATGTTTTTATGAGGGGACAGTTAGCTGCAGGTACACTATTAGAGTGGCTCATTTTAGGGCTGATGTAGGGCTAAGAGAAGTAAAAAAAAAATGAGCGGTTGTCATCTGTACTTTATTCTTCCAACTTTCTTTGAAAATACACCTCCTCCATTTCTTCCTACCCTTCCAGACCAATAAATGTGTGTGTGTGTGTGTGTGTGTACAGTCTGGATAGTATTTCTATATCAAAAATAATCACCATTAAGGTAAGTCTTGAAGGTTTGATTTGTAGCTTTTAAATTCCTACCCCACTTAAGCAGCCTTGGATTTATTTTTAATCTGTAAGTTACATTAGCCTGAGATCCATGGCCTTGTGCAGAGCTTAGTAACTCTAGAACTAGAGAAACTTGTATTTTCTTTTGAGGAAAATAGCATGAATGTGAGCTTTGAGAAGTTGGTGACTATTTCTCCTGGAAGAAAACCTACAAGGATCTTGCTGGAGCAGTCAGTCCCCAGCCATCTGTACACCGTAGACCTTTCTTTAAACCTTTTTGGGTGCAGGAGTTGTGCTGTAGATATATCAGTCAGAACTGGGCTCCTTTGATCAGTGACTTTCTGCAAATGGTTTCAGTTTGTTGCTAAGAGAAGTTTTCTTGATGAGAAGTGAGGATTAGGTTTAATTTGTGTGTACAGGACAAATACGTAGAATGTTGTTAGGAGCTATCCGGGTTTATTAAAGTAGTGGCTGTACAGTATTTCCAAAATCCATGAACTCACTAGGCCTGAGTGGTTGGCGAGATTTCCAGCGTCAGGCAGAATTTCCCTCTTGTTGAATGGGCCTTATCTAAGTAGAGCTGTTGTAACCACCAAGGTATGTGTGCCACTACTGTACCTTTGGGGTTATCGTGGCCTGTTGGTCATTATTAGGATTTATAGGCATCATAGCTGAGTGAGACTTGGGTATTTTCCTTCCTTGGAAGCTTGGATGAGACCTTCTGCCTTCTGGTAACATGAAAAATCTCCCTCAGGGAGGAGGTTTTCAGGTCAGACTTAATGTTAAACCCTCTGGGGCCCATGCTCGTGACAATTATGATGCTTGTTAGGTTGAGGGTGCCACGTGTCCGTTTTTTCTTTCTACTTAAAGGACTAGGTAAGCTCATGAAGAATGAAGTATATAATGTGCCTTCAGACTCTCAGGTACACTGTACACTGGGATATAAATATTTAGAAACAGGAGCCTGTCTCTGGAGGCTCCGGATTCAAGAGGCTGTGATGAAAATCAAGTCTGAAAATGAGACAGTATACCAAAATGAGAAAAGTTTATTTAGCACTTAATATGTTTATAAACTAGACAGATTTAGGTTCTGGCTTTGGAAACAATCAGGCACATTTAAATTAGCTCCTAAGAAATCTATAACAAGCAATTATGATTAAGTTAAGCTATCACCCTAAATAAGTTAAATATAAAAAATTTCAAGAGAGCTGTACTTCTTGTCCAGTTATGAAAATTACTGGACAAAAACAACTTATGGTCAGAATGACTTGTTTGAGCTTGTAGTTCAAGAATACATAGTCTATCAGGGCAGAAAAATCCTGGCGGCACGAGCTAGATATGGTTGGCCTCTTTGATTCTTCCGACAGGAAGCAGAAAGAGATGGCCAGGGAGGTCTATCTGCTTTCTCTCTTTTGTAAAGTTAGGCAATCTAGCCCAAGGGTTGTCTCAGCTCATAGTTAGGGTAGGTTTTCCAACCAAATTAAGAAAATTCTTTGCAGACATAACCTAAGTTTTGTCTCCTGAGCAATCCTAGATTGTATCATGTCGACAATCAATATTAACCATAGCAAAAGCAATATTAAAAATAAGAAGAACCAACAAATTAAAAATCACCTTAAATATCAAAAGAATCACCTTTGCTTTGTTTTCCAAACACTTCTTGTAGATCCTGTGGATAAAAGTTACATCTGATCTGTCACCAGAGGACAATTTAACAGCTGCTAATTCCTGCCATTCACGTTGGCATAGATCAAAATTTAACCTTGAAACAGTCTGGGATCGAACATGGGTAAGCTGAGAGTTCTTTTGATCAGTTTTCATTGATTGCATTTCAGAAATATTTTCATCTTGTCGCTTTTACTCAAGGACTAGAAGTGGTTTCCTATTGATCCTTCAGTTTCATGCAAGCATCTTCATCTCCCACTGATGGCTGAGCCCACTCTTCAACATCATACTCATCAAAACTCAACCTTAACATCTCATTTTCCAAGTTTTCTTGCATACCTAAAATCTACCCACAAATTATATACCTCATTGTCTTTTTAAAAGTCAACAAATTCCTCTTATTTTTTTAGACAAAGGCAGGGGGACGGGTCAGATGATAAGTCAGTGACTGGCTGTGTGTGTAGTCCCAAGTCACTTACCCTATGACTAGTTGCCTTTCTCCCAGACTCTGTTGCTTTTTGATTAAATCACTGAACCTCTAACTTACTAAGAAAGACTGTCCAGGACTGAAATGTCATCTTACCCCCTTTTAAAATTTAAATGAGAAACATGGCTTTGAAACTCACCTCTTTTTGCAACACTTGCCCTTGAACTCCTGTTTTTATTATTGCTGTGACCAAAAAACTAAGAGCAACCTGGCTAGGGGAAGAGTTGTTTGCCTGAGCTCACAGTTTGAGGGTATAAGATTCATCATGGCCAAAAAAGTATGTAACAGGAGACAGAGGCAGCTGGGCATGACGTAGCCATGTCTGCAGTCCAAAAAGCAGAGAGACAGAGACATTGATGCTCAGCTGGTTTTCTTTTTATTCAGTTTAGGACTGCAGCCCATGAGACAATGCCATCCATATTCAGGCAGGGTAGGTCTTCCCTCCTCATTTAAACCTTTCAGGAAGCACTTACAGATACATTCTAGAGATGTTTCCATGGTGATCCGAATGCAGTCACTTTGACAATGAAGATTAACCATTGCACCCAGGAGGCACTAATCTACCTACATCTGGTGATAAAATGTCTCCCCACATCTAGTGTTACTTTGAGAGGCTCTTTCCTGGTAGTGCTGCATAGTTTTGTTCCTCTTGAAACAAAAAAATAAATCCCTTGAAAGAGTTTCCCCCATCATCTTTCCACCTCCTGGACTAGAGGTAAGCACAATGATTCTTTACGCAGCTCACATATCGTTTAATAGCTATTGACTGAACAATGATGAATAGAAGGGGGTTAAAGTTTCTTCTTCTTCTACACACCTTACTGCTTTGAATACAAACCCAATTCTCTTTCTGTTGATGCAGTGACTGGTTCAAAGCTGTCCATACCAGCCAGGAATTTTCTGTATCAATTCTCCATAGGCTGGAGGTGCAAAGTGATTGAGAGGCAAAACCACAAGTTGTGGGACTGTGTAAGGTTCATGGTTGGGCATGGGCCTGGAACCCCAAGACTCCAAGGGAGAAATGGCATGGATGTGCGGCTACATCCCCAGAACCCAGGGTCCGGACACAGTCTAGTCTCCATGGACCTACATTGTTCAGTCACGTAGGCCATTACAGCCTCTCCCAAAGTACACAGGTAGAAGGTGTGACTACAGGCCTCAGGCCCTAGAGATTTACATACTTATAAAGGCCAGAGGGCAGAGCCAATTAAGCATTCTTCCCTAGACCCGCCCCTTTTCTCCCTCCTTATTTAACTCAGGTCTGTTCTGAGTTTCGAGTCGGGGGTGGGGGGGGGCATGCATCTAGATCCATCTACCATCTGCCATGAAAATAAACCTTTTTGGAACTAAGGACTTTCTCGAGTCACTGGGGCCTGCCGTTGGTTGCCAAAGCCTCCAGCCTCTGGAACCTTAGACTTTCTCCTGTTTGTGGGACCCACCACTTGGAAAGTCTCTGGGACTCTGCTGCAGCCTTTTTCTCCTCCCACAACAAGTCAAGTAGTACTTGCAATAGTCAAGGAACCAAGTTTGGAGACAGCTCGAATTGTTGCTAAACTACTAAGATTTATCTTTCCCTGAGGAAGTACCCTCAGCACTTACATGCCTTAGAGATTAGATAAGGGCAGGGTTACAACTGTAGCCATTCTGTTTGTGATGGACTCTTGTGCAGCTATGTTCCACTTTACTGTACTGTAGAACTTTCATTTGTAGAATTCCATTTATTTCCAGAGGTTTCAATTTTAACAGAGGTACATGATTTTAAGAACTGCTTATCCTTCTCTGAATCCTTCTCTGGTTCTGCCTATGAGTTCAGAGTCTGACTGTGTTTGTGAGTGACTCTTCTGTTTCCTAGTGTCTTCTTATATTCCTCTCCCCTCTGCAACTCTACAATTGTCCTCACTTTCATACTCGCTATAGATCCTTCATCCTGGTCACGTAATTATTGGGTATCTCACTTCTTCTCACTGGTCTCTGAAAAACTCACCCTCTTTCTCATGACAAATAGGGTCTCTTTTGTCCAAGGTCCTGCATGTAGCTTGGTTTGTGGATCAGAAGTTCAAGCCAAGTTTCATTTCAGAGTATCCTAGTCTCTGCACTTGAGTCAAATTCATACTCCTGATTTTGTTTATTCTTTGATTTCTTTAAATTCTCTTATTCTTTGGTGTAGTGACTATCCACCCATCAGCTTCTGACTACATCTTCCTTCTGGAGTTGTTTAGTTGTCATCTTGGCTTGGACTAACGTCTCTGCCTCTGTGCACTCATTATCCTCTATGTTCCCAATAGCCTTTATCTAGGCTAGAGTCACCAGAATACTTTCCCGATGCATACTCTGACTTCTATTTTTCTTCCTTGTATTAAAGCCATTTATAGTCAGAGACCATGTCACATTTGTATTTCCATCTCCAGTGTCAGCCAAGCACACAACGGTCTTTGGAAATATTTGCTGAGCGAGCAAAACTGATACTTCCAAATGAGCTGATATCCAACCCCTTGACTTGATGAATTACATTTTAACATCCTGACAAAAAACTCACTTATCAACTAGCCGAAAAACTGTTGGTAAAGAAACCCTTATGTACAATAAGTAACAAGAGTAAGCAGGCAATGGAAAATGCAGCTGCACTTTTAAAATGAACATGATATATTTCCTGAAGTCTAGAGATAAGTGAATACAACAGAAAGAGTATAGAGAAGATTACTAAGGCTTTGAATTTTATGTCTCTAGCAGAAAAACAAACCCTGATCATTAGTAACCAGCATGTCATCTCAAGAGAGCCTCCATTGGTTCATAACTATCTCTGAGGTGACTAGGCAGGACAGGCACTAAACTCGACATTGAGTAGCAAAGGCCCCTGCTCTTGTCCATGAAGAGGTTTTCTGGTCTAGTGGGATGACTATACCATAACAGCCTTTAAACATATAACTGCAACATATAACATAGGTTATTTAAGAGTTACAAAAGGTTGTATGTACATAGGCAAATGGTGAATACACAGTATAACACAGTATAACATGAGATGCTATACTGGTGTCTAAATTAAAGTTGGGAGGTAAAGGTGATAAACAAGATCAACACACTTCTTTGCTGTTTGAAGCCTTGCACAAAGGCTTTGTACACAGTGACACCAGGTAGAAGCTATAGATTTCAAGTTAACTTAGTAAAGTCTTTACCTAAAACTGGCAAACGACCCTAAGAATTTCTTCACTGCTCTCAAGACGTTTCACAGTAGAAGCCCATAGTTAACTGTCAGAGCTAACATGGATGTACTCCTTCCCCAATGCACAGGGATTCCAGTCCACTGGTAATTGCCAGGAGGAGGGAACTAGCCATTCCAAGTGGTCTAAGATTCAGGGGAAGATGGAGGAGGCTTCCAGTAGCAAGGGAATCACTTATTGCATTCTCATGTTGAGCTCAGACCACCAAAAACTCTCAGTGTAGAGTAAAACAAATACAGCACTAAGTGCTTCTGGAACTATTGGATGAGACATTTTCCCACAAACACATTATGAATGAAACTTCTTCAGGGTCATTAGAACATTGGTATGAGTACACACACTTTGTGTGTGTCTGTGTGTATGTCTCTGTGTGTGTGTGTGTGTGTGTGTGTGTAAAATGAGATAATCAGGTCATTACAGTCCTTCACTGGGATCTCCGAAGGCCCGACCCTGGGCCTGATTAAGCCTCTGTCTTACCTTTGGCTTCCTGTGTATTGAGACTCACCTACCTTTTCATTCAAGGCAGAAGCATGACTGGGTAATCATTCTGCAGTCAGGCCCTGAGTGGCTTTGTGTTTTCTTTCTTCCTGCATCAGCCTGATAATAAGACATACTCCATACTTCCCCTTCCATGTGTGTCAGCTTCCAGGCCTGGACTCAAAGCCTCCTGCCTGTGCTGGGAAGGAGTGGGCTGGCCTGATTCTGCCAAATCTGTAGGCCACACTAGAAATTTTAGTTCATATTAAAAATAAATCTGGAGCCATTTAACATTCCCAAGCTGCTGGTGGGTGTATGTGTGTTTATGTGTATGTGTGCTCGCAACAGGCAAAACTTGAAAGCAGAGTTTCAGCTGGCCTAGAACCTACCATTTCCATCCAGCTGTTGGCCTTGTGCCATGCAACAAGCTTGCAGCCTATATTAATAGCTCCTGTAAAATATGCCCTGTTATTGTATCCAGGCAATAAGACTCCCAACAGCTGTGGGGAACATCTTTTGACCCAATAACAGACAAATAAGTTTCTTCATCTGGTTGAAGCCAAGGCAAATAAAAGAATACTAAGATTTTTGTAGAATCAATGCCACTTGATTACCAGAAAACAAAGTAAAATCGTGCATAAGACTACACAAACGTTTTTATTCGACGCAGCATCCTTCAGTCATGACACTTCTTTGTCGTCAAAATCACTGACTTACTCAGTTGATGACCTGAAGGAAGGGGTAGGCTTGTCAGGGAGCGCTTTCCAGTTTCCAGAGTGTCACTCTGTGTAAACAAGCAATATTTTCAGTTGGAATCCTTTCATTAAGTCTTTGGTGTGAAATGATGAATAAGGGGTTGTAAGGGACAGGAGGAAGAAGGATAGTTTTTGTCTCTGCTGTTGTTCTGTTGCTGTCTCTGTGCTGTGAGAAGAACACACTGAAGGGCTGGGGGACAGCTCACTGGGTCCAATGTTGGTGGCACAAGTTCTCAGATCCCATATAGAAAGAGTCAGGCTTGATAGCATATGCTTTTAATTATAGTGTTGGTGGGGAGGTGACACCTGAGATTGTCACCTGTCCTACACATACATATGTGTACATAATGTACACATGCAGTGGTACACACACACACACACACACACACACACACCGAAAAATATCTTTCATCAGCTGGTTTATTTGTTTATCAAGATGCCTGAGACAGATGATATGTTTTATTTTGCCAGCTGGCCTTATGTCCCAGCAGCCTCCATTTCAGAGAAGCATTTGCTGTTTTGGCCCCGTGTTTGGTAGCAAACTGTTGGCTTGCCTCTTTTTTTATCCCGTCTACATTTTCTGCCTCGCCCACATTTTGGAAGGCTGACTTGAATGAAGTGTTTGCACTCGCTGACGATCTGAACTCCAACAGGGTGTCACGATCTCCTGATTGAGACCAGAGACTGTCAAGTTCTTTTGATAGGGTGCTGTTTGAAAAATGGAAATAGATTTGAGCAAGTATTTTTAGATCTTCATCGGAGACTTCTCTCATTTTTCTTTCAGACTCTTGATTCAATTAATAAAAGCAAATGTGCTCACACACACACACACACACAGGTCTATAACTAAACAAATGAACAACCAAACAGAATCTTCATTCACTAGGGTCCTACTCTGTCAAAAACAGAATTATTGTTACTCTAAAATATTATAACACTTATTGATTGCTTTTATTTTCCAACCTCTTCAGCACCCGAATGTAAACATGATCGCTTGACCCACGTAATCCCCTCTTGTCTCTTTCCCATCTGAATCCTGAAGCCAACAGAATGTACACAGAAATTTTTTTTTAACTTCATCGAGCACCATTTTTGTCACTTTCAAAATAATGTCAAGAAGCATCCGAAAAGATATGATCAGGAGCTTGTTATTTGGAATCACATGCTATATTTCAGCAATTATGCAAATTAATAATGTAACACGATCTTATTTAGAAGCAATTCACATGATAAATGGAAAACAGAACAGGAGAACAGAGTAAAACTCAATTCTCCTCCTTACAAGCTGTGTCTTATCACATTACTGAACCGAAACACAGTTAGGCTTCCATTGTGAAATGCTGTATTTGTAACAAGTAAGATTATTATAAAAATTACACATTAGAGGGTATATTCTTTGCTCATCCCTTCCTCAGCTCGAGAGTATAATGTGCTCCCCAAATTGCTACCATATTGTTTCAGAAATGCTTATCAATGTGAAGTGTCATTCAATTTCACGCAGTTCTCTGTTTCCATCGCCTTAGTTGTGAACCAAACAAGAAAACAGATGCGTGATTGCAGCTCTTTTGAACTATCAGCTCTCAAAAGATCTGTCTTTCCCTAGGATTCCAAATACTTTGGATAATTATTATTTTGATAAAATTACCCCTCTCATTCCAGTTAGCTGTTTTCATTGACTAGAAGCGGCAGCAGTCAAAACCTACCATAAAGTATGCCTTTCTCTGAATTCTGTCTTCTCTTGCTTGTGAGAAACTTTCTCCTCTTTTTCTTTCATTCCGCAGGCTTTCCATGTGTTCCCTCTGCCCTCCCTTGTAATAAAGCTGTGCCTAGGAATTGAGCTGCCATGTGAGCTGTCCCTGTGGTTCAAGAGACATTTGCATTGACAATACAGAGAACTAGAAAGTCTTCATTGGAAGGAGTCCTTGGAGCTGAGACCATCTTGCTTTCATCAAACATGGAGGGTTCCTTTGCCTCTCATTGTTCCTGATGGGTTCTGGAAATTTCTTTGGGAGACTTAAATCTGTTTCACTCTACTTTTTAGTAGTTGACCTTAGCTTGCCTTCCGAGGTTATTCAGAACAAATCTAGCTACCTTTTCCACTTGACAGATTTTTGAATATCTGAGGAGAGTAGCTATGTCTTTCCTTTGCCTTCTTTTGGTAAAGTTAATCAATCTCAGTTCTCTCATTTGTTCCTCATTTTTCATGGTTTCCTAGCCCTGCCAAGCATTTCCCTTCTGGCGCCCATCTTGATCTCTAGTGGCGAACATGTTTGAACTTCTCAAAGCTCTAAAATATGATATCCAACAGTGAAAGTAGTATTCCAAACTTCTTTAACTGATGTAGGAATGGCACCTGAGCTGTGTTTCTGTATCCAAACATTTTAAAAAATTTCTATTGTAATACTTAGTCTTCTTCTTCTTCTCCTCCTCCTCCTCCTCCTTCTCTTCCTCCTCCTCCTCCTCCTCCTTCTTCTTCTCTTCTTCCTCCTTCTCCTCTTCCTCCTCCCTCTTCCCTCTTCCCTCTTCCCTCTTCTCTCTTCCCTCTCCCCTCTTCCCTCCTCCTCCTCCTCCTTCTCCTCCTCTTCCTCCTCCCTCTCCCCTCTCCCCTC
>NW_021620536.1:654882-781364 GCF_004785775.1 Grammomys surdaster | reverse complement strand
CTCCTCCTCCTCCTCCTCCTCCTCCTTCTTCTTCACGTTTTTGGAGATGTACTATGTATCATGCATGTCCTAGCACTAGAGATCCAGTAGGTCCTTTACTTCAAGAGCCCATAGAAACCATAAAGTCATAGAAGCCCAGCTACAGTGAAGCATCAACACATGATGGCAATGTCAAAGGCAGGAGTGCAGAGAGGTCAACAATGACCAGTTGTGAAGGGCTGCAGACAGTGAATTAGAGCAAACCCTTGATAGTTGTAAAGCTGAGTCTTTTCTTGCTAAGAGTAGATTACAAATGTAACTGTAAAGCCATGGAGTGACAGACTGTTAGTTCTTCAAAGAACTTCAGGGTTGCTTCCAAAGCGGCTATGAAATTTTATCTCTACTCTCTCTGGTCTAATTGTCACTGCCAGTGAGTAAGGATTGCTACAGATACATGGCTACTATGCCTTAGTTATGGAAAGGTCTAGAACTGACCAGTAGCCAGCCAATAGACTGTTCATTGCAAGGTGATGACCAGGATCTAAGTCAACTTGCTTGTCCACATCCTTCAGTGCATACATTCGTGTAAGATTTTGGAAAAAGAATTGCATACTCATCACACTGATTCTATTACCTAATTGGGATCTAGTTTCTCACATAGTGCTTTGGGTGGTTTGGCCTTTCTATTACAAAGCCAAAAGCAGAAAAGTGTCTGTTTCATCCTTTCTTTAGTGAATCCTTAGGGGGCGGGGGGGGGAATACAAATCTGTTTCATGCATGCCTTATCATACACTTGTATTGATTTCCGGCTTTTTCATCTTTCCCATTAAACTCCCGGCTACTTACACAGTGGTCTATTTAATTCTCAATCCATATCATAGCTGGTCCTTTTAAATGAGAATGGGTGGGGGTAGGGAGGGTAGCACTAGTGAGAGGCAGAGAAGCGGGTCTGTGTGATGGGAAGAAGATGGCTAGGTAGAGAGGTTGTAAGATTTCCCAGAGGATAAATATTTTGTATCTGAACATTTCTGAGGATGGTTCTCCAGTTTTTTTTTTTTTATGCTGAACAGGAACTGTCGTTCTGAAGAGCCTCCATCAAGAAGCATGGCGGAAACCCTGGGTGCTTGAGCCTTATTCCCTCTTCTGCATGATTTATTGCTGAAGGAATATAGATAAGCAAATGCAGACCTGAACAGTCTACAAAGCATGGTCCTAAAATGCAGTTTACCTCTGCAAGCAAAAGCCCAAAACTTTCCTGTCATAGAATTGTAGTGCATAACACATTAGACTTCTCTTGCAAACCTCACAGATAAACTCATTGTCAAGATCTTAAGATCCCTAATTCTGCACAATCCTTGATGAAGTGTTGATGATCATTGTCACATGGTATGTTAATAGGGGAGTGTTGCCTGTATTTTACATGAGAGGACATTGAAGCTTAGATGGATAATAGTTGAGCCAAGGTCTAAGACCTTATATTCTGGAGTTTGCAGTATTGACTTCTCCTTCAGGGATTTCTCTGTAAGACACTATCTCTTCACTTTTCTTCTTAGAGTGGAGGCTATATGTGTCAGCATAATGTTTCTCTTCTTTTTAATCACTCATTTAGTCATTTTAATCAATGGCCTTATAATATAGGATAAACAAGCACGATACATTTCCTTCTAATCAACTATCAGGCTAAACTTGAATATGATTATATATATATTCAAATGTCAAAGATATCCTTTACTCCCCATGATACGATATTTCACATGTGAATATATAAGGCTTTTCAATATTAACATTTATGTGCACATAATATTTAAGATGCTCTTGTCACTCAGCGAGATTTGTAATCAGCTTTGTTTAAAAGACAAAAAAGGAATCAGAATGGCCCCTGCTGAGACTTGCCTGTTGAATCTGCACCTTCTTTCCTTCATCCTCCTTCTGTCCTCTCTTCCAGTTCTGATAACACTTCTGCTTAGTTACCACAGCGTCTGGAGAATTGTCTATCCCCGGAGCCTGCCACTCATCCCTGAGTCCACCTTCTTCTTGTTCATTCTCCATGTGACTTTCACCTGCTTCAGCAGAGAAAGCCTTCAGAACATCAGGTCCTGAAAGGAGTCCATTTTGGCTTAGTTCCCTGCTGTCACCACCCTTTAAACAAAGGCCTTAAATTATGTAGACGAGGAGTTTCACTGTCTTTCCCAACATACTACACATTCTTGTTCCTTTCACTTATATCTGGAGTGTAACCTCTTTTCTAGAGGCCAGAGTGGCCTTTGATCAAACTACACTCACTGCTCACAAAATATTTTGAAGTCCAGGGACTTTCAGCAACATTTTTTTTTTTTAAAGAAGAAATAAGTTTTGTAGATAGGAAGATAGGAAAAGTCCTCACAGTACAGCATGACCCAGCATGAAATTTTTCCTGATTTACAAAAATATCAGCCAAACCAAAACAAACCAAAATAAACATCAGCAACTACAAATCCTACTGCTTCATTAAATAGTAAAACAGAAGAAGTGGAGAGTGAGGATGAAGAGGGAAGATTAAACTTGCAGGTAGTTAAAAATGATTTCTAAATGGGCTCCTAGGCTTGAGGGTGTCTAAAAATTTCAGGAAATCAGGAAGAAGTGAGTATATTTTTATACAATGTATAGGTACACTGATCAAGCTAGAGAGTAGAAGACATGGTATATGGGGTATATGGCTTTGAATCTAGAATTTCAGAGAGGGGATGTCAGAGTGGATTCTTAAGAAGTTCTTGCTCCTTTCCCTTAATCTGGTGTTTTCTTCTACAGTTTTATTACACTGCTCTTTGTTCTTCCTAGTTTCTAATTCCTTCAAAATTTTCTTTTCACTCATTCTTTGGTCTCTCTCTCTCTCTCTCTCTCTCTCTCTCTCTCTCTCTCTCTCTCTCCGTTTCCTCTGGCTTCATATATGTTGCTCCATTTAATTTGTTGACTATGTGTCAATGTCTGATGACAAATATTATCAACCTGAGAGGAAGTAGAGTTGCTTAGGGATCAACTGTCTGGGAGGAGATTCTGGAGTACATTAACAGGTGTACAAAGACGTACCTGAACTGCAGACAGCAGTATTCCGTGGGCTTGGGGTCTGGACTGTATATTAATGAAAGAACAAGTGAGACATTCATCTCCATTCACCTCTCTAGTCTGCAGGTGCAATGTGACTAGCCTCCTGAAAGTCCTACCAACTGTCTCCTGCTATGGTAACCAAGATAAACCCTTCATTCATTAAGTTGCTTTGTCAGACATTTGGCCTCCAGCAATGAGAAAAGCTACTATCAGACTTTGGTTTCTAAATTTAAAAGCCATACAAATTTTCATATAGACCTTACAATTACCTTTCTTTTTAAGGAATACTGGAGGATAAAAGACTAAACTTGAATTAACATTAGAAGGAAATGCTAAAAAAACTTGATTAGTTCAAGTGTCCATGAATTTTTTTTGTTTCCTCTCCAGATAATTACCTCAAATTGAAGTTATTAGCAGAATGACTTTTTATAATCTTTCCCCTCTGTTTGTCAGTTAGCTCTCTCTGATTAATTACAAAGTTCTCCAGTCCAATAATTTTACTGCTTTAGATTGTCTTGTCATGAGAATTTGATTGTAGTACTGTTTTCACAACCTTCAACTTACTCCTTGTTTTCTGGCATCTGTGCCCATTTTCTGATTTGGAATTTGATTTGTCTTTGTGTAAGGACACACAAAGAAATGGTGGAGTAGACAGATGAAAGGTGTTTTCATTCACCCAAGCAGTTTAAAGTTGGGCTGGTGCAATGAATCAGAGACTATGAGTCCTTTTCCAAAGGACCGACATTCATTTCCCAGCACCTATCAGCTGGTTTACAGCTGCCTGTGACACTAGTTCCCTAGATTCTGACAGCCTCTTCTGATTTCTATGGGTGCTTACACTTATGTGGCACAGATACACACAGACAACACACACATTAAATAAGTAAATACATATTCTTAAGTTGAAGGTCACAGCAGCAAGGAAATTATTGCCAAGTATAGCCCGAGGTAATACTGTAGGAAAAGAGCAAAGTGGGGGAGCAGTGTCTGTGAAGACGGGGTTCCCCAGAGGGGTGTAATGATGGGAGGATGCCCTGTAGCTAAAGGCTGGTGCCCAGGAGTAAATACTCGACAATGTCAGGACTCAATGAGAGATACTTCAATGTATACTCCACTTTGATGTGTTGAACACTTTAAGCTAAGCAAGCAGCCTTGGAACCAAGGTCTCTGTGACCCTCTCACTGCCTGTTCCCCCAGTAAACATGGGGATGGATGGACATTCCCTCAAAGTTCCCTTATCTAATCATGTGGATCCAGTAGACATTGGCCCTTCAGATGAAAGAGTGAATGCCACAGTCTTCATCAGAGAATTCATCTCCTATAAAACCTTCACACTTCCCATAAATTGGGATGCCTTCCCCTCTCTTCTCCCCAGGGATGAAGGTATATATTTTTCTCCTGGGCTGTGAGGTTTTTACTTTTGATTTTTTTGTGAGGTGTCTGTGTAAATTATAAATTTAAGCCTTTTTGCTGGTTAATCTCACCATGCCAATTTATTTCAGTAGTCTCAATTAGAATATACAGAGAGCTAATGGGAAGCTGTCTCCCACCTTTATATGTGTGACTTCCACCAGTTTTCAAAGGTATGAAACTTTAAAATTATGTTTTCCCTTTAGTTTGGGTGTTTTTCCTTTTACTTGGAATGTAAAGAGATTTGACTGATCCTATTACTATAAGATATTGGAACACAAGTGGACCTAAGCAAAGTCCAGTTAGTGACGTCCTGAGTCAACAGTCTTGATAGTCATGGGATCTTAGGGAATGTGGCTAAATCCTCTCTGCCTCAGTTCTTTGTAAAATGGGTGCAGGACCTCTACTCATCTCATTATGTCAAGTTAATTTGAAAGATAAGAGAGTTTTCACTTGAATTAAACTTTTATATTATTCCACACAAATATAACATGTCAATTAAAAATGTGAAGAGAATTTCCATGCTGGACCCAGTAAAGCATCATCAAACCAGGCATTGTTGTTATCTTCACAGCTTCAAAGACTGTCCACCCATAAAAGGATTTTCTCTGAAAGCAATCAAGCCAGATACAGATTTTCCTGTCATGAATCTTTAAGGCTGAGTGTCAAGCAGCAAATTAGAGGACAGTTTCTTAATCAGTGGCATTGATTTTCACTTTCTTTCTGTATCATTGCTCATTTGTATAAGGCTCAACAGAGAATGTTAAATGTCTGCCAGCCTTAAAGAAACACTCATAGAGAAATGGAAGAGGTGCTGAGCTCCACTGGGTATCAAACTGGTCTGTGATGCTAGCATTTGCTGTAGTATACATAGGACTGAGACAACAGGATCCTCAGACCTGGGCAAGCACTGCAACTTTCAAGCCCTGTGTCCTCCAGAAAGTCATTTAGCATCCAGGAGCTTCAGTTTCCAGTCTTTAAAGGGGAAGGAGAAGGAGGAGATAGAGAAGAGGGAAGGGAAAGTGAAGGGAAAGAAGAGAGAGGTGAGAAAGACAGGGATATATATATATATATATATATATATATATATATATATATATAGAGAGAGAGAGAGAGAGAGAGAGAGAGAGAAAGAGAGAGAGAGAGAGACAGAGGGAGACAGAGAGAGAGACAGAGAAAGAGAGACAGAGATACAGAGACAGGGACAGAGAGACAGAGAGAGACAGACAGAGAGAGGCAGAGAGACTTTAGACTTTTAGGCTAGAGATGTAGCTCAATGGAAGAGCGATTGTCTAGCATGTACGTCTGTGAGTCCCTGGGTTCAATTCCTAGAATTGCAAAACCCAAGCAACAACAAAAACTTCTGTTTATCATAAACAAAAATGAAGCTCACTGGATTATGGAATGTAGAAAGATTGGTGGAAAAGAACATGACTTTTTTCTCAAATTCTAACCTTTATTTTCTGATCAAGTCAACGTGTTCTAGAATTCTTGTGTTTTTACCTTTTCTTTATGAAAGCGTCTCCTTTGCCTCTGTTTGCTTTGTAACAGATGATCAAGAACAGTGTTCTGGAACCCTGGAGTTTCCTTAACATCATCTGAAAGACAAATATGGAGACCTTCTTGTCTACCTATCCTAATTTACCTGTTATGGATCTTTCTCAGTCACGGGCAATTATACTATGCAAAACAAAGGAAATATACAACTGTAATCTAGAGAAATTCATCAGTTGTTAGTGGCACATGCTCTTACAGAGGACTGAGTTTAGTTCCCAGCAACCGGTTATGCAGGAAACTCCCTGTAATTCCAGCTCCAGGCAAGCTGGTGACTGTTTCTGGCCTCTGTGGGCACCTGTACTTATGGGCACATCCTCTGCCACACAATCAGAAAGCAAAATAGATACTTTTTAAAAATGTATTTGCAAATTATATGTGGAAGAGGCAGTGTTAAGGACTTGAGAGGTGAGTTTAGTAAGAATGTTTGCTCCTCTTGGGGGTGGGGACCAAACACTCACTGCCTGAAACTCCAGCTGTCCAGGGGACCCAAAACTCTCTTCTGGATTTCAGAGGAACCTACCCTCAGACGTGCACGCGCCACCTCTACCCCATATATACATATTTTAATAGAACAAATCTCTTTGTTTATTTTAAAGAGGCAGAGCTGGAAAATGGTTGTATTATTGATTACTCAGAAAATACTTTCCAATTACTATGCCTACAACACCCAACAGAAATATGGTGCTGTCCCAACAGTACCTGCAGGAACACCTTCAAAATGACTTTCTGTAGATGGATCCATGCAACTCATGCAGCATGAAGGCTTCTCTCTTCTCTACCATTTCCTCTCCATTGGAATCCCCAAAGCCATCCTCCACTGGCAGGAAGGTCTGTCTTGCAGGATGCCTTAAGAACTTTTATTGACCCCACTGGGTTCCTCCCTGGTGCTTTCCTCAGCTTTCCTCTTACACTGAGGGATTCTTTCTACTGCTGCATAGAGGATAGAGAAGGTAAAATTTCCTATGGACCCATATAAATGTTATACTATCTGCTTTATACTTCTGTGAGGAAAGAGTGGACACATTTATACCCCCACTGAGAACATACAGCCATGCTTTATGAAAGGCCAGGTGGTACACAGTTATTTAATATTTGGCCCTCTGGAAGAGACTTCAGTCATATCCCTTTTTGGCCATGTGAGTAAATCTGTAAGAATTTCCTTCTTTTTCCCATCAGAGGTCTGAACCCATTTAGATAAAAGAACATACAGATGGCAATCATAGCATCATTTTCTTTCAGTTAAAAGCTGGTTGGTGGGCAAAGACAAAGCAAACGCAGAACCTTCTTCTCTCTCTTCTTGTATTTCTCAAGGTTGACCCCAGAGCTCCACATATGCTGGACGAACATCCTAAGATTCACTTCTTTGCAGAGTGTTTTGAGATGCCTTCTCTAGCCAAATTACCTCTAACTTACTCTGCAGCCCAGGTAGGTCTCTCATTTGTAATCTTCATGACTCAGCATTCCCAACAGCTTGGATCATAGGTCCTTATCACTAGACCCAGCCCACAATAGGCATTTCTGCAATAGGTATTTTGGCAGAACCTGTAATAAAACCTACTCCATCAAGAGTAATGGGCAACAATCAGCTACGGTGAACTTCTGTCCTTCAAGAGTGTTACAGACTGAATCACAGAGACAACTGTATGGCCCAGAAAAGACCCGAAAAAATATTCTCAAGGGCCAGTCAGCGCTGAAGCAGATTGCTAGGCCCTACATCATCAGTCACACACATCCCTGTGTCACCAAGGCTAGTGCGACAGGACAAGACAATCAGACAAATCCTTTCCTCATGGAATCAGGCAAAGACAACCTCTGTCCCTGTTGAACTCTGCGAATGATAACACCCAGGCCAAGATTTTCTACTTTGTCAGAGTTATATACAGCTTGGTATTGTTATACCTTGTTTTGCATTTTTACCTACCTGGAGATAATCCAAATTACAAAGCTCATTCATTCATTCATTCATTCATTTATCTATGTAGTGCTCAGGCCAGTAAAGTACCTGGATGTGTAGAAAAAGTTCTTGTTTCTTGCAAAATCACCATCTAGTTGTGGGTCACAGGTAAGAAGCTATGTAGAGTAGGCTGGAAAGTATCAGAAAGAGAAGTAGAGAAAAGGTCATTGATGGTGCTCAGTTACAGAAGGCAGAAGGGAAGTTCTCTCCATAGTGAAGTGGGAATAGGAGAATCAAGTCAGGCTTCGGAATTCTGGGATCAATACAATCCAGCCCAATGGAGTGGCCAGTGCAAAGGCCTGGAGTCCTGCAGTGTTTGGTTTTCAGTGTGCATTCTTGTTAATTCAAAGGGAGCAAGAGGGTCAGAGAAGGCAACATGCAAATGAGTGGATGGCTTGGCTCTCACACAGAGCATGGCCACTTCTCATTCTTGAGGCTAATCTTGCTGGCAGTTATCAGTGATTACAAGCCCGGGCCAAGCGTCCCTAGAAGAGCTTGCCAGCTCTCCGTTTCATTTCTCAGCTCAACAGTGTTATTCTAGCTTACTCATCTGGAAGAATGCGTTGGAATTATCCTTATTGTCCTTTGATTTCCCTCTGCTGATAAAACTGCACCATCTCCAAGGAGGGAAGGCCACACGCATCGGGTGACAGTGTCTGCAGATCCTAAAGCCTGTTTTACTCCTTGTTCTTTGTCATCCGTCATTAGTGAAGGTGTCACAGGCCGGACATCTCCTGTTGGGCATTTGGCATGTTTCTGGTGAATGCTTGTATTACATTGATTTTTGAATCACCAATGGTATTAAGTGGGTAAACAGGATAGCTTTAGAAGAAATCCTCTGAGCTTTCAGTTATTAAGGTATTCTCAACTTCTACTCTATTATTGTTACAGCTTAGTCTTGGCTAAATTCCGAAGGATCAGATAGCCTTGTTCATCATTAGACTTTGGATTTTTAAAACTTATGTTTTGAGCTTGTTACTACCTTCACTACAGTGACAAGATAAAGACCCACTTGTATGTGTAATTTTGGGGAAACTGCATTAAGAGCCAGTATGCTCCATTCATCTGCAGGAAAACTTATTGGGTAAGAAGTGGAAGGGAGAGAAGGATTGTCTGAGAACACTAATTCATTTAGTACAGTACTGAGGTGGCATGATTATGAATGTGTGTGTGTGTGTGTGTGTGTGTGTGTGTGAGTGTGCGTGGGTGTGTGTTTAGAACTTATCTGACTATGGTAAGGGAGGAGAGATAGTGAAAGTGTGAGAGAATGTTGTAAGGCCTACCTGTATGTTTGTGCGTTAGTGCCTTTAAAAAGCATGTGGAAGGGAAAGGAATCCTAGAAGCAAAGACAAGTGAGATGTCTGATTGAATTTCTCTCTGCCTCCCCTCATTCTGGGAGAAGCTGAGGACAGGAAAGATGGGCATCCCTGTGTTGTATCACCCACTGCTTCATCCTTTCTTCTTGTTTCACAAGCTTCAGAAGACAACAGAAACTCCACCTCATTTTTTGAAAGACTTGGTAAATGAGTGACTGGACAGATGAGGTCAAAGTCCAGTGTCTTCCCATGCCTGCTTAGGAAGCAGCCTTTGTTTAAATATGAACCACACAGGAGTTTTGACTAGACCTCCATGAGCCGCATTGACTGTGCCTACATGACCTTGAATGTTCTCACCTCTAATTTTCAGAACGTTTAGAGAAGACTACGGTGGTAAGACAGAAGACTAACTATAAACTTCTCCCTAAACATAATATAGATGGAGATATCTGAATAACTAATAAGACCACCCTAAGGTGGTCATGTTAATCAATTTTCTAGGACAAAAATTCCCTATCTATGCATCTAATTCATGCACATTGGCTGCAGCAGGAATAGAAGCAGTTGTTATGTGGGTAAGGCATGATTCTTGAGACAGTGAAGGTCTTACTTGTACGACTTCCTTTGCCGGTATAGTATTTAATTGTACCCAATCACCTAGACACTGTTCCTTAGTCAATTCCCATTCATTTGCCTTTCAAGCCACATCCATTGACCCCCTCAGCCATCCCTCAGTGATTTTGTATGCATGCATTTATCTATCTGTCTTTGCATCTACATATGTCAACATCCATTCAATTCGTGCCTATTAGTTTGTACCCTATGTTGGGTTGTATGTATTGGGCCAAGACAAAAGGAAGACACACATTGTCTAGCATCTGAGAGCTGATCTCATTATTATGACATTTTGGGTTGATGCACCCTCCTGTTCAAACCCCTCTTATATAGAATGTTAGTGTACTCATCTATAAATATAACTATACTATTAGATAATTGCAGTCATGGAATGCTCCAAAGTCTTTTGATAAGCATTAGAAATTGGTACTTTGTCGAAGTATGTGATTTGCCCAAGTCCCTTGAACTTGGTAGAAGTGCTAAAACAAAGTTTTATATGTTCTTTCTCACAATCTTTCTACTACATCACATAGAATTTTGCCTTTGCACGTGGTCTCAATGTGGTGAATGTCAAAATTGACACTGAAACATGATATAGACTATATGGGGTAGTCTAAAGTCCAAGCTTTAGTTTTTACCCAGAAAGAGCCTCCAAATTTGGAAATTTAGAAACCAGTGTCCAAGAATCCAAATGGAGCTTCTGCTATTTTAACTTTTAATTGTTAAAAGCTTATTTATGAAGTGTCATGAGAAGCCTTCAAGTCTCTGCAAAATACTGTATTTACAATGGAAAGTTTCTTCCGAAGAGCCTAAGGGGGGCTCATTAGTAGACAATCAGTTATTCCACTTGTTCAACATGAACTCATCTCTGCCTTTTTCTGCCTTGCATAGAGCAAAGTAGGGACAGGGGTAAGACATTATAATTTGGAGACAGCCACCAATCTTGGATAGAACCCCTCACCCCTTTCTGAGCATGGTCCTATACTGAGTTTCACCATCTTTCATTACGCTGGGTCCTATGGAGGAAAATTGAAGTCACAGTTTCCTCTAGTTCATCTTTCATGTAAGAATCATATGGTAGAATCATACTGCACAGCTGCCTCACACCCCCACTCCTGAGTATGAGCCTCAAGTGCTTTGTATGCTAAAGTTGTTGAGGGAGTGTGTCACCCCTACTTGGATTTCCCCCTAAGACTTCAATGTCTGGGTGTCAAGATGGGTCAGTAAAAGAAGCAGAGAAAAACCACTCTGGAGATTATTTCAGGCAACACTGTCTCCTTTATTGTACACGAGCAAACACTTATTTTATTTTAATTTTATATATTTTATTTTTTCTCCTTGTACTCTTTCCCTCCATCCCTTACCTAACCCATCCCTACCTGCTGCTAGTCTACCTGCAGAATCTATTCTATTCCTTCTTAAGAGACTCATGCATCTACCCTACAGGCCTCCTCTTTACCTAACATCTCTGAGTCTGTGGATTGTAGCTTGGTACAGACAAATATTTAACAGCAAATATTCACTTAAGTGAGTATATACCATATTTGTCTTCTTGGCACTGGGTTACTTCACTAGGGATGACTTTCTTCTAGTTGCATCCATTTGCTATAAATTTCTTGATGTCATCATTTTTCAATAGCTGAGTAAAGCTTCGTTGTATAAATGTTCCACATTTTCTTTATTCATTTTTTAGTTGAGGGAAGTCTAAGTTGTTTTCAGTTTTGAGCTATTGGGAATAGAGCCACAATAAGCAGAGTTAAAATAAATGCCATTGTACTGGGATGGAGCATCCTTTGGGTATATGCCCAAGAGTGGTATAGCTGGCCCTTGAGGTAGATCTATTCTCAATTTTTTGATTTCCCAATTTTGATTTCCATAGTGCCTGTACAAGTTGTATTTCCCACAAATTTGCTCCCCTTGCTCCATTCACATCCTTGACAGCAAGAACTGCTACTTGTGTTGTTGAAGATGCTGCTCCTTTTCCAGTATGTATTTCTGGATTCCTTATCAAGCCTTAGATAGGTAGCATCATCTTCCTCCTATAGACAAACCAATTAGGTTGATACCCTTGTTTGCTCCAGTTCTTTGTATCACTGTTTGTCTCTCTTCCCTGTTGCCTTTAGATGGTGATATCTATCCAAAGATCTTTCTGAATCAACACCCTAGGGTCTATTCTCTTATGCAGCATTAGTCTTCCCTTCCCTGTCCCTTCTCACATTCGTAGAAGCTTTGTTGTTGCTTTTATTTATTTATTTTTTTTTGCTCTACACTTTCCATCACATCTGGATTGGAGAACAGGATCTTGCTTATGGCTCAGAAAGTCTGGCTCATTCTGTGTGTAGCATGCTAATGAGCCAAGATGCAACATCTGTATTTAGGAAGTAAATGCCTAGTAGATGCTTAAGATGCTACATGGGAGGTTACACTTATTTTTGTTGACACACACTTAACACAAATGAGAAATGCGCATATCAGGAACTTGACCAGGCCAATAGGGTTTAGAGTGGAATCCAGTTTTTCCTTTCTCTCCACCTCTCAGACCCTTCCCGGGTAACTAGGCAACTAGAGTATTTCCTGCATGCTTGTATGCCAGTCTGCCAGGTGGGTTGTCCCTGTTAGTGCCAGCCTGCTGCTTTATATGGTACTGTATGACTGATTTGATGACCTTTGTGACCCAACTGCCCATCTGGCTGCTCCAGAGTTTGCCTGGCTGTTGGTCTTTTTTCTTTTTTTTTTTCTGCTGTGACTGAGTTTCTATTGCTCCTCTCAGCATTGGACTTGCAAACCACTCTGCTCTGTCTGTTAGATATATGAACACAGAGAGTGACCCCCTGCTGTCTGTTCCATCCTGTGCCGTCCTCTCTTCCACAGAAATGCACCTGTGCCTCTTTCTTCAGAACTTGCTGTCACTGCCACAGTAGCCAGCCCAGCTTGCAGTGAGTGTGATGCCCTGTGAAAGGAGAGATGTTTTATTTTGTACTTGGCAGGCACTCAACTTACCTGGACAGTGAGGCCCAGGCAATATGATACCATCTGCTTCCTGCCATGTTCTGGCTCCAGTGCTGAGTTCTGGGGCATCAGCTGCTACCTGAGTACGCTGGAGCTTGTGAAATGAACCATTCAGGAAACATCTCTTCCAACACTTTCCTCAGTAGCACAATTCATACCAGGAAGGCTGCAAAACTGAACGGTCTTCACTTCTTTAATCCAAAGTAAAAATGAAAAACAAAAAAATGAAGAAAAGGAAAATGTCTTCTAGCATATATAACAACACTGACATGGGTTACTGTGCTTGTGTGTGTGTGTGTGAGTGTGTGCGCACACTTGCACACTCACCTGTGCTTGTGCACACACACATACAAGCACACGCAATATGGCCCTATTGTCTTTGATTTTTCACTAGCTGTCTTGAGCTCTGTCTGGAACTTCACTTTGGTTTCAAACACTTTGGAGCTGGATGAGGCTGTGGGATATTCCTAACCTGTGGCTAAGTGCAGAATAGGTCCTCCAAAGAGTGAATTTAGAAATCACCAGTGCAATAGAAAACAGAATGGATCATATGGGCTTCTTTTTCTCTGCGGTGTAGAGTATAGCTGGGAGCAACCAAACTAGAGGGGGCAACATAAACTCATTCCTAAATGGATCGCTCAAGTTTCTCTCAACTTGTGACCTGCCTCTCTTTAATCTGAGAAGTAGCCATGCCTGTGGGACAGGAGTTGCACTGAAGGCTAATTCTTGTGACTAGATACACCAAGCCTCCTATGTGGAATACTAAAAACAAAAGTGAACATATGCATGCAGACACACACACATACAGAGGCACATGTACACACACTTATACGCATATCAACATAGACACACATGTATGGACAAAGTGCCCACATGTATGGACACACACTCATACGTATCAGCTCTGAAAACCCATTCATGACATTTTAGACTCAATCTGCGCCAGTTGGAGCAGACCCTACAGCTTCTGGAAGCTCTGGTCTTTCCTTCTACTTTCTTATGATATTAAAATGGTTTGCTCAGCTATTCCTCTTTCGATGCCTGAAGAGTGACTCAGACAAATCAGAATCTTAATTGGAAATGTATGCTCTCCCCATCTCAATTTGCTGGAGCTTTTTGAAGAATTATGGATGGCATCACAGAGATTTGTGGGTAGCATCTCTGAGAAAAATACTCTTTGGTCACCAGATTGTTTCCCAAATTAGTTGGTGATTTGAAGTCCTGGGGCATAGGGGAAGATGAAACCATGTGCTATAATGCTGGAATCTGACTTCAGAGCAAATGCTACCTTTGACTATTAAGAGTTACATATGTTGTAGTAGAAGAGAGGATACATGCACTCTAGCACTTGACTGTCTGAAAATACATGAAGGAAAGAACATGGCAGGAAAGATGTTCAGTGGGTGAACCACTCACTATGCAAATGTGAGGGCTCTGATTCAGACCCCTTGAGCTGGTGTAAAATTGAGCATGGTGGCTCACATCTGTAATCCCTTGGTTCCTAAGGTAAGAAGAGAAGTATAGACAGCAGGCTCCCTAGAAGCTCTTGGATTAGCTTCTTTGAGGTTTTAAATAGACTGGCCGGTGAGGAGTGGTACTTGAGGCTAGCCCACAGCTCCCCCCCCCCACATCTCCCCCCCCAAACCATTGTCTGCCAGGCTAAGCTATGGAGTCCAGTGGTGAGGACTTGAAATCACACCGTGCCTCAGTGGCATAAGTGTCATCAAAACATTGACCATGTTTGCCACCCAGTGGGGTGTTTGCAGGCTTACATGGGCTTTGCCATGTGTACTGGAATTTATTCTGTTTCGAATTTCCAGCCTATGTTGTAGTGTTCAGGATTCCAGTTCAACAGAGGGAACAGAACACTCCTTTCCCTGTTTCATCCCCAAAATTGGAAATCAGCTCAAATAAAATAAAACCACAAGATGCTGCCATACACATCTCACAAAATAGGAAAGAAGGGCTGGTTGCATAGATTCATAGCCAACACACGGAGCTCTTAGACTTTTACAGAAATACGTATGTATTCTGTTTTTCTCTTGGTTTGTAAGAGCTACAGCAGTGACCAGTTCCACTCTTTGAAGCATCAAGATTGACAGTAGTATCTATTAGGTTAGTGTTGGTCCATATTTAGCTGTAGTCAGTGTGGACAACCTGAAGAAGAGACTGTATTCTCGGCCCTGTATGTTAGTGCCCACTTTGCTCATCTGGCATGCTAACAATCTTGAGCATCTTAGAAATGACATGTTCCCTTCAAAGAGCCTACCACACACAGAGAGAAAGGGATTAGAAGTCCCGTAATGGAGATCCACTAAACGTTGTGGTGTTAGTAATAATTAAGCAGCATTTTATGACAGTGCCAGCAGGCTAGTCAAGTGAATAATACTTTTCAGGGATTGCGAGCTCTCTCTGTAGGTGAAGGATTTAGGTGGATTCATAACAGTGGCTGAAACAAACCAGTGGATGGCTGATTATAGGATCTGAGTGTGGTTAAGCCAAGATTAACACTGCTAATTCCTGAGAAGAAAGGAGATGACTGTCACCCAGGTGCCTGAACTTTCAGTTCACGACATGTAGGCTTCCAGGCAGTAGTTCAAATTCCCTGGGTGTACATACCCACCCACCCCTTCCCAACCCAAGTGAAGCATTTCCGTGCCACACTCTGAGGAATTCTACACAAACAACAGTCATGACAGAGGGCTTGAGACATGGTGAACAATGTAGTTCGTGAGAGTGAACTGCTGCTAACGGACAATCTTGGGTCACCAGGGCACCATTTAGGCCAATGCCTTAACGAGGTCATTTACCTATACCAGAATCATTACCTTAACTGCCACACAGCCTTCAGAAAAGGGTTTATGGGTAAACAGTTTTCACCAAGGGACTTACTAACTACCCCCTGGATTACTACAGGATCAGGAATCACAGAAACAATTGTAGTCATAATAATGGATGCAGTGTAAGCACTTGCTATGACTGTCTTTTTCACCACCACCACCCAGAGAAGCTTGAGGATAAAACACAGCACAAGATGCCCAATGATAGCTCAAACCAAACTAAACCAAACCAAACCAAACCAAACCAAACCAAACCAAACCAAACCAAACCAAACCAGGATGACAGAATGGTAAGCACTGTCATTTTGACAGAATCTAGAACCATTCATCCAAGGAGATGGGCCTCCTGATATGCCTATAAGGGATTATCTTGATTACATTGAGCTGAGAAAACCTGACCAGCATTAGTGTGTAGAACTATTCCAAGAAATCATGAACTAGATGAATAGGAAAGCAGAACTGAGAATCTAGACTCATTCATTTCTTTCCTATGACTGCAGATGTAGTATGATCAGCTGCTCCAAACTCTTCTGCCTTGACCTTCCACCCATGGTGGACTGCACATTGGACTGTGAGCTACAGCAAACCATTTCTTAAGTTTCTTTTGTTAATGCATATTATCACAGCAACAGAAAAAGAAACTAATACAGATGAGTCAGGAGGCCCTCCTCGTTTATCAGATATGGAAAGTATCGAGAAGAAAAGCAACCCATTTTCTTCACACTGCTTCATATTTCTGCTGAGAAGTCAGCGGTGGCTTTGAAAGTTGTTCTTAGTAGAGAAGACACACAACTAAACATATGATATGCATATGGCCAAGGTCAAGGTAGAGCCAGAGCTTTAGAAACTGCCAGCTTCATCCCCACTGACTCACATTGTGCCGTATAGCACCAAATACAAATTGAAAACACACATCTCAATCCTGAAACCAAGCCACATTCAGTAGATTTGCAGACTAGGAAGAACGGTCCTAGCCCATGTGTCCATCAATAGAACATTTGTTGCTGCAGTACAGCTAGGTTGGGTGTTGTGTTGAGTCTTGATGGAAGTGCATCTCATGCCAGTCTCTTGTCTTAAACTGATAGTCTGTGTTCATACATCCTAAGTGAGGCCTTCTTGCTTCAGACTACGAAATACACTTCCTATTTCTCTTTAGTTGTATTCAGATTCTGAAAAACAGAATCCAACCTTGGAGATTTTCATTTTATACATCCTGCCTCTTCTCCTCAATTCCTAGCTTCCTCTTATAATATAGCACTTTTGGTCACCTCTGCCTTACTTTTTATGCTAACATACACAGGCCAATACAATTATAGTATTTCATAACTGTATCAATGAAGAGTTAAGCAAGTACCAAAAGAGAATATAAGCAAAAATCCAGGCCCATGAGGGACACACTAGATTGAGTGTAGCTTCTCTTTCCAGATCCATAGAGAATGATGTAATTCTTCTTTCCAAAGGGGACTATGAAATATTTGAGAGCACAGAGATCAAATCCTTTCCACATCCGGGTAAGAGTTCACATTTCACCAGCCATTTCCTATATGGCTTAAAAAATTTGTCTTTCAGGACATTTGTCAGATGAGTCACAGTTGGTCAAGGTTTCTCTCACAGCACAGAGACAGACCACTGACATAATCTGCAACCTACAGTTGTAGATCTGTCAGCTCAAATCATCATTTTTAAAGCAAACACACATACAAAAGAAAGGTAAAGAAAAGAAAGAAGGAAGGAAAGAAAGAAAGAAAGAAAAGGCAAGCAGCTCTTATCTGTCAATCTATGTCTTGTACAATGGACTCTGTAGAAGTTGATGTCATTTATAGTGCTTATACCTCCTTAAACACATGCGTCCTTCCTTTTTGGTTGTGTGGTACTTCAGAATGAATCTCTGTGATCATACCCATGGCTGCACACAAGCTAAGCACATGTTATCCCACTGTGTGGATCTCCAGCCCCATATGTTCATGCTCAAGCCATCCCTTCTTTGTTTTGAGTTTGTGCAGCTGCTCTGTGGAACATAAGGGAGCTGATTTATATTTATCACTGTTGAAAATCACCTTGTTTGGAAGCCTAACATTGTAGCAACTTTGGATGATCCAGAGCCAACATTTCCATCTACAAACTAGTTCGTTCAGATCAAAATTAGATGCGCATAGTCGTCTTGTCTTGGTAACACATTCCTCTCACTGTCCTACATATCAATAGGAGAATAGCTAACGTCGTTTAGGTCATGTAGGTAAAGGAGTAGGCTAATAGAGAATAGAGGGGTCTGTGGAGAATGACAATGTTCAAGTACTTTGTCTCATGTGTCTTTTAAAACTCAATATGAATAACATGTTTACCAAAAAGTACCTTAGCAAATGGTGAGTAGGAGAGGGTATATGGCTAAGGCAGTTCTGCAAAGCCACAATGCTGCAGTATGTTCAGAATGTCAGAGACTAACTGGACCATACTGCTTCAGATAAGCTACAGAAAGTGTGGCTTGTGGCTTACCTTCAGGAAATGCTTTCATCACGCTGTCTCAGCAGAGCCAACAAGATGGCCCCATGGCTAAAGGCACTAGCTTCTAAGCTTGACCCCTGGGTTTGCTTCTACAGCCCGCTTGGTGGAAAGAAAGAACCTATTCCTATAAATTATCCTGTCTTCAATACATACATGCTATGGCACAGGTATCTGAGTGTGTGCATGCATGTACACTCACACACACACACACACACACACACACAAATGCACACATGAAATCAATAAGTGTTTAAGAGATTAGCCAGTCAAAATAGGGAACAATCAATCAAATGAATCTCCTTCTAAGCAAAATTACATATCTACTGTTACCTTGAAATTCTGCCCAGCAACAAGAGGACCACAAAGAACAACCTGACTCCTCTTGCAGGCAAGGTAAGTGTGGGGCTGAAAAACTACAGTTGCTTACAGTTGCAACTGTCCAAGACAAGAACAGTGGGTGATTTTTTTCAGCCAAGCAAAACAATTTTGATTTTTAAAAGATATCCTTCACAATGTGCTTAGTATGTATGCAAGCGCAAACATGTATGCATATGCATGCCTTCTGCATAAAACAAGAATAGTAAATCTTATGTTACATCAACAGCATTAAAAAGCAGAGGACCTAGTTACAGTATTCTCGGACAAACTGTTCTTCCAGGTAGTCGAGGTGGCTTTTTCTGTCCAGAACAGATGCTATGAGATCATATCTCCTAGAGATGATCAGAGAATGAATCTACTTAAATTATAGTGCTCACACAGAGGGTTTTAGCCTGTACATTTGTTCTGGAGATTTATGACACTGTCCATCTGGCAGAGTCAATGGGGAGAGAGAGAGAGGAGAGGAGAGGGGAGGGGAGGGGAGGGGGGGGGAGGGGAGGGGAGGAGAGGAAGAAGAAAAAGGAGGAGGAAGAGGAGGAAGGAAGGAAGGAAATGTAGTTACACCATACAGTTTACAGTTAGCAGTTTGCCCAAAAGAGAAATAAAATTCTGGAGGAATTGTTTTAGGAAATTGGAAACTTTTTTCATTCAAAGAGGAAGAAAGATAGAGAGGTGTGAGAAGAGGAAAGGGCTTTCTCTCTTTCTCTCTCTCTCTCTCTCTCTCTCTCTCTCTCTCTCTCTCTCTCTCCCCCTCTCTCTCTGTCTCTCTGTGAGTGTGTGTGTGTGTTGGGTGTGATGGGAGGGAAGACACCTATGAGGGGAGAGAGAGAAAAAAAGAAAAAGATGGAGCATTTGAAATGCATCAGGAGTGTATGCTTGACCCCTAGTGTGCTGGGCAGATGCTGGTGCTGGCTGAGTCTTTAGTGGACCTCTAAGAAAATGCTCCCAAACACGGGCGGCTCCCTACTGTACTCCAACAATCTCCTTTAAGGCCGGCTTCCTCCTAGAAGCCCTTTTCATTTTTAGCCTGGTCTTTCAGTTAGAGAAGAGAGCAAACTTATGGTTCTTTCTCTGCAGTAACCCAGGTTTGGACTTTTAAATTTATGTCTCAGAACCCTTCGTTGTTTATATGGCTCAGGGGGTGTTATTATCAGATCCAATTAAAAATAGTCCTTCTGCTAATAAAAAAACCTACACCTTCCCACAGGAGGACCCACCCCTTGTGTTAATTAATGGTTGTTAGCACCTTATTTTCTATGAATGGTCCCATGGGTTCCCAGCATCTGACAAAACCAGGATCCGTTATTTCGTTGACTCTAGCTTTCTCAGGAGGACATCCCTGACCCGAGTTTACAGTGTGTCGAGACCTTTAGGTCTCCTGAAATCCCATCCACAAAGCCTGTTTAATGCTACTTGTTTGGCAAAGGTTGTTAAGATCTACTGATGAACCTGGCTAATGAATAATACTAATGATCATGTACTCATCAAATGATAATTGGCCCTCTTTGGACCATTTAGGATTCAAATGCCTCCACCCAAACCATTACATGAATGGCAGACAGCCTCTGAGGACTAACTCCAGCTTTTGTTTTGAAATTTGCAGATTGGAGCTGCTTTCATCAAGAACAGAATAACAGCAGTGCTTCGTACTCCCTGGTCTTTGGATCGTGCTTTGTAGTTTTCAGAATGGACGCAGTGCATATGTTATATAACTCTCAAACAAACAGCATTTTATCTTTTCCAGGCATGCAAGACAGTAGGATTCCTGCATCCTCAAAGAAAAAAAAAAGAAAGAAAAACTAATCATAGGTGCCTCTGAGAATAACTGTTGGATCTATTTTCAATAGATTTTGTGGTTAAAAAGGTGATCGATGGTTCTGTTTCCTCTCTAAGAGTCAAGTGAATTTATCAACCTCCGATGGTTGCACTTAGCTGATACAAGGCCCTTGTTCTGGGCAGGCTATCTGCCCAGTTCATCCGCTGTGCCTTATTGCTCAGCTCCCAGGCCTCTTTCACCACGGCAGTGCCTGCAGCTTTAATGGTGGGCATCAGCACTGAACAGCCGCTCTACAAATGAAAGTGTCTTCCCTGTGCAGAGAAAGGAGGCAGCTCTCTTTCACCACGCCTCACCTACAGACGATTTATCTAAGGGACTCCATTCCCTGCATGCCATTTGGCAGTATTTATCTTGTGTGTGGGCTCCCAGGGAGGACTGTCATAAAGAATTGTCCTGTAAGAACCCAGACTCATATTTTTCCATCTTAATAATGAAGAGGCCTCAACTCATTCTCCCTCTCTGTCTCTCTGTCTCTCTCTCTGTCGTCTCTCTCTGTGTCTCTCTCTGTCTCTCTCTGTCTCTCTGTCTCTCTCTCTCTCTCTCTCTCTCTCTCTCTCTCTCTCTTTCTCTCTCTCTCTCTCTCTCTCTCTCTCTCTCTCTTCTTTCTTCCCTACTCAGTAACAGGTCCATTATCAGAATGCTGTATTCATAGGAAACCTGATGACTGTTTTTCTTGTATCTGGGCCTGTCTTTGCTGCCCATGTCTTTGGAAAGATAGTGTGTTAAATTAGAGAGGGAGGCTTCCTCTCCTTTCTTTTCTGTTTCCTGACTACTTCTGCGCAACCCATTCCTCTTCCCCTTCCCCTTCCCTTAGCTCCTCCTTCCTTCCATTCTCCATAGATAGATATTCCCATTTTCCCCAAGAGGAAAACCCTGATGCTCATGCAGTTGCTCTGATAGGAGTACTGTGTTTTCTGTTACTGTGGTTTAAATGAACAGTTATTTAAGTAGCGAGAGGACACTAGAGTTAAACAAGATTCTTTTCTTAAATCCAGCAGTTGCAAGCCATTCATTTTTACATTTCCATGTTAAGGAAGCAAGCCTAAGAGTGCATTACCTTAATAATCAATAACTCAGCAGGAGGTCCTAATGGGGAGCCTCCATTGGAAGCCAGATTTTACTTGAAGTTGCAAAGGACCACCATAGGCCTGCCGGCTATAATTAAACAACCATAAAACTTGGAGGTAAAGGGTGGCAGGCTACATTAGCAGTAAAATGCTTACTTGCAAGTAATAAGTCTGGACTCTTTCATGTCTATTGGAGTGTCTCTTACACTTGAACAAGGAAAATGTTATGCTAAAGAACACATTTACATTTAGGATACCTTAAATTTAAGGACCAGTGAAGGTGAGTGTAGCAAAGAGAAAACAGGGGAGGAATCTACAGTTTCAGGATGTTCACTCGGAGCTCACTGTCCTTGCTCCCTCTTCTTCCACTGCCTGTTTTTTTCATCCCCCACCCCTCTGAAAACATCACAGAATTTAAAAAGGGGAAACCAATATAAAAACCCTCTCATGCAAAGAAAGAGTGGAGCTGACTTTACATCACATCTATTCATGGCTGGCTAGTTTTACATTTTCTGATCAGTGGTTGCCACTGAGACCAGGAAGCCAGTTTCTCCAAGAGCATCCGTGGGCCGTCTGAAGGACTTGCATTATTGATTTTCTGCTCATAGATTCCAGTTGCTCTGTCAATCATGGGTCAGAAATACAAGATGGCAGTCAATAAGCAAGAGAACTGAGCTCCCATGAAGACAACAAAATAATTCAGAAGATCTGACAAAGAGAAAGTGCCAGAGTCCTCGAGAGAAAAGAAATCAGATATGCTTTCCTGGAAAGAAAAGCTCACGGTGCCCCCCAGACACACATACTGTTTTTGTAAGTGAACAGAGTCCATTTGAGTACATCTGTGTTGTGTTCATCAAGTGAGTTAGCTGATGAACACATTTATTAAGTATGTGTTAGGCAACCTCATAGGCACTGTTGACACAGCATAAAAAAAATACTGTTCTGCTCCTGTAATGCAGAAACACACTGTGGGAATGCTTGGCTTTAGGAGGCAGGCAATGTACAAATGGTTTTGTGAGAACAGAGGGAAGAGATGCCACAGCCCCAGGGTTATGGGAGAGTTTAGAAATGACAATTGAGCTCTATTTCCACAGAATGCTGGGGACTTCTACAAACAAAGGGTGCACTCAGCCTTGGGGTTCCCAGCATGTGGTGATCACCCAACACTAGCTTGCTCTTATTAATACAAATTTAATGGACTTATAAATAATTGAACAAGACATTCTTTAAACTGAAGATGTGAACTGAACACCCCGCTATGTTGGTTTTCAACTATTTAATGAATTTTGCCTCATCCTGTAACGGATATATTCCCACATTCACTAACTTGTGCTTTGTGAAATGAAATCACTCAATAAATATTTGTTAATGGATTGATTAAAGAAAAGAAGGCAGCATATAAGCTGAATGAAGTAGTAAAATATGCATAATAGATTCTTTGTAAGTAGCCCAGGTTGGCCTTGAACTTACTCCATTGCCCAGGCACATCTTGAACTTGGTCACTCTGCTGCCTCAACTTCCTAAGTTGATGGGGTTATAGGTCTACCTCTAACACTTTGTTCTTGGTCCTTCTTTCCCTTCTTTTTTTCCTTCCTTCCATTGTTTTCCCTTCTAGTTACTATTTTTCATGTACTGAGTATGTATGTTCCTGTGAGTATTGGGTGATGGTGTTCATGTATGAACATACATGAAGAGGCCAGAGGTTGATATTGAGAGTCCTTTAACACCTCGCTCTGGGGTGACAGGATCTCATAAGGAGCCTGGAATTGGTGGATTTGGCTAAGCTGGTTTGTCAATGAGCTCTGTGGCTTCACCTGTCACTGCTCCTCCAGCACCGGCACAGTAGAGAGAGGCAGCTGTGCCCATTTACAGATGTGTGTGCTGAGGATCCTAGCCCAAGTTCTCATGCGTGTATGGAACACTCCTCACCCACCACACTGTTTCCTTGGCTCTGCTACTTCTTAGCTAACTTTGAAACAGCTTCAATCCCCATAACCTGTTCTCTGCCATTGACATGGACATAAACTTGTTTTGGCTTTTGAAACACTATCCCCATAGTGTTTAGTAAGTGTTTTTCACTTCTCTTTTTCTTTTGTGATCTCCTTTTATGTTTGATGGTTCTATCCAAAATGTCTTCGCTTCCCGTGTTCCTCAGGGCCAAAAAATCCCTCTTTATTTCAATTATCTTTCAGATGTTAATTATTAACTATTTATTTTAAGGTTGTAAGAATGGCTTGCACAGCTATAACATATGCCAACAGAGGGGCCTGTCCTCCGATTTCTATGTGGAATCATTTCCTAGGAAGTGTGCTTCCTTTACTACTTCCAGAAGTGTGAGCAAGCATGTGCTGTGGAAACAGAGGGGAAGGGCCTCTGTACTTTGAGGAAGGCAAGGTAAGTAACGTGTGATCCACAGACTATTTACTTCAAACTAGTTCTAATATTCTCCCAGCTAGTTAGAGGTACTCCAGATGTTCACACACACACACACACACACACTCACACACAATTAGCTTTTTGTCATTTTAATCACTACCCATACGCATTCTAAATGGCTGTATAGTTTAATTACATAGAAGTATTAGGGTTCAATGAAATTTCCTCCTCTTTTTGTAAAACATAAAAGTTCAAGCACTCTAGCTATGCCTTACCAGTTAAGAGTGCTTGCTGTACAAACAGGAGGATAGTATCAGAGTTCAGAACCCAGCACACAGGTAACAAGTCAAACAAGGACTTCTGTATGTCTAGCTCTGAAGAGACACAGGGAGATCTCTGGAACTAACTCTCTTACAGCCAATGAAAAGCATGAACTCTAGACTTCAGTGAGAGACCCTGCCTGAAAGAAATGATGTAGAGAAAATACAGTAAAGCATGTGATGTGTTCCTTTGGCCTTCGAGTTTAAAAGCACAGGCATGTGTATAGATCACGCATATAAATACCAAGCTCACACACACCACATACTAAATTTACATACAAATAAAAACAATAAAAAGATGGGTAAATGGAGAATGCAGACTGTGTAGATGGCAGTCAGAGCAGTCTTTTTGCATTATTAGTGTTCATGACATTGAAAATGTTTAAATTAGAAAGGAAGTCCCTAGCTAGAGCATACCTACTACAAGGTTCCCTTTACAGAGATTTGCCTTGACATTCTGGAAGAAAAAAAATCTGTCAGCAATGAACTAGAAGAGTACATTCTAGGGACTGAGGATTGTGTGTGTGTGTGTGTGTGTGTGTGTATGTGTGTGTGTGTGTGTGTTCGTGCTTGGAGAACTTCATATACTGTGTATTGTGAGAGTGTTTTATCCAACTTGGATAAAAATAAGACTAGGGGAGGAGGGCTCTTAAGATGTTCTCAGGCTTATCAACCTTTTTAGAGTCAGGTTAGAGATGGACATCAAAAGAGGGTTGGTCAGCTTTCAGTCTAGGGTGACTAGAGTTTGATTCACTTAAATAGGAAGACACATTTTGGGCTTTCCCCTTATAACCATGCAGCTTTCCATCTGGCCTGTGACATACCTAGACCCAGAGCAAGGACAGGCAATCTCTGCAGTCCTAATAAAGCAACACTGGGCTCTTGTATACTGCACCTGGTTCCTTGCTCTTCTCGTGCTCTGTCTCAACTCCTTTCTGACTCCTTTCTGAGTTGTTTCTACAATGTATTCCACAACAGAAGGCAAAGAGCAAAAGTTTTTTAGTTTAATTTTATTTTTTATTTTTTTTATTTATCTAAGTTACACATTTGATGTGGAGCATTTGAAAGTTTGAAACATAGACCACTTCTTTGGATAAAATCAATTTTGTAAGAAGAGAAAGTTTGTGTGAAATAAAGAGAAAGTAATATAAATTACAAAAATGGAATCTGCATCTAGAAATGCATAAGTGAGAGGGTGGAAGGGGCTGGGATCACACATACAATTATGGTTATGGTGAAACAGATATTCCACTTTCTCTGTAGAACATCAGCATCTGGAAACAGAAGAGAGTGATGACCATACCATCTTGAACATGCCTTTTCTCACCTCATCTCAGAATTAAGAGAAGAGTCTTGCGTGTTTAATATTTAGAAGGCAGAAAAGAGATGGAAGTTAGGAATCTGGAGCTCGCAGTCACAATCGATGGGAGAGCAGATGACTTATGTTCATAGTGTGCTCCTGTCATTTGAGTCATTCAAGGAGATGCTTGACAAACGCCAGCTAATTTATGATGCTAGAGAAGAAAGTCAAGATTAAGATGGTACATAGTTAGAAGGACCTTTACATTCATCCTCTTTCTGGTAGTCTATGCACTGCTCACAAAGCAGAGAAGGCAGCACTTTCTATCAGACAGTGCAATATAGATACTCTACAACGGTAAGTTGTTCTAATGATGTGAGCGAGGAACTTCTCTTCATGCTTAACCTGTTGAGATCATGTCAATGAGTGTTAGTATTTGTGGGGCCAATATCACATGTCGTCATCATCAATGTGTCTATGTTACAAAGAAATCATGACCACAGCAACAGGGTCCTAGATGAAAGCATGCATGCTTACTGATCCCAGTATCTTAGGTGAGGTGGATGTTTTCTATTCAAAGACAAAACCTAGTGGACAAAGTCAGAGGGTCGTTGGATTCTGATATTGCGGAAAATGGAAAGAAGGAGCTGTGGGACTCAGGATTGTCTTGGGGCAAGGCTTGGTAAAAGTTATTGCTCTCTTGTATTGACTCAAAAATGAAATCATATTCTTCCTTCCCCAGGATAGCTTGCCGCCCATTACTGCAAATTGAACCACTGTATCATTCAGGAATCTCCAGAGAAACAGGGCTGATCCTCACGTACATACACAATTATATGCACACATGAACATATGCACATACACACTTCATCTTTACACATGTATTTGTACATAATCCTTAAATCTCTTGCTATATATTAGGTACATAATAAACTTGTATATGATATAGGTAATAATTACAATGCACATATTGATAATACCCTTTAAGAGATTGGCAGTCAGGAGTTGGAGATGGAGATTTGGGAACTATTAGATTCACATGTGTAGGCAGAACAACGGACTGGGAACTAAGCAGGAAGCACTGATGTACTGAGGTGCATTTCTACAGCTCAGGAGACTCCAGTGTTTGTGCTTAAGTTTTTTACTGGATTGAATGAAGACCCCTGATGTAAGGTTATTCTACTTCAAAGCACACTGACTGTAGATGGCAACCACATCTCTAAGTTTCACAATCACATTGACACTAGCATCTGATTTGATAGCTGGGTATTGTAGACGAACCAGTCCAGAAAACCTGAAGTCACAATATCTTCTCCCTCTTAAGTTTGTCATGATTTCCACCTAGAAAGGAACTCAAGGAGGGCCATATTTAATAAAGAGGAAGTAAAGGCAATACAAGGGCGTGTTGGAAATATTTACAATACTTTTAGTTCAGTGTTGGCTTCTTAAAAGGAATTGGCAATCACTGAGTCATTCAAACCACAGTCTGGAGAGCGGAGCAAGGTTACTCTTACTCATATTTTACATTATGAGAGGGGCTGTTTTGATTGTTTCTCACATTTCTAAGTGAACAGCATAATCCTACTATTATCTACCAGGCAGTCTAGAAGGGTGGTAGATGCAAACAAAATCCATTTTTAAAAAAAAATTTACGTGTCTCATCAGTATCTCAATAATAATTGATCAGTCAGTTATGGTTATATAATGAAGGCTTAGGAGTGACTTATTTTTAATTTTTGCATGCCTTGTCTAAGCTGTCTGTAGCTTCTCAGTTTACTTCATATCTGCTCTCAGTTTCTTCACAGTCCTGCTCCTCATAGATTGTCTGTGGTGTCTTTTTTATGGATAGCCTCAAACCAAGGAAATAGAACTGGGAAGATGGCTCATTAGGTAAAGTGTTTACCATGGATGCGTGAGGGCCTGAGTTGGATCCCCATAACTCATGTAAAAAGAAGCCAGGCATGGTGACACACTAATGTAATTCCAGCACAGAGGAAATGGAGACTCCTTGGGGCTCACGAGCTAGCCAGCTTAGTTATCTAGTGATTTAGGACAGGGGAAAGAGGAGGACGTTGTGTCAAAAATTAATGAGGACAGTACCTAAGGAGCAATACTAGAGGCTATCCTCCGACCTACACGTGCATGTGCAGACATGGACATATGCATGTGCATGCACACATGCATCTGCATATACATGTTCACAGGCATGCCCACCCAACCAAAAATCTTTTCTTAAAGATATGTAAATGAGGGAAGAATGGGAATGTGAGGTGACCTGGTCTTGGAGCTGACACAATGTCACATTTATCTGCATTTTATTAGCAAGACAAATTTCATTAATTGGTGGGTACACAAATTTCACCTCTAGAAGAAAAGGCTGCAAAGGCAAACTGCAAAAATCATTGGTATAGGAGAGTGAAGGGCCAGGCAAAACATTTAATGTCTTATCTTTATGACAATGTGTCAACTTTCTGACCACTGAAATGCCTTTCAATAAACTTGGTGGCTCAGAATAACAGAGCTGTATCTTTTGTGTTCTCTGTTCTGCAAATGAGACATGGATAGCAGAATTAGTGTTCTGAAATTAGGATACTATTGAGTTTTGTTTTGTTTTTCAGCTCTAAAGGGAAGTTCGTTTCACACTTCTACCTTGCTTGATTGGCGGAAATTTTTGAGTTGTGGATCCATCACTACCATATTGCTTTCTTTCTTCTCTTTGGTTGTGTCTCATTTTCTGCCTGTGAGAATCTTCGTTTCTCCATCGAGGACTCATTTGATTGTATTTAGATATTCGATCCTACTTCACTATACACAAGACCACACACTTAAATCTTTCCTTTTATTACACCACTGAGTTTTCGCAGCATCTTTTCCTATTGTTTAGGTTACTGTCTCCCCTTCCTTAAATGAGAGAATCAGGGCCAAGGAGACAACTTGTCTAAATAGCAGAGCCATAACTTGAGCCTCCTGGCTGGCGACAGCTTATCTCTTACTACTGCATTCTATCTTTTCTCAGTGTTGCCCGTAAATCAACAGACACATCAATGGAAAGTGTCTCCAACTCTAGGACTTTAATGCTAGGATTTTAATACCATTGAGCCAATTGGCTTCTTATATTGGAAAATACAGAATAGGCTTCAGAGAGTTTTAGGGAGTGGCAACAAAGAATACCTCAGATGCTGTTATCAATTGCTCCAGAACGTTGGCGTGAGATCAATGACTGGATTCCTGCCTGACAGTCCCTAGCCGTGGTCAGGTTCTGAGCACAACATCTCACTATAGATGTTGTATAGCGTTTCTTCAAAATGACTAAGATGTTATGCTTGGGACTTGGTGGAGATTGTGTATTTGTGTCCTGCAGAAGTCTGTGCCAAAAGCCTTAATATTGCATTGTCTAATAGAAAACAGATCAGTGCCGAAGCTAAAGCTAGGTCAGTTCAAGCCAGTTACTTACCAGACTGATGTATTTCTTTAAACACACAGGCATTTTCATGACTTAAATGGTAAGATCTCTAGCTCAGTTTCTGATTGGCCCTCTTGGAGGTGGTTTTCCTGATTGGCTTCCCAGAAGGGGATTTTTCTGATTGGCCCTCCAGAAGGGGGATTTTAGGTACACAGAGCGTGTTTGCTACTTTGGCTTAAATACTGACAAAATGTAAGTTCTGCTATTTCCAGGACTCTACCCTTGCACGTGGAAGATGAGTCTAACCACATCTGGTGTGAGGCAAGTGTCTCCAGAGAATTTCCTAAATATTTTTATAGACTTTACCAGAATTTTCTTCTCTTTGCTCTTTAGCCTGTGGGTTTTTTTTGAAGGACATTAATAGACACATACTTTAATCATCTGTTCTAAATCAATAGAAAATATCTTACATATATCCTGTTTCCAAAGAGCTTTGTTGACTCTTCAGATGTACTGAAGATTTTCTATTACCAATTCAAAAAATAATAATTTTTACTCCAAATTTAAGTACATTTAAACGCTTTGCAGTATTTTATTTTATTATTGAAAGGAGATTCTTTTCTTGTACAGTACATGCCAACCACAGTTACTCCCTTTCGCTTCCCCCTCCTCCCACCTCCTCACTGATTTCCACTTACCAAATCTTCCTCTGTCAGCTCAACAAACTATCTAAATTGTGAAAAAACTATATCCATGTTTAAGTTTCTGGTAGTCTTGACAGAACTAAGAAGAGGTCATGAACTTGGAAGGTAGTGAGCACGGAAGGAGCTGGATGGGGAGAAGGCTGAAGAGAAAGACAGAGAAGATTCTCGTAGATGACATTCCAAACAAGTAAAACAAAATTAGTTTCTAAGGCATGGGTAGCACATTCAGAACAAAATTTGTTCCTTCAATTTCCCCTTCCTATTATGTAGTAGAGAAGTTTTATTTAGATTAATCCTAAAAAAAAAAACCTAATAAGGGATATAAGAATTTATCAATACATTTCTACTAAGGACAAAATTGGCAAAAGTTCAACATGGTATTAGAGTCAAAGAATTTTAGAGCGATTTTAGGAACCTATTGCTTGCTTGCTAATATATTTCAATATGCACACAAAAATGAAAACTAAAACTAATAAATTATGTTGACAAAGTGGGCATATGTATGTGTGTGTTTAAGTGTGATATGTGTATATGTGCATGTACATATTTATGTGCATATGCATGTGTGTATATTTGTATGTGTTCACGTGTATTCGTGTGTGTACATTTGTGTATGTATATGTACATGTGTGTATATTTGTGTTTATCATGTGTGTGCATGCATGTGTGCATTCATGCATGTGTGTGTACATGTGTGTATATTCATGTGTGCATGTGTGGAATGTGTATGCACACCTGCATACCTGCATGCCTGTGTGCATGACGTGGTGTGATATGTGTGTGTGAGCATGTGTGGTGTATGTGTGTGTGGTATGTGTGTGTGTGGTGTGTGTGTGGTATGTGTGTGTGTAGTGTGTATGTGTGCATGTTGGATAGTAATGCTACTTAAGATTTTCAGAAGGATTGGCTGCTGTGTCAGGGATCGTAGCATTAATTATCAGGATGACTCCAAGCTAAGCTTGTTCACATTAAGACTTAGACTTCCTCCAATCCCCTAATCTAATACTCTCTGTCGTGGGCAGTCACATGCTCAACCCTTCATTTCAAATCTCGCTCCTAAGTCCTTTCTGGTCATGCTATGGAGAGTAGCACTGCCTTCTATTAGTATCTCTGTTCTGTTTGTTTCTCTTCTTCACATTTATACCTCCTTTTTCATTATGTAGTCTTACAAACTTTTACTTCATTTATACTACACGTAGATGCAAGCCTGATGCAGCCCACGTTGTCAATGGCTATTTGTTTTTCCTGCCAAAGTCTCATCTGGTATTTCCATCCCAAACATACTATTTTTTTTAATTAATTGTTATACACAGAAATGTTAAGATATGTCAGTTAAAATATTTTGCAAAAGCAAAGAATCAGGAAAACAAAAGTTCTGAGACAAAGTTCATTTGTAATGAGGATGAAGCTCAAGTAGAAAAGAATGAACTCTGAAGGCCATGGTTTTGGTCTCTTCCACATTCAGAAGTAGTTCTCCTTTAATGAATGTGTAACTACCATGAGACTACCAAGTCAGAAACAGAACTTTATTCTTCTGGCATGGCCTCCAGTATGAATAATCTATTGGTCTAAGCTCCTGCATTCTCTCCCCTGATCCTCTGGCATGTGGGAAGAATGTGAGGACTGCCTGAGTAGGTACTACAGCTGAGGACCTGAAGAGTCAGAATCCTTTATAAGAAGCACTGAGCATCTCTATGCTCTGTGCCAGAGAAGTTGTCCTGTCTGTTGCCCATGCTTGACATTTACAGAAATAAAGACAATCATACTACTGTTTGACAAACCATAACAGAATGTTAGGCGTCTACAGAGACTTGGTTCCTAATATTGACTGGTTGGTAAAATGTTTGGATGGCTCTCCAGTTTCTTAATTATTTCATGACTGAGTCATTTCACCTGGTATGTCCTACACACTCAGCAAAAGTTAGGTTTTTATTTTCATTCTTCCATTGAAAGATGAGCAATCTTTCAATTATATGCAGAGCTTTTGCCTGATTTGTGGTTATGCATGATGTGTCTATTGGGATTGGCTTACCTTGGTGAAACAGTTGCACTAGGAAAGAAATGAGTCGTATTCTAATCAATGTTGAACTCGATTCTCAACACAATGACAGGGGAAACCTGTTATGAGAAATGACTGCATGATTATATACAACACTACTCGTTCATAGCTTGTAAAACCTGATAAATACATAGACACTTGGAGTGGAGACTGTTGTGCCCAATTAGTTTTCCTTTCTCAGCTTTGCCAGTTTACTGGTGAGGAAATGAGTTAAGGAAGAAAGGGTAAAGTAGTTTGTTACACAGTCATGTAGCGTTAACAGCTGAGTAGGGAAGGCGATGGAACTGATAAAATAGTTGCCCTCCACAATAACCTGCAGTCCTACAATCCATATTGCATTTCAGAAAGGCCCTCACCGTATGAGTGGGCAAGCTTAACTGCTTCCTTAAATACTTACCCAAGAAAGTGAACCGCTGCTCAGACCCAAAGGTGATGCCTTGAGTTATTGCAAGAAAGCCAATAATCGTGAGGCTGCAAGAACAGATTAAATGCTCTAGGAGACCTTAGTAACATCAACCTATCAGTGGCTATCTGCTGAAGGAGACAGTGTAGTAGCCAAGGCAGAAGCCTGGCAGTTAAATTTAGATATGAACAAAATTTCCAAACCCTTAATAGCTTTAAAGGTTATTTAACAGTATTTTGTATTTCATATAGTTTGGAACTAATCTTTGTCTCTTTCTTATCCTATCAAATATTAAAGCAACTTTATACTACTGAACACATAGTCCAAGTACTGGAAACATGGGCATTAAGACAAATGTTAGCTACTTTGAATTGTTTGATTTGTGTTGTCTGTCAACTGTCACCCCATTTGATCCTTGTTTCAACATTCTCCCAATCTGTTCTTAGCCCTTGGCTATGTCCACTCTAGTGAGAGACAGTGTTGGATTTAGCCAGTGAGAAAGGTAGGCTGGAGATTAAGAGAGAAAAGACATGGCTACTATAAACAAACAGTAATGGCTACTTTAAGGTTCAGTCTAGCGGCCTACTCTACAATGGGTTTGAATAACTGCCTTCTCTCCTCTGTCCATCACCAGTGAGGAATCTACAAATACTAATTTGGGGATTCTACACTTAAAAGCACATATGATATTTTAGATATCCCCCTCTTCTACAGAGCCCTTTAATTCCTCTCAAATCACTTAAACTTGAAAGTGACCTCTAATTCTTGCTCTGTTGTTTCCTCATCCAGTCTTGGAAACAACTGTAGGAGTTAAGTATCATTTCCATTTAACGTATGACGTTGCTGACACTTAAGTAAATTAAACTCACTCCCAAAGTCAATTGCTTAATAAATGACAATGAATCTCATTTAATTAATTAATTAATTAATGACTAGAATCTCATTTTTATTTCTATCTTTGAAGTCCACAGACAGTTGAATATTCCACGTTCATGTTAACTCATCACCTTCCCTAGGTTATTCTGCTCAAAGGCAGGATGAAGATCAATTGATTTGAGTAACTAGTACCACGTATGTACATGTCAGGGAACACTTCCTAAAAAGTTTCCCCAAATACAATTGGTTTTGAAGGTTATTTTTACAGAAGCATAACCATCATTTGATGTAGCTGATCACACCCTATCATTTGAATGTATTGTTTTATTATATAACAATAATTATATAGTCATGAATTGGAGCCAAAGAAGTGAATGAGCAAAACCCTGCTGGTGGGTGGTAGGGGAGAGCAAATATGACGTCATGTATAAATCTGTGGAACTGTTCTGCTTGGTGTTCTTAGTTCTCTCTGCCTTGTTCTCTCTAAGCTTGTCTGTAATGTAAAGAGCTCTGGGACTCTGGCTACAGATGAAAGAGGTGGATATTTTTTGTTTTGAGAGAAGCTGAGGGGAAGTGGGAGTGTTTTGCTGTGTTTTGAGTTTAGCTCTTTTCTTGCACTATAGAATCTGATTTCCTACAGAAGAGTTCAGCATCTGTTTTGTGATTTGATGAATGGCTTTTAGCTGTTAATTTAATTGCTTCCTAGTAAGACACTAATGACCTTTTTGTTCCACTAAATACTAGTGTGTTTAGTTATAAATTAACCATAACTAAACACTCAGAGCTGTAATACTTAACAATTCATATCACTCAGGTTCAGGTTTTAGACATTTCAGTTGGCATTATATGGGCTGTGGATTTAGGTTCTAAAATCTGGAGTAGGGAGAAGGCCATTACATTTTCTCATCACAGCAAACTCGTGGAAAAACCCCATGCCATATGAGTAGACAAAAGAGAACTAAATGGAAAAAAAATCTCAACACATTTGCAATTCTCAGGAATCCCACTTGTGCAGACTAGAAGTTAGAGTCCTCAATTTTAGTTATTTCTACTCCTAAAAACCAGAGGGCTTCTTGCTCTTTTGGTGACCATCAATCACAGGACAAGTAAGACTAAGGTAGTTAAAATAAAGTTTGAAGCTCTCCCAATTATTTATTGGTCACCCAGGTTTCCAATACTCTTTCAAGAGAGAGTGCGTATTTATAGGTTTTGTGGGAATAAATATCAGTTTACCACTTTCCTGTCTTTTTTGGCATAGTGACTGAGTGTTGGTTTGATTGGTAATTGAAAATAGGCCATTGTAGCTCCCGCTGGGCCTTTTCTGGCTTCCCCTTGGAATACTTCCAGGTAAGATCTTCTCCCAAAGGTTTTCAATTAGATGGGAGAGGCCACAGAAAGCCGAGGTCTGCCTTTGCTAACTGAACGTCTGAAATTGCTCAGAATGTCTGTGTAGTTGGGAGGTTTATTCCCTGCCTTCTCTGGAACAACAGTTTCTCATCAACTAGGAATTTATCCCAAGCTCCAAGACAAATATTTTTGGAAACCAAATGATATTTGACTTTCTAAAAACTGAGACAAAGATAAGGTATGTGTTTGGGAAAGAAAAAGGCAAGACTTTCACTTTTCACTTGTATGTTGAAACATATTTGGTTCCCTCAAAGTGTCTACAAATGGAGAAGCTGAAAGGAGCTTGTAACTTGCAGGAAGAGGCTGTACTTCTGGAAGGCAGTTGCTAGGGACTCAGGGCTCCCACCCAGGGATTTAAATTTAGATCATGGTCAGTATTAGAAGCCAACAGACACAACACACTTAACCTTAAAATGGACCAAGAGGTATCTAAGGTTTGACCTGTTAGCTTCTTCTTCTTAACCTTCCCCATACCAAACGAGCCATTTAGTGACCATATTGTGCCTCAGGTGAAATGGTAGCTAATTGTTGAGGTTAAATTAGAATCTTTTAAAATGAAGTCCAAGGATTGATATTGTAACCTCCAGTTCTATATCTCTTTAGCTGTTAGAAAATCAGATTAACAACCTTTTTCAAATGATGTTTTGATTTTCTCAGGAAAAGAGTGTTACTGAGCTTAGAGCTTCCCTTGTTTCTTCGTGTTAAACATGGCCATGCAGTTCATATTAGGAATGGATTTAATGGCTTTTAGGTGAAACTCTACACTCAGCATCAGATCCATCAGCAAACATGGTTAGTTCAATTTTGACTAAAGCCAGAATGAGATGGAGTCTAACAGCCCCAGCACTGGCTTCAGCTGACACAGGCACGTTGTCCCAGCTGATCTTCCTCACTCACATTCTGATTTTTATTCTTACCTCAAACCTTTTCTTCAAGGCAGATGAAGTTACTTTCCTGTTCCAAACCTCTTAAGGATGTCCAACATTAGTCAAAGTTAAATCTTAAAATAGCTTTCAAGGTCCCCTGTTATCTTCTCCTTGGTCCTCCCCACTCTCCCTTTTGCATCTCTTGGCAGCTTCTACCCAGACACTCTGGCCTCCCCAGCATTCATCAACTGTGTTGGGAACACGGTGGAACTGTAAATTATCTGAACTACTCTGACTTTATGTTTTCTCTCATATTTTTTACCTTTTCACTCAAATACCACCTGTTGACATTCTTTAGCTTGCCTGACCCGTGTCTAATATATTGAGCTAATTTACCTGTGACGGTTGAATTTTTTCAGGTCCTCTAAGATTTATGAGACAAGATGAGGGTGATATTTTGTTGAAGCTAATTATTTTCCATATCGGCTAGGCTTCTCTGAGGGCTCTACTCCACATGTCACAGACTATGAAGTTTTCTGGTCTTTGCATTTTTAACATTTTAGGATGGAATTCTGGGACCTCTAGTGTCTTTGGAACAAAGAGCTTCCCATAGCATCAAATAAGGTCCTCCCATGGGGCTATGGGCCAATATTTAAGCTCCAGTTCCACTCATTGTTCATCTAGTGTTTCTAGCGAGTGGCTCAAGGGAAAAAAAAAGGACCAGAAAAGAAGCCATATTGAAAGAGAAGGTATAGAAGGTATAGAATTTACAGTGTAGTTATCTGTGATGAACTCAGGTGAACACCAGAAAGCTGTGCCAATAGTGAAGACCAGACCTAGCAAAACTGCAAGATACAAGAACAATACACAAAACCAAATTTGTTTCTATGTAGTATCAACAAACAACAGAAATGAATAATGAAAAGTTCCTGTTAGGAACAGGACAGAACAAAATAGATGATACAGTTAGCTTTTCTCAACCTGTGGGGTATCACATTTCAGATATCCTGCATATCTGATATTTACATTGCTACTTGTAACAGTAGCAAAATTACAGTTATGAAGCATCAGTGGAATAATTTTATGGTTGGGGACCACCATGAGGAAGTGTATTGAAGTGTCTTCTCATTAGGAAGGTTGGGAACCACTGGCTTAGAGACAAATCTGAAAGATAAAATGCACAGAAACTACACCCCAAATCTGCCACTGGGGTTTTGGACATACTATTCCAATATATATCTTGATATTACAGAAAACAACACCCTGACTCCACGGCTCTTTCTCACCCTCTGTCTGAAACAAGACATGATTCATTTGGCAGGTAGCCTCCCTATGCTAGAGGAAAGGAACAGCCTTGTGTCTGAGGACAAAGCGACTTGGGGAATAGTCTGAGCAGGCCCACCTTACAGACATTTACTTTAAGAAGGGTGTAAAAGCAATTCAGTGATGAAGTCTCCTTAAGCAATGTTATATGATATTATTTTCTAGCCATATATCCCTGTCCCCAACACACACACACACACACACACACAGACACACAGACACACACACACACACACACACACACACACAGGGGTTTTGGTCTTTGATTCATACTTGACTTGCATATATGTACAATATACAAATATTAACTCAAAATTTTTCAGAAGCTTCAAAGAAAAACTTAAAATGTAAGAGAAAACATCTTTGCTGTAAAGTTAAAGTTCTTAGGTGTTGCATCAAATTCATGATTCATTAAGCAATAGGGTGGATAACTGGATTTCCTTAACATGAAAGGAAGCTGTTTAAGCATGTTATGAGAAAATTGCAGAGCAAGATACATGTGGTGGAAGAAAATATTTGCCTGACATATATCTGGTGGAAGACTCATCTAAAATATATGAAGAAATTTCAATTTTCAATTATTAAAATAACCACATTATCGTATTTAGAAGTGGAAAAATTATAATAAACATTCCACCAGGAAAGATAACTGTCATAGCTTATTAGGCAATTGGAAATCGAATCACAATAAGAAAATAGAACACATGTGCTCACTTCACGTACTGGTAAAAACGGAACAACCAGAATGAGTGTGTTTATTCCTGATGAGGTGTAAAACTGACACAACTGATTTTTATAAACAGTTTGACAGTCCCTTGGAAACTTTAACGTATGCATATCTAGTGCCCCAGAAAACTTTAGCAGTTTTATGTGTTGTAGGCAAAGTCAGACAAGAACTCAACTGTTAGTAAAGTGTATCAGTGGGTGTATCTAGTCACATTACAGGACACTACTGGGTAATTAGAAAGATGAAAGTAGGAGAGTGATAAAGTAGGAACTGGGGTTCAGTAAGAATGGAGGTAGAAGAGAGAATGAATTTGATATCAATACATGTGAAATGTCAAAGAAGTTACGTTTAAAACTTACAAAATGATAACTATGAGCACATGAATGAGTCTCAGATTAATCATGGTAATGCCAGAGGAAGAAAAAACTCAACAAAATGCAAACTTGTCTGTAGTGAGGTGTTCTAGTTTGCTTTCCATTACTGTGATAATCACCATGAACAAAAACAACTTGAGAAACCAAGGAATTACTTGCTTTTATAGGTTACAGCCCATCATCTGATAAAAAACAAAAAAAGTCAGGAACTCAAGTAGGAGTAGAGGCAGAAAGCATGGAGGAAAGCTGCTTACTTCTTTGCTCTAAGGCTCAGAATTTTTATAAGCCTAGGCTTGCTTACCTAGGGATGGCACTGCCTAGAGTGGGCTAGGGTATCCTATATTGATTAATTATCAAGAAAATGCCCCACAGAATACCCAAGGGTCAATCTGATGGAGGCAATTTTTCAATTTAGGTTTCTTTTTCTCAGGCCTGTAAATTCAACAACTGAGATTAATGACCAAGGAGTGTCATGGTTGCTGGGAAAGGGAATTGCAAACAGTTATAAGATCCAGACAGAAAGGAGTCATAATTGACTATGAAAAATGATTGTGAATGATGGTTATGTAAATTGTTTTGGCTTTGATAATGGCTTCATATCTGATACGCATCAAAGTTACCAAATATCTACTGTGAATCTGTACAGTTTTATCATGTCCCATACACTAATAAGAAAAGGTACAATAACAGAACAGATCTGGGGGTGGGAGGGGGTGGGCAAGGCCAGGGGAAAATGACCTCAGCATGGACACATTTTATTTGAGATTTCAGTTGACCTTCAAATGGTTGACTGAGTGAACACTCGGAGATCTAGAAAGAGATTTGGGCTGGAGATAATTGTGGAGTTGCTGGCAAGAGTTAGTATTTAAAGTCTTGGGAGTCATTCAACAGATTCTTATGATTGCCTTGAGAAGCACACTCCTCAATCAGCTGACGTGTCTACCCTCTGTGCCTTTCTCCAGCTTTCAGAGTTGAGGACAGTGATGTGTATAGCTCTATTGTGCACCACACATGGTGACATAATTGAATCATGTGCAGCACTTCCTTTTTCGTGTTTATTATATTAATTTATTTGTGTATGTGTGGTTACATGAGCATGCATATGTATCTATGTATGTAAGTGGGTAACTGGGTCTGTACCACAGAGCAAATATGGAAGTCGGAGAATGACTTGTAAGACTGGTCTCTCCTTCTATATGTGTCTCAGAATTGAACTCAGATTTTCAAGTTTGGCAGAAAGTTCCTTACCTGTTGAACAATTTTACCTGTTCACATTCATTTTAAGCTGATGTATGGAAATTCGTATGTTTGGCTACTGTGTGATAATTTGATGCACATACATATACATTATGTAAAATGCTTACATCAGAAAAATGATCATTTCAGTCCCCTCAAAGACACATCATTCTTTTGTGCTAAAAGGTTCTAAACTCTCTTTTTGTTGTAGAATATACAAGCAATTCCTGACAACTCTAGCCATACTACTTACTTGTGGTAAAACACCAAAGCTTGTCTCTCTTATTTAAGAGGATTGGATGCTCATTGGCTAGCCTCCCACATCATCTGTCCAATCTCCATCCTGATTTCAAACGTTTAAATCATTGTAACTGGTTTCTTTTCATATTGTATTCATTTATTGTTATTTATGTGTACCTCTATGTGTGCATATTCATTTTCATGGGCACAGAAGCCAGTGAAGTCCAGAGGAGGGTGTTGGATCCCCTGGAACAGGATTTGCAGGCAGATCTAATTTCAAATGGTCACCATTCTCTCTTCCTTGATAAGACTGTATTTCCCCCCCCCCCATGAGAACACTGTTTTAATGTATCTGGGCTGTGTACTCAAGGCCCATTGGTTTGGCTTGTGAAGGATGGTAGGGGTCTGCTGAAGGGCTTCCTTTAGTGGGGGGAGTTTGAAAGCTAGTACTTAAAAGTCCATGCTAATGACCTAGTAATTGTTTTAATGGCTTTTCAATGAAGTGTGAAGTTCTCTGCTGACTTCTCAACAAAGTGTGAAATATGGTAAAGTTATATGAGGAAGTCAGTCTAACATCTGTACATTTTTCTTTCTCTCTGTTTGCAGAGTCAAGAAATATTACCAAGTGCCACTTTGTCTACTATGTCCAGCCACCTGGGATGTGGGGGTATGGAGCAGAAGTGTCCTCTCAATTTTGTCAAGAAGAGGGCTAAGGAAATGGGATGTCTACTGTAAGAGATGGAATCAGTCCTTTCCTTCAGAGGAAAAGGTCATGTCTTCCCACATCTGTCTTGCTTGTTTTTTTTCCTATCTCCCACTTGGAAGAGTTTCCTGGCTGGTTTTATATCAAGCTAGAATCATCTGAAAGGAGAAACCCTCAGCTGAGAAAATACTTCCATAAGGCATTTTCTTAGTAATGGATGGGGAGGGACTTAGCCCATTATGAGTGGTACCATCCCTGGGCTGGTGGTCTTAGATTCTATAAAAAAATCCGACTGAACAAGTCATGATAACTAGCCAGTAAGCAGTATTCCTCCATGGCCTCTGCATCAGCACCAGGCTCCAGTTTTCCTGCCCTGTTTGTGTTCCTGTCCTCATTGTTTTTAATGATGACCTGTTACATGGAACTGTGGGTGAAATAAATCATTTGTTCCCCAAGTTGTTTTGGTCACAGTGTTTCAACACAGCAATGGTAACCCTAACTAAGACATGGGAATTAAGGTTACTCTTGGCCATTTTATGTTTTATGGAGAGGACTGAATGCTCTGGACCTGTCCAGTGCGTCCAATTCTGTGAGAGAACTTTTGCTGGCAAGCGACATTGGGATTCCATTCAGGATTCCTATGGGCTAAGCTATTTAGAGCCATGCATTTATGCTAGCCAAGAGAGACTCAGGACAAGATAGATTTTACTACTACTACTACTGGTACTAGTACTGCTGCTGCTGCTATTACTATGTTGAACGGATAGCAAGTGCAGTTTTCTGTGTTATGAAAGGTTTCCTTGTGTCTTTCTCTGGTGGCTTCTAAGAGATATGGAAGCCATAGAATCGTCAAATGTTTCTTATTCTAGTTTCTAAGGATTGGAGTCTCTGACTGTTTTAAGTCAACTCCTTAGGAGAAATGCTACTGAGTACACTGAAACCACTGAAATCCCCACTCTTGGGTGGAATTCATCCCAGGGTAAGGCAGCTATTCCTTAGGCCCTGATCAGTAAGTTTTCAGGTGATGTTGTGAATGGATGCATTTCACAGATCTGTACTCTATGAAGGTTCTTAGCGCTCTGTCAGAATAACAAGAATAATAGAGTGGGGCTCCTTTTGTAGTGAACCTTTAAGTAGAAATTTGCATCTAGTTTACTGAGAAAAGGAACAAGAGGAGAGTAAGAAAGGAGGCAGAAATGCATGCTGGGAGTATCTGAGGTGTGGTAAAGTTGCAACAGAAGCCTCAGCCCAAGTCATACAGAACTCTTAATTTTGGGCAGCTATTCAGAGTTGCTCCAGATTTTGCTAGGACTTTTTGCATGGTCACATCCATCAGCCGTGCCCTCAGAATAGTCTAAGTTGTAAGAATGCCCCTTCTGGTAGGTTTTTCTACTCTTATACAGTCTATGAACCAAATCCAGATGCACCAGTGAGATGCTCTGTGTGCATCTTGCTGATGAATGAGCTGCATTTGTAATATGCACACTATGAAGCAGCTCTAGTGGTTGACATGGCCTCTTTATGGCTCAGCCCCATGCTTGAGCTTCAGTGGAGGCTGCGTTCTCTTCCATGTGCCTTTCACATTCACTCCTAGAAAACCGGACAGCTCTGGGATAATGCTGCACTGATTTACTCAATGGGGCAAACAAATGCCGAATTAAAAGCAGAGATAAGTGAAACCTGTAAATTGTTTGTAGCAACTTCAAACAAGACTAGAGATGACAGAGTATGACTGGACTCTTTCCGTAGCTTTGCGGGCCTTACGTTAGCAAGTTGGCAAGAGAACAAAGTAAGTGCTGTCAGCATGGGGGTCAGACCTAACCTGTCACTGGCTTCTGAGCAAAAACCTGCTCAGGATCTGGAAGATGTCTTCCCTCAAAACAATTATTGATTTGATGTAAGAATGTTTTCTGAAAGTTATTCAGTGTGGGGAGGGTTACATTCACCTCTCTGCCTATGCTTTTAGGGACTGCCAGACTGTAGAGTGCAGACAGTCACACTGAGGGCCAATGCTTGTTTTTTCGTGCCTCATCTGATAAATGCCTCTCTATTCTTGGAGCGTTCTTATACCTGACCTGCCTGCCTCACTGTGTCAGGTTGTTGGAGATAAACTGCCTTCCGGGTAAACTTTACCTATAACCCACACCTTTTCAGTGCATAGTGGCACTGAGCACACAAGGAGAAAATATTTCTAGGTAAGAGGAGGCTATGGTTTCATCTTGAGAAAATTCATGTTGAAATGCAATTCCCAGCATGAATGTTAAAGATACAGCACTGGAGGAATCATTGAGTAATAATGGCCTCTCATGAATGGGATTAGGGTTTAAGATCACCTATACAAGGGCTAGGCAGGGGAGGGTTTGTGTTTGCTTGGTTTTGTCTTTTCTCTATGTAATAACACAGTGGCCTTCCTCTCTGAAGGCTGTAAAGCCAAGATTCTGTCTTCTTGACCTTCAAATTGTGCTCACATCAGATGCTGAACTCATGAGTAAAGTGACTTCAGAGTTTTAGTTTGCAGACATTTCTGTACTTCCACCCACCAAATTACTCATTGTTGTGATTATTTTCAGTTGTTACCCTCATGGGATGTAGAATCATCCAGGAGTCAAACCTGTAGGCATACCTGTTAGGGATTTTCGGTATTAGGTTAACTCTGGTATGAAGACCCAGTTGTAACTGTCGGTGACACAATTCTATGTATGGGCTTGGGTCCTGGAATGAATATAACAGTGGGTGGTGACTGAGCATGAATCTACTTCTGCTTCCTGACTGTGTTTACAATGTGACCTGATGGCTTAGCCCAGCTGCATGACTTCCTCACTGCATTCTTGAGCTGTGAGCCAACATAAACACCTTTTCCAGCCAGTTGCTTTTGTCAGGGTGTTTTACGACAATAACAAGACATGTTGGTAATTCTCACATTCTTGGGAATTGTTTTATAGCCATGGACTGAGACAATAGGGGTAAGAGAATAATAAGTGTAGAGCTCAGAAGTGACAGTTTTCACCTTAGACATGGCTTAAATGTGGACATGGGGAGGCCAGTCTGATGTATTTTATCACCTACTTCTTTTTCTTTCTTTTCTGGTATGCTGTATCTGTGCATATCTGTGGATAGATATGTATTCACATACATGGATACACATGTGCCTACCGAGAGGCATACATTTGTGTAGGCTTGCACATGGAAGCCAGAGGTCAACCCTGGGTATGTTCCTAAGTTGCTATTTACCTTGTTGTTTGAGATAGGGTTTCTCAATATCTGATGCTCCCTAGTTTGTCTGGGGCAACTGTCTAGGGACCCCCCAGAGATCCGTCCATCTCCATCTCCCTAGTACCAGGCTTGAACTCACCTGCACGTGTGCACACAATTTACAGACTGAGCCACTTTCCAGCACTGTTGTGTTTTATATGACCAACTGCCAGTTCTGAATCTCAAATTTTTCCTCTAAGCATTTCTCTGTCTTTTAAGTGTCCACCTTCATGAATACAATGAAGTGTCCCTTAAATATTAATCTACATTTGTTATTTAATCAAAGAGCATTTCAATCCTCTTCTTACTTTTCATTAGCCTTTTTTGTGAGACATAATATCAAAACATTGAAGTGCTGCATAATTTATATCTACAGTCTCTCTCTCTCTCTCTCTCTCTCTCTCTCTCTCTCTCTCTCTCTTGTGCCCATTTGCACAAAAGCGACACCTTTGCGGTCCCTTGGAGAATATTATTGTTAAATCATTCCCCAGGGTCATTTTTTCCCTTTCTTAGTCAATAATAGAATAAATCACATTCTGGAAGTTTGTAGAAGATGCTGAAGTCATCTTTCAAACTCCAAAGACTATTCTATCTTCCCAAAAGCCTTACTGTTTGTCCAGGCAAACATTAGGTCCTCCTTTCTAGATGATGCTCCAGCGTTGCTCTTGGCTCACTTTGTTTTGGAGTTCTGGCTCGACCCATTAACTCCACAGCATCTGACCCCACCTTTGACTCTCTGTATACACTGCTTGCTTGTCTCATTTTGGTACTTGCATTCATTTACTTAGTAGATGCTTATTGAGGGACTGAAGCATGCCTTTCACTCAGTGTGACTTTTAGAGGTTCCCATTTAGGGATCCTTGCACTCACAGAGGAGCCCTGTTCTGCTTTCAGTGTTCTGTTGTGAGCTGTGAAGTGAGAACAAAATGCGACTTCGATGCTACTTGGAACTTGAAGGCCAGCATGCACATGGCACCATGCTCAGTACTGGAGAGTACATAGTGATAGTGGGCAGGGAGATGGAGCATTGCTCTTCCCTCCCAAAGGTCAATGGTGTTCTCTGTAAGAACTGCTACCTGAGAGAAATCAGCAAAGAAAATGTGGGGCTACTCAAAGGAAAGAGAGGAGAGTTGGCATGAATACACTTTGGCGGTTCTGAGAATATTTTTAAATACAAATATTATTCATACACAAATGTCATTTGATATTGTGCATGTGAAATGGGCAGGGAAGAAATAGAGTAACTGTAGGGAGGGAGAAGAAGCTGTTGAAGGTGGGCGGGTAGCTTCACATGCTGTGGCAGGTACCTTGAGTTTTGCTTTGTACAGAACAGGGACCACCGTAAGGTTTTGAGTGGGAGTGAATGCAACTACAAGCTTGTAAATCGTATTCTAGGGCATAGGGAAGATTCATTGCAGAGGAGTGGGCTCTGAAATACAGAGGTCAGGTTCAAACTGGCTGCAGCTGTCCACAGGAGACCTGTGATGACTGGTTCTCAGATGGAATCAGAGTTGAAAGAAGAGATTCAGGTGAACATTCTGCAGGCAAGGACTGTTGGGGGGGGTGTTTGAGTAGATCAGCTGTCAATCACTATGAATAGGTACAGGTACAGCCTCCCTAGTTGTACCTGGGCTGACCAAGCCATCATTCTTGATGAAATGATGCCTAGATTCTCTGTGCATTGTCAACAGATTCGGCATCAGATTCCACAGAGGTCTCCGTCACATGGAACCAGACTTCCTACAGTGGGTCCAAAGCATTTCTTTACTCACAGAAGTTTCTTTTTTTTCTTCTCAAGAATATCTGAAGCTCAATTCCAGTGAGGAGAGCTGTCATTTCTTCCCAGACAGGAAGCTGAACTGTCTTTTCTAATACCCCGGGGCTTTCTGAACTCACAAACCTTTCATTATAAGTACTTGTCTAACTTACAGGGACGTTACAGAGTTCTCACCCAGTGGTATGCTTGCCATTCACTTCACGTGTCTGAGCGTCTGCCCTTGGTACATGGACCCCTCAAAGAAATCCGTCTCTGTAGAGGTCAAGGGAGTTGTTCTTTGAATTTGGAGGGTGGGTCTCCCTAAAGGGGATGTTGTCTTTGCTCAAGAATGCTCATAGATGTGTTTTGTATAGAAACTTACGTAGCTGCCTAAAGAAAAACAGTGAACATTTTAAAAATTGATTCATGAAATTATTTAAAATATTTATGGAGATTTTACTCTATGTGTTGGTACTAAGTTAGCTGACTTAAGCTCCCTCTCTCTCTCTCTCTCTCTCTCTCTCTCTCTCTCTCTCTCTCTCTCTCTTTCTCTCTCCCTCTCCTTCCTTCCCACTCACCTTTGTAGAATCATCAAATGGCTGGGAGATCAGGTTGTGGATTTGGGTCACAGGAGGTTTGTGGGAGGGAGTTGATATTTCAGAGAACAGTCAGAAGCAGAGATGATAAAGGGGTTTGTGTGTGTGTGTGTGTGTATGAGTGCGTGTGTGTGTGTCTAAAATCTGCATCAGAAGCCAAAAGTTGAGATCTAAGACCCATATGTTGGTGTGATAGCCAGAGTAAAGTGGAAGAGCTGGGAGAGGAGAGACAGTGCCAGGCACAGACGGCTCCAAGTGGCTGCAGATTTGGAGTGAGAGAAGGAAGCCATGTGTGCTACTGCACACAAGTAATCTCAGTCTACAGTATGGTGAGGCAAGACGACAAAGTATTGAAGACTACTCTTGGCTTCACAGTGAATTCCAGTCCAGCCATCTGGGGCTACCAATTGAGACCTGTCTTAAAGACATCCTAGATAAATCAATGCAAGGCGAGATGTTTTGGTCTACTAAGTGCTCATCCTACAAGGATGATGACCTAAGTTTGGACCCTATATATAAAAATCCCAATGTGGTGGCTGGTGCCTGTAATTCCAGTGCTGGAGATGGAGATACAGGTGAATTCTTGGTTTCCTGGTCAGTAGTTTACCTGAATAAGTGACCTACAGTTTATTGAATAAGTGACTATTCAGTAATAGTCTCTGTTTCAGAAAAACAAAATGGAGACCAATTGAAGAAGATATCTGATGTTAGCCTCTGGTTTCTCCTTTCAAGTACACACATGTGCATTTGTACTCCTACACCCATGTATACAGCAAGAGAGAGAAAGAGAGAGAGAGAGAGAGAGAGAGAGAGAGAGAGAGAGAGAGGGAGGAAGAGAAAGAAACACCCTTCTCAGACACGTATAAAAGAGAGTTCAAAAACACTGTTGCAAATACCCTTGGGCAATGAACTATATAGAATGATGGGACTTACATGTAGATTTTGTCCACAGACTAACATGGAAATGTAGGGACAATAATAAAGCAGAGACTGAAGGAAAGGCCATTCAGTGACCGGCCCAGCTTGGTATTCATCCCATGTGCAGGCACCAAACTCTGACACTATTACTGATGCCATGTTGTGCTTGCAGACAGGAGCCCAGCATGGCTGTTCTCTGAGAGGCTCTACCAGACTGAGACAGATGAAGTCAAGGATCCCTATGGAAGAGTAAGGTAGGGACTGAGGGAGATGAAGGGGATTTGCAACCCCACAGGAAGAACAATATCAACTAACCTGGACCCCTCAGAGCTCTCAGAGACTAAGCCACCAACCAAAGAGCATACATGGGCTGGTTCATGGCCTCCAGCACTTATGTAGCAGAAGACTGCCTTGTCTGGACTCAGTGGGAGAGGATGAGCTTAAGCCTGTACTAACTTGATAAGTCAGGGAGGGGGAATGCTAATGGGGTGAGGTGGGATTGGTGAGTAGTTGGGGGAGTATTCTCTCAGAAGCAGAGGGAAGGAGGCCGGGGTGAAGAAATCAGGGAGGGAGGACCAGAAAGGGGGCAACATTTGGAATGATGATGTTGATAATAATAGAACAGGACTGTGCTATAGACAGTCTTACAAAGTAATTTCTGACTGTGGGAGACAAAACTGTGATGCTTGATCTGATTGTCAACTGATGGAATTTATAATCACCCAGAAGACAAATGACTGGATATGACTATGATAGTGTTTCCAGAGAGATTTATCTGAAGGAGACCTATCATGAATGTGGGAAGCATCATTACACAGCCTGGGGTCCTGGATGCTTATGAAAGGGAAAGGGCAGAAACTAGCTGAGTACCAGCATTCATCTGCTTCCAGACTGTGAGTGCAGTGTGACCAGCTGGCTGCTGCTCCTCCCACCTATCTGTAGCTCCTCCCACCTACCTGTAGCTCCTCCCACCTACCTGTAGCTCCTCCCACCTACCTGTAGCTCCTCCCACCTACCTGTAGCTCCTCCCACACAACTGTAGTTCCTCCCACATACCTGTAGCTTCTCCTATCACACCTACAATTCTTCTCCCATCACTATTTTCCAGCCACGATGGACTCTACTCGGAAATTGTGAGCTAAGTCAGAACTTCTTTCCTGAGGATGCCTTTGTCAGAAAGTTTTCAATAGCGCTGAGAAAAATATCTAATATAAAAACTAAACCAAATGTGAGAGAAGACTGACAAATGACAGAATTCTTTTGAATTTGAATGAGTATACTACCATATGCATAGGCACCCAGAGGAAGAATTTAGCACAGGCTTACGTGGAAGCTTGCTCAATCAAGGTATGAAGTTGGATAGCCATTCTGCTCAAGAACCTTCTTAATCTTAATTAAAATTAATTCAAATGACTTCAGCAACTCCAAACTCTCCATATCCCCTAAGCAACAGGGAAGTTGCAGCAGTCTGTATTTCTGCTCATGGGCCAGATCCTTCAGGAAAGCACTTATAGATGACACCAAATCACACTATTGATTCCTCTCCATAAACCTAGTGAATTCCTTCCTATTGGTAAGTTACTTGACTCATTGTACTAGGTCAACAGTTCCATGATGTGTTTATCACTCATTGCTAATTGTCCTGCCTGTCCAGGGTACCACATCGTACATAGCTCTTCACTGGATATTTACAGCTCTCATGTATCTCTTCTCACCATAAAGCTTTTTATTCCTAGGATTTGGAAAATCCTACCCTTCCCGATCCCTTTGTTATAATCCAGGCTGTCCAAGAGCTCAAGCTCCTGTAATTGTAGGCTCTCACTGCTGCTTCTGTTTTTCTTTTCTCAACATTTCTATGTCTACTTCTTCCCTAGTTTCCTCCCTCTGTTTGTTTTAGGATTCATCTTTTATTTGTGTGTGTGTTCACCTATGTTCATGTGTGTGTCTGTGTGTGTTCACACACATGTGTCTGTATATCTTCACACACAATTGTGGGTTCCCATGGAGCCCAGAAGAGGGCATCATATACTCCAGAGCTGGAATTACTGAGAGTTGTGAGCAACCCAGCCTAGATATTGGGAGCTGAACTCCTGGACTCTGCAAGAATGGCATGCACTCTTGACTGCTGAGCTACCTCCAGCCCCATTCCATATTCCACTGTACTCTTGCTTTACTTTGGCTTTTTCCCCCCTTGGTAGCCATATTCAAGTTTTGTTCACATGAATCTTTGTATGTGTTGACCATTAATACTCTCTGTACTATTATTATATATTTGACAATGTATTTATCTGTGAGTATTCTTACACAGTTCATTCATTAAACTATCCAATCCTTGTGTCTTAAAGCCATTAGTAAGTTTTATACTTGGATAAAAACTGGATTAGACATGGGAAACACATCTGTGGACATGAAGCAATGTATGTTCCCCAAGTTGACAGTGTGGTGCATGAATCTAGTTATTCTCCTGCTCGGCCTTTAAAGTCATTAAGAACTGACATTAACGCTTATTTTATAACACACTTCCAAATATTATTTGTTGTGCATTTTGATCCTTTGCACAAAATTGGAATGTGCTTTATTAAAAAGTCCAGCGGCTCTTAAATAAAATGAGTAAGGAGGACAACCCACATATCCCAAATCCTAGACTCTGTTTTAACTCAGATGCCTTTTTCACTTTTAGAACTTCTCTTAGCTTCTTTTATATCTTTTCCAAGAACAGAACCTCTACACAGTAAGCATTTAGGACACTTGGGCCTTCTTCATAACAGCTTTGCCATTGCCTGATGTTCTGAATCAAAGACAGGGGACATCGAAAGTGATTGATATATCCAATTTTATTTGTTTGAGAACATTTGGCTCAAAGAAAAGATGTGCCTGAGAAAGAAATTTCATAGAACCCAAGTAGAGCATCATAAAAGTTGTAGCTTAGAAGGAACACAAAATGGAGTTTTGACTCCATACTTGGGGTGATAGGACAGTGGTAGTTATAGTAGGTATAGGTTTGTGTGTGCATGTGTGTGTATGAGTGTGCAGCATGTATGTGTCTGAACATATGTGCATTCATGTGTGCATGTGTGCATTGGTGCGTATGCATGTGTGTAAATAATGATTTCTAGCTCTCCAATGCTTCTTATGATCTTTAAGGTTTTTTTTTTTAAATACTAGTTGAAAGGACCATAGAAGGAGATAAATCATCTGGTGTACTGAGTGGTATCAGGCGTATGAGGTGATCATGGGTGCCCTGAGCCACCATCACTTTTGCTCCTGATGGTTATTTTCTGGTTGCTTTGGAAGTTTTGTCTAAAGATCCTTAATTCTTTGAGCTCAACCTTGGTGACATTGAATGTTTAAACTTCCTATAGATCAGACATTTAAGACTGTCCTCAAATAAGTCCTATCTTAGAAATATTGTAGCCAGCTGAAATTGCCTCCAGTTTCAGCCTTTAAAATTCCTTATGCTTTAACTAACGTCCTTTAAGCCAACATTTACTGATTATGGGCAGCCTTTAGGTTTACAGGTTTCACACACAAAAAAATCATACTCATATCTCTACCTCTGGGAGACCCAGGAAGCCCTTGTTTTTTCTATACCTAATATGATAACATTTATCCTATTTCTCTGAGGTTCTACAGGAAGTGAGAAAGGCATCAATTATATTCTCTCTCTCTCTCTCTCTCTCTCTCTCTATATATATATATATATATATATATATATATATGAACGAATGGGTTGACATGTTTTCCTGTTTTTTCAGCACAGTCTTTTCAGTCTTAAGCATGTCCTTTCTTTGGCGCCTGGTGCATTTGATCACCCTGTTGCTCTTCCAGCTCCCCACAAAGAACCAGGGGAGTGCCACAAAGAGCATTTTTTGTTGTTGTTGTTGTTTCAGCTCAGCTGAACCTTCTGAAGGCTCAACCTTCTGGTTGGACAACTATTATACCAAACAGAAAAGCAAAAATGTAGAACTTTGAACAGCCTTCTCAGAGGAGTCGCAGGCTTTGGGAGGTGGGCTGATTTCCTGGCACCTTGATTCTCTCTATGTTGCAGGTTCGTAATTAACTGCTGTGGCGTGGTGGGATCCTTCTCAACATGTCCACAGTAGCCCTTCCCCAGCCCTTGTCATTCGCCTGAAGACTGGCTTCCCCTTGGGAGGTCATTCACCCTGAGTTGGCTTGTTCTGCTCAAATATCAAAGAAGTGGCCACAGCTGTAGGGTGTGCCTGGTTGATTAAAATGCTTAAAAGGTTGATAAAAATGTGGATACCATAATCATAAGTGAACATAGATCTGTAGCTTTCTTAGCTTATAATAGGGAAAACTTCAAGCTTGGTGGTAGCCATCAGAACAGCAGGAGGAAAGAAAATCTTAGCAAAAAGGAGAGTGAGCAGACAAGGTTTTCAATCCCATGTCTCAGAAAGCTCACCTATTTTGTATATATTCTGACAGCAATACAGATACGCAGAAGTTTTTCAAGCCCTCCAGATATTTCAACGACAGTCATCTGTTTCAAGATGTTTGCCGGCCGTGAGGTGAGGTGAGGTGAGGTGAGGTGATGTGGTGAACAGGAAGAATGAGGTGCTTAGAGCTAGGCCCAGGACTATTGCGAGTCTTGAGAGGGTTTTATTAAATGACTCATGAAGACCAGGAATGAAATTACAGCAATTACTGTAGGCTCATTTTAATTAAATTGAAAATTGTATGTTTGAGGGGCTAGGTGACTGTCTTCTGAATACATCGTGATAGAGTCTAGATAAATTTAAACACTTTAGGACTAAGCCCTGGTGGGAGCAAGAGTGTTCAGGTGAGTGCTCAGTGGACTGGATTAGTGTTGTCAGTCCTGCTATGACCTTCGGGGAGTCCTTGAAGTTGGTTCTGCATTAGGTTTTTCATCTTCAAAATGAAGGCTGTCATGGGTGTCTTCTGGATGACACTTAAGTAGTCAATGTATTAGAGAAGAAAGGCTTAGGAACAGGGAGCGGGCTTAGGTTATGTCTCTGTCACCCTCTGTGCCACACCCTGACCAGGCTGCCTCTGGGGAATTGCTTCTCCTTTTAGACCCCTTCCATTAGGAAACAGAAGGTGAGGCAATCAGAGGAACTTGAAAAACACATTGAAACAATGTCTATTATCCACATGTCCTGAAAGGAAGGATGCCCTTTGCAATATGCACATCCTAGTTCTTAAAATATGCACAATAAAATGGGCCCTTGGGATAGAGTAAGCCAAGGATCTTTAGATGGGATGATTAGTCTAGGCTGGCTTGGTGGCAGGGTTTAAGCACAAGTCCCTTATCAGTGCAGATGGTTAGCAAGCTAGAGGATGTCAAGGTTAATGAGAGGTTTGAAGGCGTGGCAAGCTGGGTGCTGTAAGCAAGAACCTGGGAGAAGGAGTCAAAGTTGCCTGGAGATGTTGGGAAAGGGATGAATGTCGCCCTGTATGGCCTAGATAGTCCCAGCCTTGCCAGCAGCACGGGAGAGAGCAGTGAAATCCATTTCCAGCTTCTGTATCACCAAACTGTGTGATAGGAATTTTGTGTAGTTTTTAAGTCATTATCTTTGTTGAAATTTCCTCAGCAGTAATAGGAAAGTAGCATGCTTCCCCTCTTGTCATCTCATCATTTGATAATGAAATACAAGTGAAATAAAATGACCACACCCTCAGAAGCCACTTTAATTTTACTCCACTATAGCAAGAGGATCAGGATTGCAAAACACTGAACGCTCCAGTGTGTAGATAAAATGTGTCTTACTTTACTCATTCTGCTATATTTCTTACCTTCCTAGCTGTCATATCATACATTTCAGAATTACTTTCCGAAGACATATTTTTAATTGAAAAATGCTTTAAGTATGCATATGCATGTGTATGTATGCATGTGTGTATGCATGTGTGTATGCATATGTGTGCATGCATGTGTGTGTATGCATGTGTGTGTATGCATGTGTGTGTATGCATGTGTGTGTATGCATGTGTGTGTATGCATGTGTGTGTGTGTGTGTGTATACGTGCACAGGCACGCAGGTGTCCATAGACGAAAGAGACATGGGGCCCCTCACAAGCAGGAGTATAAGCAGTTGTGAGCCATTTAGTGTGGGTACTAGAAACTAAAGAAAGATCAGTGCGTGCTCCTAGCTGCTGAAACATCTCTGCAGCCCCAAAGCCAGAAACTTGATCACATTGTATTCCTGCTTAAAATTTTCTATGCTTTCCTATTGCTTTCAAGAGAAGGGTGAATTTCCTAGCACAGCCTACAAGAGTCTTGTGATTTGTTCTTGATTGAGCCTCTAGCTATGTGGCCAACCACATATCATCTGCTACCCACGTAGGTGCTAGACTTTATTCTTCGCAAGTACCTAATGGCTGCCACATGCTGTGGTTTCTGAGTCCCCTGCTTTCATTTCAATACACTTTCATTGCAGCTAACAGTTTGAGCTCTTACTGTATCTGGCATTTATTAATGCCATTGGCTATCAAGCCATTGCATACAATGTAGTAGATACTGGTGTTTTCTATTTAGCGGATGGAGAAACTGAGACACAGAGAAGTCAAATTTACTGAGGTCCTGCTCACAACAAAAGTGTCAGGAGCAGGGACCTTGACCTCCTGGCCTGAGACAGCAGGATGGCAGAGACTGAGTAAAGAAGAAAGAGGGAAAGTCAAAATGAGAGCATTGTGTCAACTGATTACATCCATGGGCCACTTCAAGTTTGATCCTGTAATCCTGTAGCATTCTTTTCTTTTTCAAACAACTATTTGTTTATATTTTGAGATTATAATATAATTACGCCGTCCACTTCCCTTTCCTCTCTCCAATTCCTCCTGTGTACTCCTATTTGCTGGAGCATTTTTCTAAGCAGCAGGAAGAATGTATTTCAGAAAAGCATTTTTCTCTCTTTCCATAGAAGTTGTCTGACCAGGAAATTAAGTGTGGTGCACTTTCTGGTGGTTTATGTATGCACAGAAAATAGATACCAGGAGTGTGCACATGCTCTTCTTGGGACGGTGGAAATCTTGATTTGGGGAATAAGAACTGAGAGTTAAAGGCTCTCAGAATGCACTGAGGGAAATCCATTGTCTGGGAATTCTCACAAAAACTCTTCCACAGCTACCGTAGGCACTAGAGGGAGGGTGGTAGACGTGATATGCAGCTTAGCAGGCTGGCTTGTGATTATGTGCCTTACAGACTCTTGACTGAGGTCCAAGGGGCTGGTTCAATGGCATTGGGTTTATGGAGTAGAATGGCTACAAATGTGGATACATCCCCACAGCCAAATACTTGTCCTTGTCAAGAGACTCAAGCACGTGGCTCTTAGACCTCAATGACTCATCTAGACATGTCTCCTGAGGCCTATCCAGCTTCCAGATTACTGTTAGGGGCAGAAAGTGTGAGCAGCCCTGAGGCACCTGGTAAAGGTTGAGGGCAGCTCCCAGGGGTGGGACTGCTGCCACCATGAGGAGACCTCTGGAGACAGGCTCTGGCTGTGCTGTTGACTGAGCGCTGCTGGGTGAATGGGCAATGAGTGACTAGCTGTGTGTCAAGAGGAGGATGGATGGTCAAAAGGAACCTCATGTTCCTATGAAGAAAACCAGAATGATGAATTACCCAGAAGCCAGACTCTCCAGGAATTCTGAGGTCCCCCAACCTCTTAAAAAGGGGGGAAAGGGTTATTTTCAGAGTCTATTTGTTTCACTGCTGGAGATGAAGGGAGCGAAATGTAAAGGCTGTTTGTCAATTCTCAGGCGGAGAAATCACTAATTCTTTTCTTTCTGGGGTCACAGAACTTGGTCTCCTTTTATCAGAAGAAAATTACTTCACAAAGCACTGTCATTATAAAGAGGAAAGGAATTAAACAGCACAGAATTTGCAACCAACTCATTTGCTTCTGTTCTTTAATTGATTTTTAAGCTGGTGGTTGCTTGTTAGCTATCTGCCCACAAAGATAGAACTGGCTTCTAGTATAACCATAAGGAAATCATTAAATTACATTTTATTCACAATGAAAACTCATATACTCATATACTCATTCAGACACACACACTGACACACACAAAGTACAGGTATACTCATACAAATACAAGCACATTCATACATAAATGAACACACTTGCATAATAAACATAAAAGCTCACATGCACTTACACCCAAACACATAAATATACAAAAACCTGATACATTTACACTCCATTCTGATAGAACATCTTTATTTTTAAGGTTGAACTCAGCCCAGCAAGTATGTATTGAACATATATTACTTACCAGACTTCCTGATAGATACTAGGGAAAAACAAATCCGTGTTTCATTCTTCTATAAGGAATCAAAAAGACCTGGGAAAAATAAAACATTTATTTCTTTATTTCTCAATATATAAGCATGCATTGTAAGCCCTATCTGAATCAGTAACATTAGAGGAAGACACGAGAGGTGCAAGCAAGTCCCCCATCCCATGCCACTTCCATATACATACAAAGTTGAGAACATTACAGGGACAAGCCATAAAGAAAGGCCATATCAAAAACCAACCCTGTGATACCTTGGTTCTAGACTTTGGGCTTTATGACTAAGGAAAAATAAATTTATTATGTTTAAACCACCCAAACTTCTACTTTCATGGTGTCTTTTGGAACCCAGTGCTTGGTTTACACACACCATTCTCTGTGCTAAGTGACAGTGTATGACACTGAATGCCATAAGAACAGTTCCTGCCCTTAAGAGATTTTCAGAGGAAGAAAGTATAGTGTATCAATGGGACACTCAGAGGAGTCTGGCTTATCCAGGCATAGTTTTTCAAGGGAAATTAAAAAAAAATGGCAGAGCTTGGTACTAGGACCTGTCTGCTCAGCCTGGTGGAGGACCAGAAGGCAGAAGAGCCCTGGAATGGCGTCCTATAGCAGAATAAGTCTCAAGAAGCTGAGCTTAGCTGACAATGTGGACAGATAGCAACAGGCCACTTCCTACAGGCTTAGGAGAACATGTCCAGACTGAGCAAGCATTCAGCTGTAAAGTTCTAGAGGATTCTAAACAAAGGAAAAGAATTCAGTGAAGTGTCATGGAGGGGCAGACTCTTCAGGCACAGAATCTTCCTAGTTCAGAGAGGACAAGTCACCTGGTCCTTCTCTGATCATGGCCTCTCTTACTACTATTTTCTGTTTTCCAGAGCTGGGTGCTATACATGAAAAGGATGATTTGATGGAGAAATGGTTATTTTTACAAGCCCAGGAGGACACGTCCCTTAGGCATGCTTTGCAATTGCACTTTCTGCAGTCTGCTAGGAGTAAAGTGACTAAGTCATTAGGCGGTCATGGTTAGAAGACCATCAAAAGTCACATCCACACAACCCAAGCAGCTGACTCTAAACAAAAAGTGTTGAAAGATGCGCACGGGCAAGTCACTCACTTAGAAATGCCTTTCTCTGCCATGGCTTACAGAAATGCTTGCAGCTGACAAATGACCTGCTAGAGAGTGTAGCTTGTTGGGGGTGCTGACATCCAGTAGGTGTTAGCAATTATGCTCCTCTGACAGGGCTCGGAGCCACACCTCTGGCATTCTTTGCCAGAGACTGAAAGCACTGATGATGGAAAGGTGATCAGTTATGGCCAAGACTGAGATTTGCTGGCAAGATGTCACGCCCTCAGCATGGCAGTCACTCTGCATGCAGAGAGGTGCTAAGGAGAGATCAGAGGAGGCAGAGTTCTGAAAGTAGGGCTGTAGAAAGGGGTGGGTGTGGGAAGGACAAGGGGAAAATCATGTAGGCTGCCAGACACTTGGTAAAGTTTATGCAATTAGTTCCTTATTCCCTCCATGCAGAGCCAACCCAAGCTAAGCACAAGAACGGGTCTCACAGCCCTGTGAGTTTCACAAGAGTGACTTTCTGGAACTGAATCAGACATTTCTAAGATTTCCTTTGGTTATGTTTTTTTTTTCTCGTGGACTATATTCCCTTAGTTGCTACTTGGCTGTGTTTCATCCACCACATAGCGCCCTGGATGTAGACACATCTCCTTTTAAATATGAAAGCCTTGAACTTTGCGGAGTCCTAGCATAGCCCCAACTGTCGAGAATCTATTGCTTATTTTGCCCTCTTACTCCGCAATGCCCAATGGGCCCTGAGCTGAACTTTCCTCTCTGAGCCTCACCATGAAGACTTCTGCAACCCTTCCCACCCACAGGGCTCTCTGGTTATCAGTGAGAACTCTCCAGGGACAGTAAGCAGGGCATGCTCCAGGGGTCTGTGGGAACGTCAAGAGGCATATTTGCCCTCTGACCACAGAGACTAGTAAATTACCCTAGATTATGTTAACTCCATCTGCAATATTTGGCATGCTAACGGAGAAGATGGCTGGAGAACATGGAATTTTGGAAACGGAATATCTCTTAAATATAAAAATGGAGGACACTGCTAAATAAAGAAAGAAGTGGGAAAATTGTTTCAAGGTGGGTTTGTCATTTTTCAGAAAAATATTTAGACAACCTCTCTGTCTCTTGCACCTTTCGCTTAGTGACCTAGTTTTAATTCTTTCATGTGAAAAAAAGTGTTCTTGTTCTTTAAAGCCATGAATTAAGTAGCTTCTTGTAGCTGCTTCCAAATCCGAGGGGTAAAACCTTGTTCATATCCTCCCCACATGTCAGAAAAACCAAAGAAAAATAGCCAAGCCCAAGCCTGTCAAACAAAGATTCAGTTTTAGAAAGTTTTGTTTTCCTTATGTTCCTGGCTTCTTCAGTTACAAATGTGATTAGGTACTTAAAATTAAATTAAGATTAACATGAAACCTTTGCAGTCTTTCCTTTGGGGTTCCAGATTTCCTTTTGCCTTTCTACACCTATGCACGGAAAGGAATTGTTCAGCTCGTTCGGGTTGCCTGTCTCAGGTGCTGAGCTTAAACCTCAGAATGTCCAGTCATTCTTAGGCACTTTGACTTTGGAAGTGGTTTTATTTTATTGGCAATATACAAATGGAGGCATTTCACTCTTTTCCTAATGGTAGGCTATATTTTCCTTGCTCCTCATACTTTCAAGAGAATTCCCTTCTCTCTCCAACATTCCTTAATGCCTTTGTTTCAAACATGCACAAAATGCTTTGCAAGTCTCTTACTTAGCCAAACCAAAAGGGTATGTTACAAAACAGTGTTAAGGCTGAATCTTTAAACCGCCAAAAGTGGACAGTATAATTAATTAACTTTCATTCTTAAGCCAGGAAGTTTGGAGGTCTAGCTAGACTAAATCATAGCTGCCTCGCAGTGACTTTGAATAGTGTGGAGAGCAAGCAACTCAACTGTGCTTTTCTCTCTTCCCTTCCTTTGTTTTGCTGATATTTCTAGAACCAGGAAGATGATACCACTAGGGACTTTCACAGGCAAGGAATGAGCTCCAGTGTTCATAAGAGACCGTCTCAGCAAAGTTGGTTTGTGGGACTTGATGTTGGGATTCAGTTGAAAACTTGGCAGCCTGTAGAGATCCCACTCAGCCTCCCGGACGCCTTCAAGGATCTTTCCTTGAGTCTGTAAGGGTCCCCTTGGTTAGTCTCCACTGGATGATGTTTGGGGAAGGAGATGGCATATTTGTGAACAATGGGAGGGAGTCCCCCTGAGATGGTTAAACACACATTGTCTATCCTCAGGCTCACCTCTGCATCTTTACTGTGAGGTGGGGATAATGACAGCACACACTCACCCCAGGCCTGTCCTAAGAACTTCATTGATTTGTGTAGACTGTTTACTACCCTGGCAGTTAGAGAGAACAGTGAGCTCTAATTTTATTTCTCCGGCTTTCCTTCTTCATTCCAACAGCAAAGTAATCGTTCATCAGTATATAATGAACGCCTATATACTATTTCAGATAGGCTTACATGGTCACAGAGAAGTCAATTGCTCGTCACAGTTCTTAAGACCGTGGGAATGATGATTAAATTACATAACAACAGGATAGATGATAAAGATATGTGTGATAAACAAGTAGGTAAGTAGAATTCTCCTAAGTGGAGAAATAACAAGGAGATAGCAGTAGAAATAACGTCTGTAGTGGAAGAAACACACACAACCGTGTGGCGATGTGGATGGATGGGCGTGGTGTGAGGTGACAGTCAGAGGGATGGGAGTTGAGGCAGAAGATTTGCAAGTATTCAACACTGTTCACAGAGTATTTCACGTGTACAGCCAAAGGCGGGCTCTGCTTCCTGGAAGCCATGGCTCCGTCTCATTTATGGTGACCTCACTCACTACTCATTTAGCGTAAGTATCTCGCCATCAACCTGTAATGTAGAGTTGCTAGAGGGGACTAGGTTGAGGACCAGCTTGCACTGCCGACGATTGGCACAGCTGAGAATTTGTGTGGTCAGTTTGGCCGTGCAGTTTTGGCTTTAGCCATCTTGCTGGACTGCTTCGAAGCAGAAATCTAATCCCACAGAAAGTAGAACTCTCCTTATTGATCCTAGGGCGATCTAGGCTATGACCTTTCTTGTTACTTAGGGAGATTGTTTCAGTGATAACATTGGATGCTTTGGTTGGGGAGAGACTGACGGTGGACGGATTGGTTAACAAAGGACAATTAACTTGGTGTATGGGGGGCGATTAAGACCTGTACAGCCATGATGCGTGATACATTTAAGGGTTAGTTTGGAGGCACGCTGGAGGGGTGGTGGGAGGGAGGAGGCAAGACAAGGTGAAATTCACTTTGGTTTTCAACTTGGGTGTTCAAAAAACGTGGTTGATCCATAAATGCTCCAGAATCAGCCATGCGGAAAGGAGTAGGGATTAAATAAGCAAGAGGCAAGTTCTCCTAAATCCAGGAAATATAAAATGCGTCATTAGATAAGAATAATTATATGGCTTCTCAGTTTGAACCCCCAAACACTGCAGAATTGGTAGAAATGAATGGATGGATTGGAGGTGTGTATTTAACATTGAAATGGGAGAAAAAAGGTCAACAGGATCACAAAGACCTGGACTGCAGATGTATTCATTTTCCTCTTCTTAGGAGACAGATGAACCCACTTGTAACATAGCAACGGAAAGAGCATGGCTGAGCCTGATGATCAAAAGATGAGAGGGTTCCTCAAGTAGATTCAGATCCCACAGGCCATGAAGTCATTGTATGTTAGATGCGTAGCTCTCACAATCTCCCTAACATGGCACCTAGAACCATCAAGGGACAGAAAGAATATAGAGGACAAAGGAGACCAGGACAACTCTATCTGCTTTTGTTTCTGTAGACTGCCTTCCACTCATCTCTACATCTCATCATTCTCCCATGGCTCCCTTTCTCACTGCACCATCACACTTTTCTCCAGTTAAAATTAATCCCCGGAGGCTGATTGCAGGATGTTGCATTTGGAGGAAGGAGAAGAACCTCCCAAGGAATGGCACAGAACCAGGCTACCAGGAAACTGTCATGAGCAGAAAGGAAAGACTGTCAACCCAGGAATAGATACTGGAAGCCCTCTGAGGTCAGCATGTTCAGAAGCTGTCTTTAGCAGCTATTAAAAAGTCTGGATCCATTGCCGTCTATCTGGACTAGAGATTGGAATATAGGTATATTGTTGGGAAGGGGTGGATTTACTGTGTTTGAATGCAAAAACGAATCCACACAGAATGGGAATTCTATACGGCTAAGCCCATTAGAACTTCATTTTACTCCTCTCATCTCCTCTGAGTCTATGGGATGCCATTAATGTTACCAGCTGCATGGCTTTCTCTGAGTACCAACAGCATAGGGAAAAAAATCCACCCTCCACAGCTATTGGCTCTCCTGCTTTCCACTTAGCTAGCTATTGTGTTGCCAAGGTAAATGGGAAACAGGCTCCCACAATAACAGCAATTTCCCAAATGCCTTGTTAATTTTCAGTAAACCAAAATAAAATGTGTTATTATTTATTAAGAGTATGCACTACATACGGTTTCCAGATGATAAGTATTTCAGTAAAGTACCACACGGAGAACAATTTGAGCTGGCTTGCAAGCTGTAACCTTAAAGTAATGGGGATAGCCCAGGGTCAAAATTGTCACTTTTATTGGGTTAATTCAATGTTCATGGTTTACAGACTATGATATAGGACCAGTGAAAAGTTTTTCCAACCCCAGGAGCAGCTGCATTATACATATAATTTTACGTAAAGGACTATCATCCCATATATCATTATTTATTCATAATGACATTTACTAAACAACTGCATGGCACAGGATGATAGTGTTGTCTGGGGTATAGAACAGGGGGCACAGATTCCAAACACTGGATTGGAGAAAACGCCTTCAATTATATTAACTTTAGAAGCATAAAGGGAAAATATAATCTTTCAGTTGCAAGACAGCCTGTTACTATTTTACAAATAAAGTATGAAAATTTGAAGGGTCCCAGGTTTGGAGACCATTTTTTTTTCTGGAGTAGTTCATACATATGGCAAGAGCATAGTTATTTGTTTGGTCCCTGCGTCTTGCTTTGGATCACAGAAGGCACTGGTAGAACGTCTTATTCTTAGAACCTTCTATCCCTGAGACAGGGAACTACCCCTGTGAGGGACTCAGGTTCACAAGGCCAGGCTCCAGGGCCTGGCCCACATCAGACTCCTTGTGAGGACCATCTGCTTGGCTTTATTTCTCTCCTCTATGTCTTATATTTTCACAGCTGGGTCTCCGACATTCTAACCTAGTGCCACCAAGGTCAGGGGGGCCTCCCTGACAGCCACTGCTTTCTACTTGTAGCCTTGCTGTTGAGATGTTTGCCCACACGAAGGTCTGGCACCCTGCAAACAGCTCTGAGCTGTGTCACCACCTCATACCCTGAGCTGAAACCCTGTTGTCCTCACAGTTTCGGGTCACTGGATTAGAATTCTTGTTGGATTTGAATTTTTTTTTTTTAAAGAAAAAGAAGTTATCCTGCTTTTAGAAAAACTACACAGACAACAATATTGACTTATTTAGGAATCAGAGACCTCCCACATCCTCAGATTACACAAATACCTGCTGCACAGCGATTGTCGCTGTCACTATCATTTTGAGGTTTATTCTTTAAAAGAAAATTCTCAGCACACACAGACACAGACACACACACACACACAGCATCTTCTCCTACATTATAAAATAAGGTTAAAATTAAATTATATGTATACACACAGAAATAGCTAGTTTTGTAATCTGAACATGTATTTTCTTACATAGTGCCCTGAAAAAACACACTCTGATATCATTTTAATGGTTGGTTAGAATACTGGTTTACTTTGAATGAGTTTTCAAAATTTAAAGAGAATGTGTACATCTGCGGTATTCATCATTCAAGCTACCCTAGCTCCTCCATCTGGAACCTGTGCTTGTGTATCTGTGATTCCAAAGGGATCATTTTGTTTATAGTGCAATGTATAGGCTCGTGCTGGCATTGGCTTACAGTTATGTCCCCATGTTTGTGATACTGAGGATTGAACCCAGGGCATTAAAAATCACTAAGGCAAACATTCAGCTGCTGAGCTACCTCCTCAGTCATTACGTTTTGGACAGATGACCCAGGTCTCTAGGCTCTGCAGGTCTGGCTGATATCAGATTTACAGTCTTTTTACCTTAGCTTTTTGAATGCTGGGGTTGTCGGTATGTGCCACCAGGCCCCGGGGTTGCTAGGTTTTAACAGCAGAAAATGTCATTCAGTGATTTGGGACTGAGGTTTCTGATTCTTAAGAATGCCTGCAGGGACTCTGCTTCAATGTTCTGCAGGTGGTGTTCTAAGCGACAGAGCCCTCAAGGTGCCTCCTGGCTATTGCCCTGACAGCCCTCTGTGGAGATTCTGTAGAGTGGACACTGCTCGTGGCTGGCAGTTCTGCTCTCAGCTCATTGCTAGTGAGAGTTTCCAGGCTTCTTGGGATGTGTGACATTTTCTTCTTACTGCATGTTCAATGCTCATGTGCCGGCCTCTATCCCACCAAACTGAGAGATTCCTGGGGTAACAGCCATATCTTTGCTAAGTATGGACACAAGAACAGTATGCATCTGACATGGTTTATGTTCATCTGTATGTTGCATGAAAGGAAAATAAATGAAACCAAAAGAAGAAAAGAAACACTAAGAAAGAAAGAAGAAAAGGAGAAAGAGAGGGGGGAGGGAAGGAGGACGAGGAGAGGACTCTCTTGAACAGATTGCATTTTGACTAAGGCTCTAAAGCCTTAAATGCAATTTGTGGAATGCTAGGATTGTCCTTTACATTATAGCAGTTCATTAACGCCTCATTCCCTTATATAAAATGCATTTTATAATTTATGCAGCAGCTATGAGACCAGAGCAATTAAAGTAGGATCTTTAAGAGCACGCAATGAAGATCAAAGGATTGAAACCAATACAGTCTTGTGGAGCAAATGGTGGAGATGGGATGCAGCACATCGTAGGCTCATACAGCTCAAGGGGAGATGTGAGGAAAGGACAGCTGCTGTTCTGGATCTACAATGTCACAAGGTGACCCGGTTAACTTGTGTGCTGGCCGATGTTGGGGCTGAGTTTTGGGATGCTGAGAAGGTTTTTAGAGCTGAACCGCTGATTCTCTTTACTACACCAGTCGCAGAAGGCTTGTGATCAGAGTCAAGGATGTACGCAAGCTAGGAGAATAGGTGGGATGTAAGGTCACAAATTAATTGCTTTTCATAAAAGCACATAAAAGCAGGGTATGTAATGCTCAGCTGTGGAGCGCAGGATGGCAGGCATGAGCAATGGAAAGGGGACTTATGGGAGATGTATTCGATACCTAGAACAGTTGACATCTGCAACTGTGGAAGTCTGGCTGGAAGAATCAGCAGCTTTGCTGTAGGTTTTTGCTCTGGAATACACAGTGCTTTGACAGAAGAAACCCAGCAAATGTGGTCTCTGGAGAGGTGCTCCATGCGGGAGCGGTGAGTAGGTAAATTTGGGGCTGAGTTAACTTGAGATGTCAGAATGACTGCAGACAGATCTGTAAGAGGACGTGTGGAAGAGCAGAACCAGATGAGGACGTGCATGGCAGACAGAAACCTGCCATATAAACATGCAGGTGGGACAGAGCGCCAGCAAGGAACAGCAGGACGCCTTTTTGCACAGCAATGGAAGCTGGCTGAGGGAATTAAAAAAGACAAATGATAAAGGGATCTAAGGGGCTTTTCTTGACTATGATGTTGGAAGACCTTAGAGGAATCATGTCACCATATTAACAAGTGACTTCTTCATTACAAAATGCCCCCATGTATGTTCACATGTGTATATGTGCATGCATGTCAGGCTTCATACAAGCTTCCGGTGTTGTTTCTCAGGAGCTCTCATGTTTCAAATAGGGTCTCTCACAAGCCCAGATCTCATCTATCAAGCTAAGTTGGCTGACCAGGGTGACCCAGGCACCTTTCCACCGATACCTGTGCTCTTCACTTCTGTGCTTTGACTTTCCTAATCTAGACAGCACAGTTTTACCTGTTTCATTCAGAGTGGACATTGGTCAGAGACCGTGTGCTAAAGGACAGATATTGTCTTGTCTACCAGGAGTTGCTGATTTGTGAGAGGTGTGTGTAGTGGACATGGTTGAGAGAGGTTTTGGTGGTTGGTTGACTGTGTAGCCTAGAATCTCCTGCTTAGCTGTTCTTACCTCACTTAAAGTTAAATGCTTTTAGCATATGTTAGACAGAAAAATTTATTCCTGATTCCTGGTTTCTTTGGTCTTGTGCAGTGTCAAAGGTGAGGGAAGTCAAGAGGACATCTTATAGGGTGTCTTGGGAGTCTAGCCAATACCTTAGAAAGTGTCTGGAGGATTCCAGCCCATACACTACAAGGTGTCCTGGGGAATCCAACCCTATGCATAAATTTTGTTCTTTATTCCCTTATCTGACATTCCTCATGAGAAAAAGAAAAGGCAGAAGAAAAATATCTAGTTACTTCGTGTTGCTAATCCTAGGGTTAGTGTTTTCTTTGTCTTTGAGAGCTGTGAAAACACAGGAAAAAGAGAAACATGGTTCAACTAACACTCACACACACACTCACACAAACACACACACTTATACACTTATACATACACTCACATACACTCAAACACATTCAGACACACACACACACTCACATACACTCATAAACACTCACATACTCACTCATACACACATACATACTCACACACACACACTCACTCACAGACTCACATACTAACAAACATTCACACATACATATATACACACTCACACACAGTCACACATACTCACATACTAACATTCACACACACAGTCACTCACACACACACACACAGTCATAAACACACACTCACACACACTCACACACACTCATAAACACACACTCATACATACGCATTCACACACACACTCACACACACATACTAACACACACACACTCATTCACATACTAATATTCACACACATAGACAAACATACACACACACTCACAAACACATTTATACACTCACACACTTTCTTCAAAGTGTTACCACAACAAAAGGAAGCACAAAGAGCTTCTAGGGTCTTGCACATTTAGAAGCTAACCTCCTCCTCCCTCTATTCTAACAAAACTGTGCTCTGGTATTTGAGTGGCATCACCTGTAGAGACCTCTATAGATCACTGACAGGACACCACCTGATTGGAGATGAAGTTACTGGGAACTTCCTGCAGGTGCTGCAGGAGGTGGGGTGTGTTAATGTCTCCCCACCACACTCTGCCTCCCAGGCCTGCACACTGAGCACACCCTCACCTATCTGCTCCCAGCACACATTCTCATCCCAGAGGTACCACTTATTTCTGCCAAGTGGCTTCTCTCTTCTCCAGCATGTACCTTCAAATTAAACAGTGACCTCTCACTTATCATCAGGAATAATACTAGGCTGGCTGTGATCCGGCCCCAAAGCTTATCTCCTGATTCATGTCAGTGACAACCAGGGCTCTTCAATAGAGGGAAGAAGCCCTTTGCTCCTCTGTACTTGTCATCAAAGCCAAAGAAGCTCACTTTCCTCAGGGCAACATCTGGCCAGAATTTATATGGTAGGCATGGAAATACTATTTTCTACATATTATGATTTCTTTGCTTTGGCAATGCTGAAAACGGCACCCTGCCACCACCAGAAACTAACCATGTCATTTTTCTCATGTCAACAAGCTTCTTGCCAACAATGATTTCCTGTAATTCCTTTTCTGTTTTAGAGGGGATGGCTGTTCCACTGGCAGAGCACTTAAGGAGAAAAAAAATCTCATCCCATCATGGGGTGCCTGTGCAGAGCTCTTCCGGAGTCATCCCACGTTGATCCCCCCGCCAGAGTCACCCCACGTTGTTCCTCACAGCACCTGATAAATCATTTCCAAAGCTCTTTCCACAATCACTGACAAGGTGACCTCACTTCCCAAACCAATTCTGAGCTGCCTGGGCTTTTCCTTTGTAAACATCCCACACCATGAATGCTCTGAGATCTTCTCTGCCAAGCGCTGTAGTCCGTTACCTTCTAATCCAGCCTCTCTTAATGTTTAAGGGCACTGGGAGAACACAACAAAATGCTTGGAGGAAATGTACCAATGACTTCTAGCTGCATTCTGACTAGTGCCTTTATTCTCTAAAACCTCATGGAGAGTGTCCTTGTTACCTTGTTACCATTAATGGAATGGCCTGTGAGGACGTGTTTATAGCATTTTAGGGCCTCTCTAGTCTACAGCTTTAAAAATCCTTCATAGTCCTCCCACAGATCAGGTTAGAATACATAGAAGCACATGGAAAGGTTTCTCATAGTTGCAGCAATGACTGCACTTCTGGTTCCACATCTGTATTGGCAGGATTTTCCAATAGAAAGAGAAACAACAGACAGTGTATATTCTCACATTGAAGACTTCTGTGACAACCTCTCCTCACCTCCACCTCCCCAGAAGAAACAGTAGAGAGAGGAAAATATTGTAGAGAGTCATTAGAAGCTGTGATAAAGATGCTGAAGTGTAGCACTTCTTCACTCCTGGGGGATGGGGGGCAGGTAAGGACTCAAAGGGGCTAGACACTGGGAGTTTGACCATGCTCCAGTGAGTATATGGGCAACACAAATTGGACTACACCAAACAGTCCATTATTGGTTTAGGAGGAAGGGAGGGCGTAAGTGTGGGAGAGTGGACCTGGGAGGAATGAGAAGCTAGTGTGATCAAGCTGCATTGCAGGAAATTTCCAAATAATTAATAAAACATTGACTATTATTAATTAATATTATGTCTAGAAAAAGAAGTGTATATTCTCTTATATACACATTTATATACATTACATACATATTATACATATGTGTCGATGTATGAATGTGTATACACATATATGTATATTCATATACAACAAAAGGAGAATTGTGAGATTGGCTTATAAGATGAGTCGTCCAACGATAGATAGTTCCTAGTTGTAGATTTAAGGAACTCAGCTGATGCTCAGTCCAAGAATCTGGATGCTTCAGCAAGTCAAGATCTGGTAGTAAAATCCTAAAAGTTCCATGAATGTGTCCCATAGTGAGTCCATCTGGGAAGATCATGAAGTCAGTGCTCAACGTCAATCAAGGTTATAGTGGTACTAGAAGCAACGGTAGTAAAGGCAGGTATTCTGTCTCTATCTCTGTGTCTGTCTGCCTGTCTGTCTGTCTCTCTCTTTCTCTCCCTCTCTCCACATACATTTCTTTGGAATTCTTTGCATCTACGCTATCTGTCAAGAGTGGTGTCTTGACAACAGCTAATCCTTCTGGAATACCCTCCCGCATGTATTCGAAGGTGTGTCTACTAAGTAAATCTAAATCTACCCAAGTTGATAATCAGGACTAACAGTCACAACTCTCAACTCCCAGCTTAGACACTGGACACTTAGCTTGTTTCATGTGCCTTACATCTTACCTATGCACCTGTCTGTACAGCCTGTTCCTTAAAGTACTCATTGTATGAGCTAGGTTAAATGAATGATTACTACTCAGATCCTACCGTATCACTTCTAGTTATGGAGGAGAAGAGAACGTACTGTGCTTCTTTTGAGGAAAATCAGAATAAAGTTTAAAAATTGCTTCCATAACCCAATATCTAGGTTTAAATCCCAAGGCCAGCATTTGTTGTACAGAGAGGTTCTCATACAAAAAAAAATTTTTTAAAAAAAATTACTTTTAGGCTTCTTTTTTAATGAAACTTTTAATTCTTTCGATAATAATAACAGCAAACATAATGACATTTTCTATTTTAGTTTGCATAGTTTTCTATGTACTTATGGCTAAGTTATCTCTAATTTTACCCAATAAACCTCTTTTCAGTTACATTGAGAAGTAGTTGGGAGTATGTCAATGCCCTGCTCCTAAGCTCTCTCCCAGAAGACTTCAGGACATCACAGAATTCTTCTTCTTCTTCCTTGATCAATAGTTTTCAGAGTTCTTTAACCTCTCACTTGCATTCGATCACATTTCCAACATCTACTCTCCCTCTTTCTTACGGTTTCTCCTCCTTTTATCAGACTAGATCGGTTTGAAAAGAAGTAAAGAATTTTTTTTCTTCCTGTCTCCGAAAGTCTGAAATTATCTCTTTTGTATTGTCATGGTTGTGGTAGAAAATTCTAGTCTAAAACTGTATTCTCTCTGGATTTTGAAATTGTTATCTCACTCTCTTTTGTGCCATCTGTGAGAAGCTCAAAGCCATTGTCACATTGATGTTCTGGAACTTTTTCGTGGCAACCTTCAGCATGTTAGCCTAAGTCCCAGAGTTGAGAAATTCACTGTGATGTGCTGTGGTGTATATCCATGTCATCTATAAGTGACAGGCACTTGGACCTTCAGTTTCAGAGATTCTCTTGGAGTACAGTTCGGATGCACTGGTCTATGTTTTCTCTGCTTTTTTTACCCCTGACATTCCTGTTACTTGCATCACAATGGCTCTGTTAGTTCAATGCCCTCAGTTTTCTTGCCTTGTTGCATGTTTAAGTGATCAGTGCACCCTCTAAGAACTTTCACTTGGTACTTTTTGGTATTTTAAGTTTTATGAGTCTCTCAATATCTCTTTCTTCCTACTGATGTGTGTTGTTTTTATTTCACTGTGAAACATGCCTTTCACTCTTTTGAAAGATTTTAATCATGTTCACCTAAAAATGTTTCCTATTTCTGTACTTCTATCTGTCTCTCTCCTTCTCTCTCTCTGTATTTTTGTGATCTCCATTTTATTTTGATATGTGCTATTTGCTCTAGAGACTGTACTCAAAGGTCTGATATCTTTACTTTGGATTTATAGAGTAAACATCTCTCATTTATATCATTGTAGTGGGAATTCCAGAAGATATCAAGGTCTATATTGCTTGGGTGCTTGGGGTAACACCAAGCAATATAGACCTTAAAGAAACACAGGCTTATAAATAGATCCTGCAGAGTATAGGAAAGGCTGTACAGGAAAATAAGATAATTTGAGAGAGCAACAGCAGCAGCAAGAGAGAGAGAGAGAGAGAGAGAGAGAGAGAGAGAGAGAGAGAGAGAGAACTAACTTGAAATGATTCATCAAGTTGTGTTTTCCTGAGAAAGTGCCATGGAACTGCGGTCTTGAGAAATGTGAAAGTTAGTCAGTCAAAGAGAACAGAGCGTGTGCTCCACGGAGATGGCATGGCAGTCACAACTCTGGTCTGAATGTAGAGACGCCTATGCTCAAGCTACAGCTGAGATCCTGTAGGTTCATATAAAAGAATGAGAGTGGTGCATCTCTAGGATCGATTAGACCCAGAGACTTAGCAAGCCTTCCATCCCAGTTACTTTCTTTCCATCTCCTGATTCTATGTGTCCTCTTGCCCTATCCACAGACTCTTTATTTAATTGCTAGGTTGGATACTGGAAATCACGAGGTTACATCATTATTATAAGTTCTGTCTCAGATAAAAAGGGACTCTTTCCTTTAAAATAAATCAGCAGGATTCATATATAATTCGATATATTTTTTGCAATAATCACAATGTAGAATTCTGTGTTGGGCAAGATATGGGTCCAAATGTGTGAGCAGAAAGATAATCCACCCCACGCTATGCACTTAAAGATAGGTAACATCAGAGAAACTGGGAGAGACATGAGGTTAGAGGGATGTGATGTATTTAAAGCATAATCTTTCAGGTAATATTTATATTTAGAACTTAAATAAACCGAAGCGAGAAACTACGGTGGATTTTAATCAAAGAGTAACATAAGTCTTGTTATTACTGTTAAGATACCCAAGTTTTGAAGTAAACAAATTTTCCTGCCCCAAGTATGTGCCAGCAGAATGCCCCCAAGTATGTGTTAGCACTGTGTCCTCAAGTATAATCTGAGCAGTGCCACCATCACCCCATAGCTATACTTCCCAAGACCCAGTCACCTTGGAAACCTGTCATTAAGGCATCACCCATATAGAATGAGTCACTAAGCCACAAAGATTCTCTTTCCTGATTCTCTTGGTTTTACCCTTGCTTCTGCTTTGTACAGATTGTCACATCCTGCAGATTCTTATCCGAGATTTGGGCTCTTGTCATTGTCTTCTGCTTGCTTCTGTTTTATTTTCTCCTGGCTTCTAAGTTATCAGACATGGTACTGTCAGATTGTTCTTTCAAAGATATGGCTATCTTCATGTCACTCTTCTACCTAAGAGCCTATGATGGTTCCTATCATTTAATGAATCACACTCACATTGCTCAGCATCCAGAGCCTCCTGTCATCTGGATCTGTTGTATCTGTCCAGCTGTTCCTCCATTTTCATTCATCAACAAGAGACTGCAGAAGACATGGCTCCCCAGACCTACCTCTCTAGGAGTGAGAGGAAGATAGACTCTTATAAATAACTTTTTGATCATAAAAGGATGGAAGGAGGATAAAGAAAGCACAGTGAGCTAGTCAGAGAAGCAACAGCTAGACCAAAAACATAACTAAACAAAACAAGAATAAAAAATATGATCAAAGCTAATTTGTGTGGTCAAGGTGGTCTCTCTTAGCATTATAGTCATACCCAGAAAAAGAGACCAAGGGGTGGCATTGGCTGGATGGTAGGTATTTGTTTAAGAGAGCCCTTTCCAGATGATAATATCCACCGCCTTTTACACAGTGTGTGGGCTAGCTCACAGGTTTCTGGGAATTTGCCCAGAATTTTTAGGGTCAATTGGTGCTACAGAGAGAAGATGGATTATGCAGATTGGTCCAAATAGTGTTAAGAAACAGGATCAGTGCAGGTAGGATCTCATTACTTAGTTTTGTTTAAGTGGCTTTTTTTTTTTTTGATGAGGGTATGAGATGGTATTAAGAATTTGCAGAAGTGAAATACTCTGCCAGGAGGAAGGGAATTTGATAAGCTGCAAAACCTACCAAAATTCTTAGGAACATAACGCAAGTTAAAATAACAAGCAACTTGTATTTTTTCCCCCTCCTTGGATACGCTGTGACTAGTGCATCCTTGTATCTAAGTGCTGTGAAAAGACATTATTAGCACAGACCTGATAATAGCATTTAAAGATTTGAAATAAAGCTTATTTTGAAAAAAAAAAAAGAGCAGTTTTTGCTCGATTTAAGTAGACCAGTTTGATTTATTCAAGTGGACATTTGGAAAGGATATGATGCAAGGCTACAGAGATTGGAAGAATGATGGCCTCCCAAAGCCATCCACACCCTAATCCCACACAGAAGGACTTTCCATCTGCAATTGAGGAAAAATACATGACGCTGAGGAGATCAGCCTTCCTCATCCCACGTGGGCTTGCTCTAATCAGGGAGGTCTTTAAAGTTGGAACACCTTTCCCAGAAAGGAGTGGTCAGTGGGAGATGTGCTATGGGAAAAGATGCAATATTGTACTGTGAAGATGGAGGAGGGGATTATGAGCTAAGGAATGCTGGGAGGCTCAAGAATCCCTCATGGAGCTCATTGAAAGAATTTTACCGACACTACAACTCAGTCCAGTGACTCCTGTGTCAGACACCTGGCCAATAAGATTCTAAGATGATAGATTTGTGTTTTAAACCACCAAGATTGTAGTAATGTCTATTTCCATAGTCTTAGACAGCTAACGTTACTGTCCCCACATGTTTATATGTTTGCACACTTGGTCTCCAGCTGGTGGGATGATTTAGAAGGTGTGGAACCATTAACAGCGTTGCTGGAGAAGTGAGTAACTGGAGGCAGGCAAGGATTTGAGGTTTTATACCCCAGTTCCACTTCTTTGATTTTATTATCTATTCTTCTCATATATACCACACTTCAAACACAGTTTCTCCTCCTTCCCTCTCCAGTCCCCCCATCCTTCACTTCTCAGCCGGATCCCTCTTTCCTTGCCCCCAAGTAGAAAAGAGAAGGTCTCTAAGGACATCAACCGAATGCTTGTTATTTCATAACAAGCTATACTAAGACCAGGCATGTACCATTATGTCAAGGCTGGAAAAGGCAGCCATAGTAGGCAGAAGAATCAGGGACAGCTCCACTCCACTTCCACTTCAGGATTTCCACAAGAATACAATTTACTGACCACCCTCTACCAGCTGAGTATACAGCTTCATCTCCTGCCAATGTATCTTGTCTATATACTGCCGTGTTTTTTTTCCTGCCATGATGTACTGTATCCTGGAACTCTGCACCTGAGTGCATATCTTTTTCTTCATCAGGCAACTTTTGTTGGGGTATTTTAGTCACAGCAATGAGAAAATAGCTAAGGCAGTAAATATGTTTCAAATGAATTGAATTAATCTAAGAATTTCACAAGAAAATAATAGAAACAGGTCTTGTCTGATTAGGCCAATACCTGGCTCATTTCCTAACATTTATTGAGCACTTATTACTATACACTAGATGCTTTTTTATGTGCTTTCATTAGTCCTTTCCCAATAATAATTTGAGATAGCTGCTATTAGTTGAAGAAAAAATTATAAAGCCATATACTTAGTAAATAGAAGTGCTGAATTTTTAACTTGGGAAACAGGGTATAGGGCATTGCTTAGTCAGTATAATAGTGGTCCACAAATTTGGCCGAGCAGTAGAACACTTGAGGTATGTTGGCCAAATCTCAATGCTCACAGCTTATAGCAGTTAAATCAGAACATTTGACTCTGGATTCAGGCGTCAATAGACTTTGAAAAATTTCAAGTGGAGTAAAGTTGGAGAATCACTAAATTTGATGTGTTGCCCCTCAATCTACAAGACAACTTTAGTTATTTATCTGATTGAACAGAAAATATCATATCTCTGTATGATACACATCACCCTTGACTCGAACTGGGTGGTTTCATTGTAGTTAGTAGAGCATCTGTCATTGGCTAGTTGAAAGGGCAGTTGTTAGTTAATCCCCCCCCCCAAAAAAAAATCCTAGAGTAGAATTGATTGTGATGTTCACACAATTTGAACTGTCAGTCAAAATAATGGAGAGCCAGCAGTGGGAAGACCTTTCTTAAAACTGGACAAGAAGGAGAGAGAAGTGAAGATCTTAATCTGATGTCTAAAGCCAGCAGGGAAGGGTGAATTGGCAGATGAAATCTGTGATCAGACTGTCTGTCTGCACATTTTGTTGCTGCTTTGTAAAGCCTATGCATTGCTCTGTGGTTCTTGCCTGAGTTGAGAGGAGGAACTGGATTCTCCTGGTAATGTGGGCACTATGTCCAAGAGCCTGTGTGCCCTCTGTCTGTGTATCACTTGCCTTTCTTGTGCCACACTGACCATAAGGTCACCAATCTCTTCAGCTGGCTGAGCTGGCCACTCAACCCCCTTCACAGACCGATTTATAGCACTGTTGGAATTTGGCCTGTTGTTTCTGGCTGTTAAAGTGGTGGGAGAATGTTCTCTCTAATGACATTTATCTGGGGTAGATTACCCAGCTGCCCCTTGGGCAGGGCAACCTGTCAGTTTCTTACCCTGTTGAGGTCACAGTTCAGTGTTCATTGGAACATGCTGAGCCACACACTTACCACAGCTACCTCAGATTCACCACCAAAATCAAGGTATTTTTGGCTCCATCTCACTCAAATGGGCCTCTTGTGTGGACTCTGCTCGAGTGCATGCTACTCGAATGTATATAAAATAGCTAACTTGAAATCTAGAAAGATATAGCTTAAGAAACACCATAGGATCAGCGCTGATCTTCCTTTTGGGGTTACTTATGTTAGTAAGTATTACAAGATTTAATTTGATTATATTACTAATCTTATTTATTTCCTGAGTTTCTACGTTGGTCAAGAAAGAAATTTTTAATTACTACAAATGTGCTCTCCCCTAAGTGAATAGAAGATTTAGGGATGACCCAGTGGATTTATGTCATGTAAATGGGCAGAAAAGCCAGATTAGGGGAAACTGAAACAACTGTTTAGCATCACGGATTATCGAAGAGCAAGAAAGCTGGCTTTCTGAGTTAATAAATAGATTAGTTGTTTGTTTATTATTTATTTACTTATATGTTTAGTGTGTGTATGTATGTGTGAGAGAGAGACAGACATACACAGAGAGAGAGAGAGAGAGAGAGGGAGAGAGAGAGAGAGAGAGAGAGAGAGAGAGAGAGAGAGAGAGAGAGAGAGAGAAATTCAAGGAAAAGTTACAAGTTTTCTCTTTCTATCTTACAGGACTTGGGAATCTCATTGAATTCAGGCCTTGCCCCTCACTGTTGAACTGTTTCCTATGGAGGGATCCAGAGAAGGAAGAGTCATGGTGTTCAATTGTGGAGCCACTACTGATGTCGTTGGGCTTCGATGCATAGTACCAACAACAGCCCTGGTCAAACAAAACGGATCACACAACACAACCTGAACGTGTGAATATGGTAAACTGACAGAGGAGGGGACAGTGAACAGGAGTGAGCAGGATTCAGGAGAGGCAGGAGTAACTAGAATACACTGTTAATGTATATGACATTGCCAAATAACTTAGTAAAAATAGCCTAAAGCCACTGGTGGTTGTGATCGTGCATAAATAACATCACACGATATCCACCCCCACACAGAAAATCCCTACCTGAGCCTCCTTTAAGGTGGGAGAAGTCATGGATGTTTTCTGAGAATTCCCTTCTTTTTACATTGTCCTTGTTGGTAATTTCAAAATTCCATTTTCTCAAAAACCAATTTGTTGTTAATACATTTAAAGCTTATGCTGTGCTTGGTGATTTCTCCAGGAATTATATAGTTTTTTTCCTAGAGATAATTTTGCATAGCTCGTAGATGTACACATGCACACAGACACAAACAAACTTATCAGCCCATATCAGTAAATGGCCAAAGCCCCGAGGGAACTACGGAAAATTACACTTGGCTGTAGTATAATGGTATCTGCAATGTATTGGCTACTTATCCATGTTTATAAACAGGACACAAAAGCTTAATTTTATCATAATTGAAGAGCAATTCTGGGAAATTCATGTAATTTAATGTTTTAACTGTCTTTTATTGCCATATGTAAATTGACTGCAAAACAGCAGTGCCTGTTGAACGCAATCTAATGCACTACAATTTCTCTGGAACACAATTTAAATTTCAAATCGTGTTTAATGCTTTTGTACATGTCACAAGTCTCTTATATTAAAGTTTATCATATGGAATCGATATATATATCAACCGGCATTTGGAAAAAAACAAAAAATGAAACAAAAACAAATGGGAGCGGGGCCTTTTGGAAACCTGTCCAAAAGCACCTGCTCACCCAGGATGCTTCATTCCCTCTTACCTGGACTTTCCCTCCCATCTTCTAATGTAGCAGTCCTTGCCTGCTTCAGACATTAGAAAATCTGGGATAAACAGCTTTCTGCAGTTGCACTGTGTTACCTGAGCTGAAACACTTCCTTTCCATTGTTAGGATTAATGGGGGTGGTGATACATGGTAAGACATATTCTGCATCTATGGCTGGCTACTTCTTGTCAGGATAACTTGCTTACTGGCTTCTTTCTGAGCTGCCACTGGTGCTTCATTAGCATCCATGGCAAAGTGTCCTTATTTTATTTATTACTGGTGTGTGTGTGTGTGTGTGTGTGTGTGTGTGTGTGTGTGTGTGAGGTGCACATGTGGTTAGAAATCCATTATTGGAGTTGACTGTCTCCCTTCACTGCAGCTTCCGGGGTCAGAGCTCAGATCTCGTGAGCTTCCACAGCAAGTACTTTATCCTGTCTCTCCGCCCAGATCATCTCCTTCAGGATGAAGTAATGTCTATGTCAAAAAGAACGTACCATGTTGGTCTGATATGATTTAATTTCTGTGCCATGAATATTATACAATCTTAAAGGATTAGTCAAGTAGAGTTGGTTAAAAACCAATGAGAGTTTAGGATGTTGGTTTCAGAAACAAGCCAGGATGTCTAACTGTCTTCCATTGGACCATTGACAATGGTACCATATTACTTCTCTGTGGGATTTCAAGCCTTAGAAAGAGAAGAGGCATAGCATCCTTTACAACAACAATGTATCATTGAATTTCACTTCCTAAAATGTTCATTTTTTTCTGCTTAAAAGATGACATTAAATAAAAATTCATAAAACAAAATGGTTGTTAATTTTAACATGTCTATAAAGATTCCGGAATACAATTATTACATTGATGAGTACATAGTTACTAATGCAAAAGGAAAACCTGAGAAACTCTTGCTTATCCTATAACTTTTACGACTTCACAGTAGGCTCATTTTATTTAGTCAGTTTTTATCTTCCAAAAATATTTACACTTACTGGGTAGGTAGTTAAAGTAGATAGTTTTAATCAATTTATTTGTCATTTTATCCTTCTTCCATTACAGACTTTAGACACTGATGGACCAAACGGTTATGGAACTCAAGGGTGTTAAAGAACAAGAAGGGAACCATTAATACAACTGGAATCATTCCTAGGTGGAGAGGGAACAGCTGGACAAGAAAAGAATTTGCTCCTTCCTGATGGTGTCTTTCATTGTCAACATGAGTTCAGAATCCTGACTGTACCAGGAACTGACAATATAAGTGTAGATTTTTTAATATACTTAGAATAAACTTCCTCTATATAATGTACCAACAACCCTACTCTAGGGACTGAGACCCTGCACTCCATACCTTCTTCTATAAGCTTCGAACCGAGCAATATAAAGCTTTGCCTTTCCTTGTTTCCCCAACATTGGGAGTGATGGATTTGTAAACTCTTGTCTGTATGAAACCTTGTTATTCCATTGCTTGTTCAGTTTTCTAAACCTCAATCGGCAATTCTCTGTGTACTAAATTCTTTTTGAGTAAATACACACTTGGCAAAATTCTTAACATTGATCTCATGTGTGTATTCTTCTTGCAAAAGTCTACCTGGATGATCTGTAAGAGTCAAAGGTGATACAAATAGGGAGAGGTTGTATGTGTTAATTTCCCCTAAGATATCATGAAACTGTTTGCAATTCCAGTGAATTATAGACACATAATAAAATTTTCTAAATTTGAGAGAAATTAAATTCTTGACACTATTATATTACCTTCTTCCTTGACACAGAATATATACATTTTGCCTTGAAATTTTGTAGTTTTCCATATATAGTATACTCTCTGTTAGTGATATACTTGAGTGTCAAGTGATAAAGTACATGATATTCCTTTTTAAATTTCAAATTCCCGTTTCCTTCATTCATAGGTATTGAGTCTTTTATTCATGCTAACTTCATATCCTGTGACCTTGCTAATTATATAATCATACTTATTAGTCCCACATTTTAAATGATTTAGAATTTTCACAGACATGGTTATGTTATCTATGAGAAAAGATATTTTTATCTATTTCTTCTCTCCCAGCCTGTATAGCTTTTGTTCCTTTTCGTGTCTTATTGCATTAGCTAAGACTTCTAATATGATGTAGAAAAGCATAAGTAAGAAAATCCATCTTTGTTTTATTCCCTTGCTGTGGGGGCTTCAAATTTGTCATTATTGGTTTCATTTTAGATGGAGTTTTCTGTGTATATTCTTTACTACATTAAGAAAAGTCTTCTTGGCTTACTCTTTTCTGAAGGAAAATGGAGGAAGAGTGGATCTGGGGTAGAGTGGAGGTGGGGGATATGGGAGGAGTGGAGGTAGGGGAAACTGAGGTCAGGATGTAAGGTATGAGAGAAGAATACATTTTAAAATAGAACACAAGAAGGATGGTCTTCTCTATCCCAGGTTATTCATATGGTCATGAGAGACTTAGGCATTTGCAAATCCTTTTTGCATTGATGGAGATAACCAAGTGACCGTGTGACCTTTCTTTGTAGTTAATTAACCATATGGGCTACAGAACTGATTCCCAAATGCTAAATAAACACACACACACACACACACACACACACACATATATATATATATATAAATCTTACTTGGTAATGATGCATAAATTACTTTATATATTGTTCAGTTTAGTTCTTTATGGTTTCACACCTATCTTTATATAATATTTGGATTATAACTAATATTTTTGTTTACTTTTGATATTGGAGTAACACTAGTGTCAGAGAATATGTTCAATATTTTAGCCTCTGTTTTTATCTTGGGAAGAAATTGCATAGAATTGAGGTATTTTTTATTCTGAGTTTTGGTAGAATTCATCAGTGATATTGTCTGAGTTTTCTGAATTAGTTATTGATTGTTGATCTTTACTAGATACAAGACCATTCATATTTCTATGTCTAAGTTTTGTAGATAGTGTTATTTAAAGGAATTGGCTTGGTTTTTCTTTTCCTTTTTCTGTTTTTTTTTTTTTGGTTGTTTATGAAATAGTCAAGATTAGCAGTTTAAGCAAAAAAGGATAGAGAATGTCTTTGTTCTTAGAATAAAAAAAACATTGTGAATAATCTTTCTTAGACAATATGTGCATGAGTTGGTTAGGATAATGTTGAAATTTAATGTTTGATAAACAAGCTTCTAATACACTTTTGGTGATATCACTCTGAATATTCTCATTTTAAAAAGCTGGATGGGCTTGAGTTTTAGAAAAACAGGAACCAAACATATACATGTTTGGGATTGGTCTATTTAAAGTGGATGGTTAGTATTACTGAAGGATTGGACTAACATCAGACTTTTCTGGGTATATAACTACTGGGGATGTTCTGAGTGAGAGAATTGGCAATTTCAGATGACATGTAGTAGCCTACGCCTTCACTGAGTCATCTGCTCTGAAACCTAGGCAAATCTCTAAGTTACTCATGAAATAGTGAATTTTAATTATGTGTGTGTATGTGTGTGTGCATGTGTGTGTGTGCATGCGCACGTATATGTAAAGCTACAAATTACTTAACATGAAAGTTTATTTCATTTGAAAATTAATTTGGAAAATTTCCACTCTTATAGTTAGTTCCTCAGTCTACACACACTTTGACAATCTGCCTCAAGACGAAGAATGTTAAGACTCACAAACAGATGACTATATATGCACATTTTGCTCTTAGGGATGGTGGTCTAGGGCATGAATCTCAAATGTACAAAATGTACACATGACAGAAATGACACATAGGCTCAGAAAACTAGTATTTCTCTAGTGAAAAAAGATTTTAACTAAGTGAACACTTGTACATTATGAGGAAGTTAATATCCTGTATGTTAGAGCAGTGGTTCTCAACCTGTGGGTCACAAGTCCTCTGGGAGTCAAAAGACTTTCACGTTGGTCACCTAAGATGATTGAAGAAACACAGGTATTTACATTATAATTCATAACTGTCAAAATTACAGTTATAAAGTGGTAACAAAAATAATCTTATTTTATTATTTTTACAATATCTTAACATTTATTTTTTTCCTAATACAGTTTCCCAATTTTGTGTTTCCAGCAGTTTATCTTCCCAAATGTTAAAGCACACTCATTTTGCCGTGATGCTGCAGCCTGGTGCAATCATCGCGTGCAAGTAGACATGTGAAGTGTTTGTTTAGAGCCACCTACTCCTTCAAAAGGTGACAAAGGCAAGTTTAATGCATGCACTCTGCCTGGTCTGCACGGTTTGCACAGGGCTGATATCTTCTTGGTCATTTGTGATCTGCACGTGACTAAAGATCTTGTTCCCTCTTACATCTCAGCCTCCAGGGCTACTCTCGCTTCCATATTGAGAGAAGGGTTTTTAAACCACCTTTTTCTCTTAATGTTTCATCTTTACCTGCAATTATGAGCAAAGTTTTTTTTTTGATAAAAATGATGCTTCAGGGGCAACGGAGGGTACTGATCCATAGACCTGGAAATGATCAAAAGCATCATTGTTTAGGTGGGATAACTGATCACAGGAGCCTAGTAAGGGACTTTTCTCAAAAGAAGGGAGGATGGAATGAATGTAAGTCTTAGAAACCAGTGAACAGTAGATGGCTTCCGGAGACACATGTAAAGAATCAGAAAGTGGCCACTAGTTGGTGATAGCATCACCTGGCTGAGAGCTTATGTGGGAAGAAACCATGATCCTACAACTACAATAACTTTGCTAACAATATGAACACACATGGTGTGCAGTCACTGATAAGTGGATATTAGCCCAAAAGCTCAGGATACCCAAGATACAATTTACACACCACAGGAAGCTCAAGAAGAAGGAAGATCAAAGTGTAGATGCTTTGGTTCTTCTTAGAAGGGGGAACAAGATACTCATGGGAGGAAATATGGAGACAAAGTGTGGAGCAGAGACTGAAGACCATCCAGAGACTGTTCCACCTGGGATCCATCCCATATACAGTCACCAAACCTAGACACTATTGTGAATACCAAGAAATGCATGCTGACAGGAGCCTGATATAGCTGTCTCCCGAGAGGCTCTGCCAGAGCCTGACAAATACAGAGGCAGATGCTCAAAGGCAACCATTGGACTGAGCATGGGGTCCCCAATGGAGGAGTTAGAGAAAGGACTGAAGGAGCTGAAGGGGTTTGCAGCCCCATAGGAGTAACAAAAATATTAACCAGCCAGACCCCCAGAGACCCCAGGGATTAAACCACCAACCAAAGAGTACACATGAAGGGACCCATGGCTTCAGGTGCATATGTAGCAGAGGATGGCCTTGTCGGGCAACAATGGAAGGAGCAGCCCTTGGTCCTGGGAAGGCTCAATGCTCCAGTGTAGGGGAATGCCAGGGTGGGGAGGCTGGAGTAGGTGGGTGGATGGGAAACCCCCCTCAGCGGGGGGGGGGGGGGATGGGATAGGGGAATTTGGGGGATGATCACGATAGGGGATAACATTTAAAATGTAAATAAAGAAAATATCTAATGAAAAAAAAGAAAAAAAAACAATTTGAAAATACTTCAGAGTGGATTCTTCTTTAGTATCTTCCCTATTCCTACTGATAATCTGCTACTGGCTTTGAGGGACCTTAGTATGATTTCATTGTTTTCCAAGTTCACTGGCAGAAAATTATCCTCCAAGGCAACAATATTGAGAGGTGTAACTCTTATACACTTATGTCTTAAACTCTCATAAATGAATTAGTTCCATTCTTATGAGAATGGTTGAGAATCTTGGAAATAGATTGTATGATGGCTCTTCCTGGTTATCACCTTGACTACATCTAGAGTAAACTACAATCTAGAAATAGAGGACAAACATGTAACTCAAATCTTGAGGCTAGAAGACACAGGCCTCTGGTCTTGGCTCGGGATGACACACACTTTTGATCCAGATCTTGAGGCATAGTAGCCATGAAAAGCTTAGGCCCAGGAAGGTGGTACACGAATTTAATCCAGGAGTCAGAGGCAAGCAGACCTCTGAGTTCAAGGCCAGCCTGAGACAGATCAAATTCCAAACAAAGATAAATTTAGGTCAAGGCATGATTGTAACCACCTTTAATCTGGGACATATCTTCTGCTGGAGAGCTACATAAAGACAATGTTTAAAGGAAGGGTTCTGTCTTTGTCTGCTTGCATGTATCTGCCAGCACATTTGCTGGAAACTACTTCTTTGGGACTCCAGATTATACAGACCAGCTGAAACATCTAGCTTCACGGGACTGAGCAATTACTAGACTCTTAGATTTCCCATTCACAGCTACCCATTGTTGGGTTAGTTGAATTGCAGATTATAAGTCATTCCAAAAACTTCCCTTAATATATAGAGACATTCCGTAGGTTCTGTGATTCTGGAGAACCTGGAGTAATACAGAATGTAATCAAAGAATAATCTCTCTCTCTCTCTCTTTCTCTCTCTCTCTCTCTCTCTCCCTTACACCACACTTTTCTTACCTTTCTACCTCCTCCTCCTATGGGGTGATGCAGCCAGATGTGGGGTCCTGCTGGTTGGGGTCACACTACATGAGAACCACTGCTTTATAGGCAATGACTTTCCATCACAGAGCTTTATGGTAGGTGAATGTTGAACAAGCACCTTGGCTAGTGGCACACCCAGGAGTGGGACCAATCACGGTAATCAGTGCTGGAGCTCACAACTACAGAGAACTTAGAAGAAACCCTGATAGAAATCAATAGATTCAGGCTGGTTTTCATCACAGTAATTTATAGGCAACTCTAGACACAGCAATAAAGTCACACTCCTCACAACATTTTTGATTTAAATTCTAATACATATAAATTGGTGAATGTTAATTATATATACAATTATATCTATACACACATACAATTTTACACACACATACATAAACACACACATATATGTAAAGCTACAAATTAGCAGAATTTTTTTCTTACTCAACGTAGACATTTATTTCACTCAAAAGTTAATTTGGAAAATTTCCAGTTACATAGTTAGTTCCTCAGTCCACACACACTCAGACAAATCTGCCTCAAAATGAAATGTGTTGAGACTCAATGCTAGAATTTTCTCCATTATTTCTCCGTATCTCCATTTTGCCTGCCTGTTTACATCTCTAGTCTTATGCACTACATACTTTGGGGCCTTAGACCATAGACTAAAAGAAAAATAAATGTGCAGAGGTTACAAGATGTTAGGATAGTAAGGAAACATTTAATTTGAGTGAGACTTTTTAAATTTAAGCTATATTATTTAAAACTAAATCAAACTCTAAGTCATTGTTTTAAAACCAAAAAATAAAATATGCCCATATCAGTGGGATAAATTGGTAGCCACCTAAGTTATACTTTCTGTAAATATTACATTTCCATTAAATATGTCTATTAGTAATGAGATCATCTCCATGATACATCTGAGTCTCTGTGTGGTGCTTGAGTTTTTTTTTTTTAAATAAATGAAACTTTGTCTCTTTCTATAAGATTTTCTATCCATTTTTATTATTTGCTTTATTTTAATTTTTATTGTTTGTTTCATTTCAGGATCATTCTTTTAAAAATATTACCTTATGGTGGTTTCCAGGTATACCACTCCTGGGCATGTACCCAAAGGGTGCCCCATCACACCACAAGAACACTTGCTCAACTATGTTCATAGCAGCTTCATTCGTTATAGCCAGAGACTAGAAACAACCTACATATCCCTCACTCAAAGAAGGGATAAAGAAAATGTGGTATATTTACACAATGGGGTATTGCTCAGTTGTTAAAAGATTGACATTATGAAATCTGTAGGCAGATGGATGGAACTAGGCAAAATCCTCCTGAGTGAGGTAACCAAGACCTAGAAAGACAAACATGGCGTGTGCTCACTTTTAAGTGAATATCACCTGTGAAGTACAGGGTAACCATGCTACAATCCACAGACACAGAGAGGCTAGCTAGCAAGGAGGGCTTAAGTGGGGAGATTGAATCTCACTGAGAAGGAAAATAGACTAGATAATGCCGGTGGGCTAGATGCAAGTGGGGGTGAGCACAGGAGGGATCAGGTCGGTGGGGGAAAACAAGACAAAAAAGAAAAACAAATTTTACTTTTTAGCTGTGTGCATGTGTATGCATGAGTATATGTGCACATGAGTTGAGTTGCCCTCTAAAGCCAGTAAAAGGCACTAGATCCCCTGCAGTTGGAGTTACAAGTGTTGTGAATTACCCAAAGTGGGTGCTGGGAACTGAACTTGAGTTCTCTGCTGGAGTAGCATGTGTTCTTCTTACCTGCTGAACCATCTCTGCCCTTCTTTAAGGTCTTTCTTTTAAGTAATGTTAGCTAGAGGAAGTGGGTATTAAAATGACCTCAATTTATTGCATATTTAGATTGGCCTCCAAGTAATGTGCGGCGCGCAGCCTCGCCGATAAGGAGAACGCCACACTCAGGATTCTTCTGACAGCAATTTATTGTACAGCCCTTTTAGATGGCAGTGAGGTGAAGGACCCCAAGCCCCCAAAACCTGTGGCTTATATAGAGCCCTAGGAGACGTGCCACACACTCATTGGCTCTTATGATAATGCCAAATTAGCATACTGGTTTTCGCGCCTTGCACAGGCACACATTCAAGCAAGGCTCTCAAGAAGAACCAGGAAGCAGGAAACCGGTGCCATGTTGCAATGGCGAACTCGGCTCCTAACAGTAATGTATGCCTATTAACAGAACAAGAGGTGTACTTTAATCATGACTGAGACTCGCTTCTGTGGAAGGTACAGAGTCAGGTTGCCAATACATGTTAAACTGTGGGTGGCAATACTTCCTAAGGACAGAACCTGTACCTAGAAAACTAGGTGGTGATTATTCATTCACAAGTGGAGAACACAAGTTGACTAGGAAACACTGCAATAACTTATATGTCCCTTTCACTCTAAAAGGCTGGGGACAGAAACCATGGAACACTGTAGAATGACACAGACCTGTGTTGGATCCTTATCCTTGTCTCTTTCCAGTTCTGTGGAGCTGAAGATCAGTTTCCTCACCTAGCAACATGTAAAGAAAACAGTACTTGACACAGCTGTTGTGAGAATTCAGTTATATAGGCAAAGATCATAGCCATCTCTCAGTTCACATATTGTGCCCAATAAATGTGTTTCCTGTCCCTCTCTGCCTTTTATTATTCAGTTTGTTCCTTAGCACTTTATACCACTTTTCGTGAGATGAACGGTGTCCTTGTTTTTGATGCTGACTTTTTAGCACCAAGAGGCCTCTGAAACATTGGCTAATGAATTGTGATATTTGACATTGAATTCTTGATGGCACTGCTAAAGTTTGCACAAATTATTTAGTGACTGATTTGAGATAAAAATAAATGAGTAACATTCTTTTTTACTTGATTAAAAATGTATGTTATCTTTCAGGTATAAATGGGATTTCATAGCTCCAAGATTAGAAGCCTGCAGAAAGCACAGAGAGGATGCATTACCAGAATAGGTGGGAAGTAGGATTAAACAAAAGTTGATCCATTGTAACAGTTTTATATTACCCTCTTCCCAGGGAAGATTTGTACTGGTGGCCTTGAAGTAAAGAGCTCTGTATCCCATTAGCAGCCAATGAGTCATTCATCCCACAACAGATCCAAATAAAATTTTACAGAATACCCTATGGCATGCTTTTCAAAATATATGAACACTATAAAATATCTATCATTTCTTTTAGTACATGAGCTGATTCTGTCCCTTTTCTGTTTGGGACAGTGGTTCTTCCATGGTTTTTTGGCTCCAAGGTTATCATCAGATGTACTTGGGGGTTCACTGAGCTGTTCCATTCTAAGTCCCCATGGTATTTTCAGGAGTTTTATAACTTGGTTGTAAAAATTCACTCTAAACTGAAACTTGGCAAACAATATATTAATCTGGGAAGTTAATTTCTTTTATAAAGTCCAGAATCTGTTTAGCCCTTCTTTCCAGTTCCCAGAGACCTTGAAAAAATAAAGGGAGCAATTAAGTTTTGTGTGGTGTGTGTGTATATGTATGTGTGTATGTGTGTGTGTATGTGTGTGTGTGCACGCGCATGGGCCTTAAAAATATGCAATTGAATTTCTTCAAATCCCTTCAACCCTATTTTTACAGGTGAATAGCTTATTTTTTTGGATTGAGTTCTGATATATTTTGAAATAGCATTTTTTTTTGGCACAGTCAACTAGAGTAATTAAAAAAGGAACTAGGCTGAGCTTACATCACAAGAATAACAAAGTGCATTTATAGAGTGGAGACTGTCTGAATTTACAGAAAGGACTAAGATCCTATCATCGGATATTCACTAACTTACAAATAAATCAGGAAGAAGTAGCACTCAGACCCTGTGACATGCCTCAGTCTAAATATTGTTAAACTTGCATCTGGAGTTGACTCATTAGACTTCCAGAATGAATGTGCCATGAAGCAGTGCCCACAAATGAAAATTAGATACGTCTGTCCTTTCAGTGTCAGAGAAGGCCATTTCTACTCCTGGCCTCCCACCAGGACCAGGCTTCAGGGAGGAATATTTCCAATAAGTTGGTAGACCAGATGTAACCTACTCCAACCATACTTTCAACATAGAGACAGGCCCAAGGGGGGAAAAAGGTCAACAAAGATGAAGGAGAAATCAAAGTGACATTTAAAATAGGACTCCCAGCTTTACAACACTTTCAAACATATTTTACTATGGGAAGGCAGAAGAGAATTACCTCATAGTATTTGGAGTTGGAGAGACCAAGTGATTTCTGGCTGGGTGGCCTTGGTGATCATATTTAGTCTTTGCAAGTTTTAGTTTGCTTATTTCTCCAAGTAGAGACAATAACGTTACATACATCTTTGAGTTCTAATATGGCTCAGAATAACATGTACATACTGGAATTAACAGAAGATCTATCAAGCAGTAATTAATATTTTGTTTTGTTCTTAATTCTACCCAATATTCTGGTTATGTTTTAAAAACAGATTCTTATATCATTAATATCATCATTTTATAGATTAAATAAATAGGTTCATTTGGGTCTTTGATTTGTAGAATATTACAAAGAACTTGTTCTCAAACTAAGCTTTCCTAACAAATTATGTTTCTTTTCAAGGTAAACACAGTGATTATTTTAGAATGAGTTTCTTTTTCTTTTTTTTTAACTCAAAAAGTTGGAAAGTAAAGAATATAAAACTTTTCAATATTGAAAACTTAGTTAGAAAATTTAATTCACAGGCATCAAAATTGTTCAATATATAGTCTTTGGGGGATTTCTGAAGTATTTTATTGAAGTATATTAACTACGTAGCAAAATTGTATGTAATGGATTTGATGGATCTGTTATTGTCTTAAGAGCACCAGAGTTTTCCCCCTGGACTGGAATAGCTTAGAATGAAATAGCCATAATATTTTAATAGCTCATAGATTTCTAAATCCGTATGGTTTGCTCTGTATCATAGGGTTTGTTCTTACATGATTATGATAGCTAACATACATGCATATTCACAAATATTCATGCATGTGTATGTTCATACAAATGCAAAGAAGTATCTGAAAAGGTATTATTTTAAGAAGAAGAGTCAAGGCACATTTTGCTTTCTATAGGAAGTTGATCTGAATTCATTTGAAGTAAAGCAGAAACTATATCAGGTACACTAGAGACATGGTAGATGATGTGGAGATAGGTCATGATGAACTTAGACTCGTACCATAGATGGCTGTCAACTTCACACAGCCCTAAACATTCCTGGGAAGAGGAAATTTCACTTGTGGAATTACCTGTATCAGAATGGTCTGTGGGAATCTCTATAAAGTATTTTTAAAATTGCTAACTGATGTAGGATGGGCCAGCTCACTGTGCTCAATATGTGCCTGGGAAGCTGAGTTTAGTCCATGAGTGTCATCCCTCCACAGTTTCTGCTTTGAGTTACTGCCTTGGTTTCCTTCAGTGACAAACTGTAACTTTTTGAGTCACATAGGCCCTTTCTTCTCTCAGTTTAGTTCTGGTTAGTGTTTTAGCACAGCAACAGAGAAGCAAACTAGGACAAACTCCCTTTAAGCGTGTGAGTAGTCATTCTCTTAGCTACTGGGACACTTGTGGATATTCTGCTCTGTGACGGCTAACCACTGAAAAGAGTTGTATGCTTTCCTGGGTCTCTTACCAATAGTTTGTGCCCAGTGTCAGGTGGATGTGGGCTCTGACAGGTTTCACCATTTACCTATTTGGAATAACTGTGAGGCAACATCCCAGGTTTAGATCTATAACACCATTGCCTGGGGCCTCTCTTTTAAGAGCATTGCAATTCAGCTTGTTGTTCTGCTCAGCCAGTTCCATTTCTGTCAGCTCCTCACAAATGTAACTATGCCAAGTGCTCTGAATAAACTTCTTACTTGTGTGCAGTTCAAAACCCATGTGTGCAGATAGCAACCTACAGTTGCATTTGGGTACAAAAAGAGTTAAGTAGGGTCATTATATTTGGAGAAAGCATTTAAAAGTTACAAGAGAAATTAGGACATATGGTCATAGAAAAGAGAGGCAGAAAAGTTATATTTGAAATAGATGAACAAAACCCAGGTGAGCTCAGCAGAGGCTCAGCTTGTGTTTCCATAGTAGTCTGTTATGTGATGGTCACAGCTGAGGGAGATCCTGTGAGTTAGTTCATATAATAGTCAATATATTACTGCATGGCAGCTTGATATTGGAGATTATGATGGTCATAGATCTTAGAGATTACATGACCTTAGCTAGATGCTTGTGGGCAACATGACCATTGTTTGAGGTATAACAATCATTGAAATGTTCACAGCAGAATGGGGCTGGGGAGACAGCTCCATGATCCAAAGTTCTAGGTTCAATTCCCACCACTTACATGGTGGTTCACAACCATCTACAATGGGATTCAATGATCCCTTTTTTCTGTACAGATATACATGCAGACAAAACGTCCTCAGAGCCAAGCATAGTGGTGCATGCCTTTAATCACAGGAGAAGGACGGCAGAGATGAGCAGATCTCTGAGTTTGAGTCAAGCCTGGTCTATAATAGTGAGTTTCCTGACAGCCAGAGCTATACAATGAGACCCTGTCTTAAACAAACAAACAAACAAACAACACCCCCAATACAAAACAGCAGCAGCAGCAGCAACAACAACAACAACAACAACAAAAATTAAGTGTCCTGAGCAGCAGCCCCGGCTGGACAATACTTTGATTGCTGAAAAGCATGGAGTAAGCTTGAGGACAAGTCTGTCTCACCAAGTTAAGAGAAATAAGAAGGGGCTAGTAAGAGCAAGGAGCCAGCCTCAGAATGAAGGAAGTTATGAGGGACCATAGGAGAGGCTTAGGGTTCCTGAGCAGCTTCAGGTTGCATATCAAGTCCTGGAGTATATTCGGGTATGGTGTGCTCTGAATTCAGGTAGGCTAACTCTACCCAGAGTGACATAAAGCTGCACTGGTATTGATTATAATTCACAGCCTCTGCATCATCTCTGTCTAAACCAAAACACTCAGAATCCACACCAGTTTCTCCACTGGCATCTCAATATAAATGCTCAAATGCTGACATCCATGCTAAGGCGTAAAACACTGACTTTTCTCTCCAAATTCTACCCTTGATTTGGACTCCAGTGTACGTCGTTGTCATTTTATATTTAGCCTGCTTGTCCTTATTGATATTCTAGAAGGGAATATAGACATGCTTGTGAAAAAGGAACGATTGAGCAACTTCTGAATTTAACTCTAGAAGGACTTAGGAAGGGGTGAAAGTGTGGATGGTCTGAGTTGGCTCTAGAGTATTCCAAGCATTCTCCCTCTGGCTCCAGGTGCTACGACAATGACTCCCTGCCATCCCAGCCTCTATACTGATAAAGAACTCATTTACTTTCCTCATGGATTTAGCTCCCTAGCCTTTTGAAATGAGGTAGCTGAAGCTACTGTTTTGTTTGTTTGTTTGTTTGGTTGGTTGGTTTGGTTTTTTCGAGACAGGGTTTCTCTGTGTAGCCCTGGCTGTCCTGGAACTCACCCTGTAGACCAGGCTGGCCTGGAACTCAGAAATCCGCCTGCCTCTGCCTCCCAAGTGCTGGGATTAAAGGCATGCGCCACCACTGCCCAGCTGAAACCACTCTTAAGATTTATGTTTTAGTAAGTTCAATGAATCCACTTTACTTTGTTACATTTGATCATAAAAATACATTGGATTTCACTGGCTTTTACTGAAATCACAACTGCCTAGGGCGTCTCTTGAGTAATAGTGTGTTGAACTCAGTGGAATCAAAGACTATGCAAGGACTGGATTACCTGACAATTACTTTTTCAGCTTTCACCCTGGGAGAGAGTCACCATTCATCAGTGTTTCCCAATTGATTAATCAGAAGGAGGGTACTGATGGCAGGGAGACTTCTTCATCTGTCATTCTGACAGAATAAATGTTGAGCACAAGAAAAGCCAAGAGTTCCCAGTGGGCTAAACTTGAAAACCACTCAAGGTTATCTTTTATTTACACATCTATTCACTAAATACTTATCACATATTGCATCCTTGATGACACTAGATTTTTTTTGCATCTTTCCTCCTCTTCCACTTTTATTTTATCAATCACTCACAGCTTGTGTTTCCTTTTCCTCTTTTTGCATTTAAAACTTATTCTTTAACGAGTCCTCTGTTGGGGCCTTGGTTCAATAAAGCACTGAGAAAGTTGAAAAAAAAACTTGTTCTTAGATTTTATTATTAGGTTGTACTTTGTTTGGCAGCCTTGCACTCAAACATAGATCCAAATCTTAAGTTAAAAGAATAAAGTGTGTCAGTCATCACATCAAGAAGAATTTATAACATCTGAGTCTTACTAATTTCCCCAGAATCATATAATATTATAATTTAATTGTTCTCCACAGTAGGCTACTCTTAGGCACTCATATCCAAGGATTCAGGCCAACTGCAAGTGAGTTCAGATGAAAGCCATCACAAGAGATCAGTAAAGAATTGTCACTGAGCAGGGGTTTTATAAAGTAAATAGTGTTGGTTAGATCAGACTTCAATCCTCAGCTTCAAAGGCTGGCTCTGGACATCTACAAATTCTTGTTATTAGCTTTAATTCCTTATCTGTACAATGAGAACAACAATAGCAATATTTCTTCTACTTCTTCTTCTTCTTCTTCTTCTTCTTCTTCTTCTTCTTCTTCTTCTTCATGCTTTTTGTGTTGTGAAGGCTGCAGGATGTATCTTTATGCAAAGAACCTATGGGACCATGTTGGTACTCCAAAACTGTTATATAAATATTTGTGTGGATGATTAGAACAAAGAAGGTAGAGAAAGAAGTGAAAACAGGAGAAAAGAGAGTCGGATGAGGGAGACTGAATTTGAGTGGTTTAGGAGAGAGGTATATGTTGCTAAAGCAAGGTTAGTTGCTGTATGTGCCTCGTTGTTGAGGCTGATGAGCACTACTGAGTGATTCTTCTAGTCTGTAGCATTGACTGGTTCATTCTAATGAGGTTACACTGACCACACATCATCCTGGTTGAAGGTTCTGCTCTTGTACATGACTATGCCTTGTAATAAGGGACCTTTGTAACTTAAACATTCCCTTTGTTTACTAATTATTTTGTTTTCCTCAATTTTGGTGGCAGTTAATCTAAGAAGAACTGAAATGGAGATTGGACCCTGCTAATCCTGGGTTCAATAAGTATTTACTGAAGGCCAGCATTAGCAGTAGGTACCACATGATGGAAGTTTCATTCACTGTCATGAACACGTAAGCCTGTTCTAGTGGAATTTAAATCCAAGGAGGTTCACATGATAGGGCACTAAATTAGAAACTGAAAAGAAAATTATAATGACATCCTACTCCAGGCCTAAAGTTTCAAAAGTCATGTGATGCTCTCACACTCCGCTGACAAGAACAGAATAGTAACAGTCTTGCAGGAAGACAGCTCAGTATTTTTCTACACACATACTTGACATAGGGTATGTGACAAGAATATTCAACATGAAGACAAATAACTAGTATTTATTCAATAGAAATAAAAAATTAAGTTCCACCCAAGAAGAATTACAGGGACTTTTTTTATAATCACTCAAAGTAGAAATGACTCTGAATTGGTGAATGAATAATCAGTCTAAGTCTATTCAAAGGCTGGAATGATGTTGATAACTATAAAAGAGCTTATTATCGACATAGGCAGTGCAACAGCTGGAACAGTAATGTTATGTGTAGGATGGGAAGTGAGGCTGCTGTTCTTGTTTTCTACTGACACGGTGACCCCTCGCTCCACCCCTCCACATGAATCCACAGTTACTGTTCAGCTATATTGTCCTCTTTCTCAACTCATGCTTTCATTTGCTCAACTCATTGCTTTTGTTTACTTCATTTATCAAAGAACTGAGCTCGTAGACAAAATGATCTCCTCTACCTTGTGATTATTCTAGGTCACTTGAGTATCTATCACTGCCAAATACTCCTTGGTCCCACAATTGGCTGCTTATCTTATTGATCTCTGGCATACTTACACACACACACACAAGCTCGCACACAATTTTAAATCTATTACTCTGTTGAAAGTAACTCAGTTACATCTATTGACCATTGTAAATACTATTTCAATAACGATGAGCGTACAACTTCTCTCTTAAATAAGTAGATTTCATTGTTTTTGAATTTGTATACAATAGTAAGATAATCTGATCATTTGATACTTTTATTTTGTTCTTTTAGAGAAATTTTGATAATTATTTTTTCTTACTGGATTATTTCCCAATATGTAAGACTTTCATTTTAAATTGTCATCTACATTTTCATATGCTATATTAACATATAATATTTTTATTTTGCATTTTCCTAAGATTGGTGAAATTGAAATTATTTCCTCCTATACATTTTGGTCATTATATCTTCTTTTGAAAGATGCTGCTATTATGTGAATATGGAATACCTCACCTCAGTCTCATTTTCTAGAGTTTGTTCCCAGATGGAAAAGTTGTTCTACACTTGTGCAATATATAAGCTCCAATTGACTGTTAGTTTTATTGTTCATAATCAAAAAGGACACAGGCTGTGATTTTGATATTTTTTAATTTGTCAAAACTTGTTTTGTGCACTAGTATATGCAGCATATTAGGTACATATTTATAAATATATACTAGGTTCACATGGTTTATTGACTATTTGCTTTGATCTTTGATAAGAGAGATGCTGAAGACTTTGAATATTTTCTTATGGTCTCTGTCTTTTTAACTCTAATGATGCTTGGTTTTATATAGTTAGATGTTTGTCTGTGTGCACACAATTTTTGATTTTTTTCTTTTTATCAAATTGATTACATAATCATACATGGTGATCATCCCTGGATTTTGTTTTACACTTTCAGCTTAAAGTCTATTTTGTCTAATACAAGTATTGGTATTTTGCTTATGTTGGTTTCTCATTGTACAATATAATCTTTTCACCACTTCACCTTTTGTTTATGTCTATATGGTTTGAGGAAATGAATTTCTTGTAGGCAGCATGCTATTGGATTTTGACTATTTATTTATTTGTCTAATTTATTTACCCGATCAAATTTCTTTTGGAAGAATTTAAATTGTTACCTTCAACTAGTTAATGTTGACATTTGGTTTTCCAGTATTTATTGTAGCTGATCAACTAGTTTCAACTTACAATTGACTGTTAGTTTTATTCTTCATAATCATGAATAATAGTAATAGTCAACTCTCATGATAGTCCTCTTTCTTTTGCCTCTGAATGTAAGACTCTATCAATTTTTTTTGTCTAGAGTAGTGGTGATAAGTTTTATTTTATGTTCAAAGATGTTTATTCGTATCTCAATTCTGGGGTTATGTTTGCTAATCAGTATGTCATTGGTTGGCAGTTTTCTACTTTCTCCTGGACTATGATTATAGTTAAAAAAATGTGTAGTTAATCTGATGGTGTATATTTAGCATTCTTCCCTTCTTCCTCTTAGGATTCACTCTTTGTCTGTGATTTTTGAATGTTTATCTATAGTATACCTTAAATATCATCTTTTTATTTAGATATTCTTGGCAATCCTTGGATCTATATGGATCTGGTTGTATATGTTTTCCTTAATATGTGGAAATGTTTCAATGATCATTTCATAATATTTATCTGATTGCAATGATCTTATTCCTATAAATATCATAGACTATATTCTTCATGTTTTTTTCATTGACTCAAATGATTTCAAAGTATCTTCTCCAAGTTCAGTATCTTTCCTACTTCTGATTTTTGCTTGATTTAGTCAATAGTTAATTTGTAATGTTTCAGTTTTTGGCTCTTTTTAATAATCTTTATTTCTTCTAATTTAAAAAATTTTAATGACTATTTTATGATTTTTTAACTATGGATATTTTACCTGCATGTATATCTAGACACCGTTTGCCCTCAGAGGGCAAGAGAGGGCACTGAAAACCCTGGGCCTAGAGTTAAAATCTTACTTGCATGTGCTCATACACAGGTCTATTTTCTGAACCATCATCAACACTAGTTGATCTCTCTAGTATTTTAATGGATTTCTCACTTATATCATCAGTTTTTTTATTTCCTTCCTCCCTCCCTTTCCCTCCCTTCTTCCTTTCTTCTTTCCTTCTCTCCTTCCTTCCTTCCTTCCTTCCTTCCTTCCTTCCTTCCTTCCTTCCTTCCTTCCTTTCTCTCTCTCTCTTTCTTTCTTTTTTCCTTCCTTCCTTCCCTTCCTTCCTTCCTTCCTTCCTTCCTTCCTTCCTTCCTTCCTTCCTTCCTTTCTTTCTTTCTTTCTTTCTTTCTTTCTTTCTTTCTTTCTTTCTTTCTTTCTTTCTTTCTTTTGCCAGCAAGCAAATGTTTTATTTGGGAAGTACAAGACCATGTTGAGCAACAGCTGATCTCAGAGTGTCTCAGAGTGAGAACCATATTGTGGAACAATGGCTGCAGTGACATCTTTTTATAGGTTGATTTGAGTATTGATTTGAGAGTATTTCTATGGTGGATGCATGTAATTGTCAAGTTTATATTAGTAAAGATTTGTACAGCCAGGACTCCTGTTCAAACAAACTAGTTTTCTCCTACTTTTTTCCTGACTGCTTTATCACTACCTGTAGGTCATATAGTGGTCAGCAGCAGGAGAGTTTAGGGGTCTGTTGTAGCTGTTGGTGTTTTTGAAGATCTGGGTAAGTGTACAGATGAGCATCTGTGATGACTTGGACTCTCCCTTTCTAGGAATTGATGTTTTGACCCTGATTTCTAATTAGTTATTTTTCATACTCATTGAATTACTTAGCTGTGTTGTCTGTGCATTCTTGAGTTTTCCCTAGAATCATTCTTTTAACTTGTTTTTAATATATTTAATCAATTTCCAATTTTTGTGGTCTGTAGCTACGTACTTATTTTATTATTTGGAGGTACCACTTTGACTGACATTTTCATGGTTCTTGTGTGACCAAATTTGTTGTTTGTACATTTAGAGGACAAATTGTCTCTATGAATTAATGTCTGTGGTATATCAAGTGATGGATTCGCTAGCAGGCTTGGGTATGGTTTGCATGGCTGTGGTGGTTATGGAGGAGACTGTTAGTTTCTTATAGGTCACATAGGAATGGACTTGCGTCTGTCAGTACAGGTGGTTTTGTTGCGGTGAGTATGGCCCCGAAATAGAGCATTTCTTTTTCAGAAGGGTTTGGTTTAGATGGTATTCCAGGTATCAGCCTTAGTAAGGGAAGGCACACTATGGACTGAGATGGTCGATGCAGCAATGCAGTGCGGAATGCTCCTTGGCAGCTTTCCACATTCTCCTCAAGACCTTCAGGACTGCACAATATTTACCAGAAACAAACATTTCTGGTGATCTTGCCAGGAATGAGGGTTGCTGGGATCACCTGTCGACTCTTTCAGCTTCAGGTTAATCTTCAATTGGAACAATAGGGTGGTTGAATATTCTGAATCATCGTAGTTTGTGAGCACTTGATGCCAGCGTTTTCTATCAAGAATTCTAGTTGAGCAGAAGTTACTTTGTGGGAGACAAATATGTCTGACATTTTAGGTCAGCTATCTTCTCTGAAAGCTGTCTTTTTATTTTCATTTATTGGTTCCATGGCCATATGTAGTTATTCTTGACCTAATTTCTGTCTTATACCAAGACCTGGTTATGAATACTTATGAGTGAGGGGCCCTCTCTCTCTCTCTCTCTCTCTCTCTCTCTCTCTCTCTCTCTCTGTGTGTGTGAGTGTGTGTGTGTGTGTGTGTGTGTGTAGAGTTGTGGGGCAAATATCTTGTTATACCTTCAACATTAATTAGAGACAGGGTTGAGTTTTAGCAATATTTACACAATTTTTTCCAATTAGCACAGGCACGAGAGTTGGAGTTTTTAAAAGAATTGATGGAACATGAGTTCTAGTGCTGTGAGGTTCATGTTAAACACAGCTAATGAATGAGTAAAGGAGTGAGTCCCTAAAATAGTTGAAATCTTTAAAATGCCCTTCCTGAGGACTCCTAATCCTATGTTGTATTCTTTCTTCAGGGACCACCACTGGGTTTTGACAAGGCTGCTTTGTAACAATGCTCAGAGCAACAGTAAATTTCCTCAAGTGTGTGACTAAGAGCTGCCTGAAAGGCTTTGCAGTCATCCAGTCCATCATTCTGCATAAGCTTCTGCATGGCGACTCCATTTGTTTCTTCATTACTTTGTACAGTTTCCCTTTAGTGGATGTCTTGTCAACTCCTTCACATCTGGATCCAATTAGAGATCACTCTTTATGTGGATATAATTATCTGTCTCTACATGTGCTCAGCAGAGACACAGTTATTAATAAGAGTTGGAGTGAGGCTTTACATTTGCAGATTCCCTTTTTCTTTTATTAGGCATCCTCAATAACTTGAATTCCAGTCCTAATCCCTACTCTGACTTTTAGAAAGATATTCGGGAAACTGGGGCACAAGAAAGTTGAGTAATTTTTTTTCTAATAAGTGAAGAGCAAAACAGGTACAGAGCTATACACTGACAATCAGGTAAGAAATAAGTCTTTGCTTAACTTGTTAATTTGTTAAGTATTTGCCTTGATGGTTAACTGAGTCATAGCTGTTTTGTTACTATCCTACTGTTATTTTTAAGAAGGTTGTAGAACTGGGTTTATATATTCCTATATTGATTTAATAATTTTTGTTGCCCTGGCATTATTTCTTTTCCTCTTGTTAGTGAAACAAAATAAAACTGTTTTGCTTTGGAAAGGTTATTACTATTATTAGTATTTACTATTTTTTATTGCCACGTCTCTATTTTTTCTTTTTTTGCTAATAAACCACCAAAACCACAACAAAACCAACTTTGTTTATTTGGTGAAGGCATCCCTGTATATTCTCTCTCTTCCTCCACTTATTCTGTATTTTCTGTCTCTTCTCCATGGAATGCTGTGTGCCTGAAATCAGGAATCAGTACATAATAGTTTGATCGAGGAATGACGATATAGTCCAAGCTGTTCTGATAAGAAAACACCTCAATGTAAGGGATTTCTACCCAATGGAACAGAGCTGACTTCTTTCACTCAGGGTTGGAGCAACACTGCAAAGGTGACAGAGCCCCTGCTCAACATGAAACATAGATGATGACAGAGGACAAAATTCACTCAGAGGGAGAGATGATAAAACCACGGAAAACAGAGCCTTCTGGAGTCCAAACTTGACATTACAGCATCGTTTTTGTTTTTGTTGTTGTTGTTGTTATGTCAAACTGTATGTTAAAAATTACCCTAATATTTGAGAAAGTTAGATCTAGGTTATCGTTGGCTACAACAGAAAGGATCTTCACTTCACATTTATTGTTTTTGTTGCATTCTTCTCTGAGGACCTTTGATACTAGAGAGTCAAAGGTAGAACTATGAAGGACAGAGATGGTATGAGCAATTAGGAACATAGATCCAGTGAGAATGAACAGGAGCAAGTAGCAACGCTAAGGAGTCTGACTGAGAACTCAAAACCCAAGATTTGACTTTGTGCTATGGCCCATTAAATTTGGTTTCACTGTAATTTCTTTCAAGATTTACTTTACGTTTGTGTGTGTGTGTATGAGTGTGTATATATGTGTGCACGTGTGGTTTTTGGGCTGTGGTTGTATATACACATTCATTTGTGTGTTCACAAAGGCACAAAAAATTTGTCTAACCATTTGATGTGAATAGTATGCAGTTGTGAGCCATTAGAGAAAGTTGCTGGTACCAAATTTCAGTCCTCTACAAGAATAGCAAACATAATTGATGGCTAAGTCTTTATCTCTTCAGTCCCTGTAATTATGGTTTTGATCACATGTGGTTTTATGAAACGTCAGGGAAAGGTACACTAGAACAGACATCTTGGTATGATGTAAATAAAGTTCAAGCTCAGTGGTACCTCATTTGCCTCTCATTAGTGACTTGCACACTGCCTCTCCCCAAGGCCATAACCCATACTTTCTCTGTTAATTATATTTACACATATGGCCTTTAAGGGTCTTGTTAGGTTAAAATGTGGCCATTGAGGTGGACTCTAGTTCAATGTGGCTGGTGTCATCATAAGAAAAGGAGATTTTGGACCACAGGTGAATATACTGCAACAGAAAAACGTGAAAACTGAATGACAAAGAGGCTAGATGATACTGGCAGACAAAAGACCTTTCAGTCAACTTTACTTTGAGCTTTTGGATTCCATAAAAGTGAATAAACTATTTTATACTGTTTAAGTCACCCAGTCGGTGGTATTCTGTTATAGTGTCTTTACCAAACTAATGCATTCTACATCTGTAATTTATTATTTCCATAAGCATTGGCCTTTAACTTCAAGTGTAAGTACAACTTTGGAGTATTGTCAATTATGTTCAGAGTTATATATTATATAAAAATATGTGGATTTGTTGGCTAAAGAGAAAACCTATATATAAGATAAACTTTTTTCATGGAATACAGTGGCAGGTGAGTAATTAAACTTTTTGTACATTAAAGACTTTTTTGTTAAATTAGAAGTAAATCAGAAATATTAAATGTACAGTACAAAATATCTCAAAAGTGGGGAGAGTCACTTTATATTGGAATAGTTAGAAAAATTTTGGCTTCAGAGTTGACAGCATTGCAATTGTAAGATGTGTAAGCAAAAACATTCAGATAAAGAAAACATCGAAAAAACAAGAAACATTTCCAAAGAAATGAGTGGAATAGTGGATCACTGGCCTCTATAGGTGAATGAATTAGTTTTCTCACCTGAATTTACACATGCTTACGTACAACACTTATTCAATAATGCTCACATACAACACACACAATTCACAGGGACATGAACATTGTGGAAAGTTTGATTGTCAGGCATGTTAATTTAGTTTTTATCTTCAAGGCAAAAAGATGGCAAGCTGCTGATGGTTTTTCAGTGGGAAGTTATTTGACCAGAGCTTACTTGAGAGAACTTCTCTTTTGGAATCCCTGTAGAGCGTGCTAGAAGGATTCAAGGCAAGGGCCTTAAGGCAGTGGAGGAGACAGTGTTAGCCATGGTCTTCCAAGGAGATTGTAGTCTGAAACTACAATGCATCTGAGAAAGGATGAAAGTTCTCTTTCCTCCTCACCTGGAAATATGTGCCCAAGTGTAACTTTTCATCTGATTTGCCTCAGGCGTAGTGAGAGGCTTTGGCAGGTTAACCCCTTCAACGCATCATCTAGATTTTTTTAAAAATGCTAACTGGATCATTGTTCAGCTACCTAATATAAGAGACTTGGCAAATTCTAATAATAATCCACTTTCTTGAAATAAAATCTTTATATGTTTCTTCTGTTACTAATTCCCCTTGGTGCCTTTCATAAGATGCATGAAATCTCCTCATTATCAGCAAATGCCCTTGCGGATACAAAACGAGTTATTGCTTTGTGGGAATTTTTCTTCCAACACCTGTTCCATTTTTTAAAAAGGAAAGTCTCCAAAACTCTTGAATTCATAATTCTCTCATTCATTCATTTTTCTTCTGCCTGTTCTTTTCCTCCCTCTCTTCCTCTTTCACCATCCTCCTCTCTCTTTTCTGATAACAAGTATTTGGCCCACTGAATTTGTGTTCTCACAGGATCTACTGAGTAGAGCATGGGTTTGCTTTCTCTTACCAGATGTGGTTTAATTGTTTAACATAAAGACATATGCTGAGATTTATGAAGAACTCCCATCAGAACACAGTATTATCATTATGTGCCAATTTAAAGCCATCAATGATCAACGAGAGATCATTTCTGCCCTTCAATTAAAACATACTGGATGGGCAGGATATGGTAAACCAGATGCAATAGTTAAGAGAACAGTTTAACTGTTCGTACTGCACAGTGCTGTTTGCTACAGCACAGCCATTAAACGAAAAGTAAAGCCAAGAAGGGTTGTATGGCCTCATAAAAATTCCATTTGGCTTGGAAATACAGTACCATTTTACATTAATGTTAAACACTCCAAGAGATAATTACAGAGCCATGAGTCAACTGTGTCAAATAATTAAATACAGGAAATGGATCGATGAAAAAAAAGTTCCCTTTACTCAATTTCAACTCTTTCTAAATAAATTAAAGAAAAAAATATCACCACCTGCATTAAGAAATTCTCTTTGGAAGTCCCATCTCTTGGGAACTGCAGGTGGCAGCAGGGAAAGATATTAGTATTAACATTCCACATACACAGGAAACAATTCCCCCTGGGACTCCAAGACAGTGCAATAGGACCAATTATCTAGCAAGAGTAATTGTATGGCAAATACATCAGGAGAGCACAGAGGGTTGCATAGCATTTGTTAAGTCAGATGGGAGATAAATTATTACTGTCTACTGAGGTGATTATAGTAAAGTATTCAATGGAAATCTAATGAAAGATTTTCTGATTATAAAGCACAAAAACACATACATACATACACACACGAGAATGTGTGTGTGTGTGTGTGTGTGTGAGAGAGAGAGAGAGAGAGAGAGAGAGAGAGAGAGAGAGAGAGATATTCATTTCTGCTGCTGATTATCCTACTGCCAGATATTCCATGTTGAGCGTTTCTCTGGAAACACTTTTATTATTTCACTTTGAAATGTTCATCTTCCTTTGCTTTTTTTTAAGCTTCTCTCTTCCTTTACTAAATGAAGATGTTTTATTTTAATGTAGTCTGTGCATGACAAAATGGTTTGTTTGGAGTGAGTGAATGGCTGTTGCAATACATACTTGGCATTTTCTTTAGAGGACAGAGGTATCACTTCTCTCTGGCAGCAGGTAGTTAACTCTATTAAAACATCTTTTCTTCAGGATTTTTAAAGGTCCTTGAAATCAGAGTTTTCAGAATTCCCTGGTCTCCAATTAAGTTGTTGAGGGAGAAGATAACCAGGGTTCTCCTAAGAGTTGGATGTTCAGGGCAAAAACTAGCTGTTAACTTAATGAACCAATCAAAGGAATTTATAAAAAGATATCAGGCATGGGGGAACCAGAAAAGCAACTGAAAGGGAATTAATCAGTTATACGAAAATCAAGAAAGTGAATTAGGTAAAAATCTACTGAACTTCTAAGAAATGATAATTTCATTTGAAATAATTTGACCTCAGTTTTTGAGGATTTTATAATAAAAAGTTATGTACTCATAGTCCTGTTGGCTTTAGACCAGGAAGTTAAATCCCAAACCTTAGAGGTTAGAAAAGTCCTATTCACTCAACTAATACGTAATTCTTATCTTGATATATGCAGTATGCATAGATTTGCATTTTTGTCTTTTAAGGAAGGAATATTTTAATCTAGATTGTCAAATCAAGTACATTAATGAGTCATTTGCAGAAGAGGCCATGGCAGCTATTGTCAGGATATAGACAATGTGAGCTAGTGATAAGCTACAAGCAACAGAAGGCCATATTATTTTACAATACAAATCCATAGTAACATACTGTATTATATTCTCTAAATGTGGCTTTTCCCAATGCTTTATGACCATTTCTTATAGAGGTTATGAAAGTGTATCATTGCCCTATAGATTTGATCAACAATTGGTTTGGGTTATCTCATTGGAGAGTTAAAAACAACAGTGTTATGGCTTCCTTCTTCATGTTAGTTAGGTTGCTTACTCCTTATAGTAGGGGTATGATAGTACTGTTATTCTTTCTTGATAATTCTTCTAGTCTGTATAGCCAGAATGTGGCCGAAGATACTACATGAGTAAGTCAATCGCAATCCTCTTCAGGATATCCCAAAACTAGTAGTTAAAAGACAGTCTTAGTACTTTTAGTAAATTTGAACCACTTCCATCTTGAGGGTATGTAACAAGAGCTAGCTAGAGACTTCCATCTTGAGGGTATCTAACAAGAGCTAGATAGAGAACATAACATAGCTAGAAACTCACTGAGAAAAACTCCCAACATCCTGATGAGAACAAGCTCTTAGAATCACATTTTAATACAGCTTTGTCTTTGTGATTTAGATTCATTGAACCATCTTGGCTAATTTTGTCATGTGCATTTAAGGATACAATAAAATCTCAAAACAAGAAGCATTATTATGTTTGATACAAAGTTATCTGTTTACAGCTTTAAAAAATGGAAAAGAGTTAAGACTCTTTTCTAAGGTTCTCAGACAGTGGTATACATTGATGAATAAGCAGGTTTATACTTCAGACTATTCTAGACTTTTAACCTTTTCTGGGTTCCTAGGCACCTACCTTAGAAAGTTGGGTGATGTATATCTAAGGTAGGGGTAGCTCAGAAATTTATATTTCCAGAATACTTCTGAGAGCTAGTCAATGGTATTGGTAGCAGATAGATTGGGAACAATAATTACATAACAGCTTTTACTGTTGAGAAAGGATCAGGTGAACAATTCAAAAAGCTTTCCCAGATACTAACATGGTAATGATACTTACGGCCATAGCAGGGGAGTTTCCTGATTCAACTTCCCTCTATTGCATAAGTTTGTTATTGTAGGGACTTTGTAAATTTATAGTTCTTCAGTCCTCACTTCAACATGACATATTACTAGTCTATATTTCCATAATATTATGTTACTATCTTTCCATATTCCTATGCCTTATTTTGCAATATCATCTACCAAATATTCCATATTTCCACACTAGGCCATAAGATATATTATAGTTCTAAAGTAGCTGATATCTTAAGCACTTAATATCAATGTTGATTATAAGATTTTTCTTATTCTAGTTTTGGAAGATTTTTGTTTAAAAATTTTCCTCACAAGTAAAATTTATCACTACTTTAATAACCATCCACATAATGACTTCCTCGTTAATGGGATAGGTGGTTAAATATTTGAAAGTCTTCCTTTCATTTTGAGTACCTTTGATTGTGTCTTTTTTCAATACCACCATTGTTTCCTAAAACGGTTCTATCCTGGTGGCTGTTATCTGAAGGTGCTTTGAATTTTGCTTTCTTTTCAAACTGCATGTTCTAGAATATTGCTCTTGATAGTGCAATCTGAAAACAGAAAAACAAAGTACAACATCTCTCTTAGTGCTGGATATCAGACTTGGATTTATACTATCTAGGAAAACTCACTATTTTTGGCCGCTAGTGACAGAGTTTATTTGTTTTGGATTTAGACTTAAGTACTATCAATTGTTTATGTGCTGTTGGGACCTTTATTCTAGCTGGCCCTTTAAGAATATTTTTTTTGATGCAATTATTCTTGCCATGCTTTTCAGTATCTCTCTAATTATCAGGTTATGTAAGTAGAAATGACATGAAATATTGTAAGGCTTTGGACATAGAAAGAATGACCATATGGTTTATCAACCAAAATTTTACTCTTTTGAGAATAAAAAGGAGAAAAAGAAAGATGTTCTTAATAACTACTCCAAGGTAAATAAGAAGAAAGTTGGCTAAACAGGGTCAGTTAGGGAACCAAGCTGACTAACTATAGAGGAATTAGACCTAATACTGAAACATTTGTTAATTAACAATTTGAATTTGCACACTGCACTTCAAAACTTGTACACAATGAACATATAGACTTAAATGTTAATTAAAAATAATGAATGAAACCAATGTTTATAACTGGTATTTATACACACATCAGTCTAAGGCAGATGGAATCCAACCTATTGTTTTGAAATATTTTGTTAACGATGGAGTTTTAAACATTTGTCAATAGTAAGAATATATTTACTTAGCTATGAGCTGTGGTTTGTTGGTTTCAGTAGAATAATTTTATCATTTGCCCTCCACTGTAGCACCTTACTTTTGGTAGACTAAAGGCTAAAGGATTTCTTTGTTGACAGAGATTTCTAGGTTGGCTAATCTTTTATTTGGGGGGTGGGGGTCAGAAGAAATGGAGCCAACAACTCTAGTTTCTAGCTAGATTTTCCAGACAGCACTCCCACATTCTGTACTTATCTCTTGGGGTATCATTTCCTCCTCTGTCAAACAGTCTGGCCAGTTGTCACTGGAGAAGAATTTAATTAATAACCACCAACTGAACGATGGGTGCCTGGGCTCCACCCATGGTCTCCAAGCTAAAGATCTGAATAATTCAGAATTCTTCTCTAATTCTTTTTTGGGTCTGAGGAGGAAATGCTTGCAGGCTGACTGCCAGCTTGTCCTCAGGTCAACTCAATTCTTCTCATTCATTTGGGAACAGGCAATTTAAAAACAAAACAAACAGAAAACACAATTCAGCCCTTCTTCCAAATAAACTTGGTAAAGTATCAGGTTAACCAAAAAGCTTTTATGTTTTTCTTCTGTGTTATTGTTTTTTAAGCTTCTCTCTGGATGTTGCATACGGTCTATTTCCTGACTTGTAGTCAGAGCCAGACTCCAGGCTTGCATGAAACTTCAGAGGTTAAGAGAGATAGGTTTTGGGGTGGAGTTTTGAGGATGGAGGAAAGGCATAGTTCTGGTGTTCACAACTCCTATTTTCTTGATTTTGCTTGGTATTTTTGTGGGAGAACATCACTGATTGTAAATACTTCCCAAATATATATTTTTCTTTAAGATGAAATTTGTGGGTCCTTATCAAATTAAAATTTATAAAAATATTACATTAAATTGTACTGGGTACCATACTATGAATAATAGCTCATTTCTGTGACTCTGTCTTGACATTCTTAGAACATACAGAAAAGGGAATACAGTCCTCAAATTTAAATCCCATCTCTGGAGCCATGCATATGCAGACCATAGAAGACATAAACGTGAATACTAATGCTCTTACTGTAAAAGCCATGGCCTTCTCACTGAAGAAGCTGAACAACAGACTCATGAATTCAAATTATTTACTTGTTGATTTCTTTTAAGTGCACCAAATGCTTCAGGGCTCCCCAGTCAAAGGACAAAGCTGCAGGAAACTCAGGCCAGAAGTCTGTCCACTCTGCATGAAGTCAGACCCAAGAGATTTAGTTGTATTTACATTTCCCAAAAAGTGAATACATTGGAACCAAATTTGAGTTTTCGGGAACTAACTCTCTCTCTCTCTCTCTCTCTCTCTCTCTCTCTCTCTCTCTCTCTCTCTCTCTCTCACACACACACACACACACACACACACACACATCTCTCTCTCTCTCTCTCTCTCTCTCTCTCTCTCTCACACACACACACACACATCTCTCTCTCTCTCTCTCACACACACACACACACACACATCTCTCTCTCTCTCTCTCACACACACACACACACACACATACACATCACACACACACACACACACACACACACACACACACACACGATGCAAAAATCATAGCAAGATTCTGAAAATGCTAATAGGCTCTCTTCTCCCCAGGTCACAGGATCCCTGAAGTCCATATGTGAAGAAGGCTCACACTTTGCCTGGTAAGCTTTTCATTTATATGTCACATGATACATGTTGCAACAAGAACCCTCCACACCTACAGGAGAAGGCCACTTATTTCATCACTGGCAGAACTTAACTAAGACATCTATCTTATGTGAATAGAAAAAGAACAAAATCCAGATGATCAGAAATTAGGTAAGGATGCTCCGGATCTTGGCTGAGAAGGCTTGTGTCTCGGGAGGTTATGTGAAGGTTGAAGTTCAAAGTGTTCCTGAAAGGTGATGAGGACAGAGCTTAGACATGTTTATCATCACTGCTCCTCCAATTCTGCCCCTGCTCTTCATCATACACGTGTAAAGGGAATCTGCATAGACATAATAAAAACTAATCTTATGAAAATCTGCATGGCTCAGCTGGGTTTTCAGCAATCCACATTACTTAGGAAATAATTAACACATTTTCTCAATTAGACTATTTGAACCTTCCACGCTGTGACCATAAACTTGGTGAAGTGCATTGTACATTTTAGTTTTCAGTTAGAATGCCCTTCTTTTTGGATTACTACTCAGTAATCCTAGTGGTACAGTAAACTATTACAAAACATCGTCGCCATTCTAGAAGAGGGGATAATTACTAGGAAAACATTCTGAGTTTCACCAGTTTATTCTATTTTTACTTGCAAAGAGCTCATTTGCTAATTTGTTACATTATTTCTGGAGAAAAGAGCATAGGGTGTAATGTTAGAGAGAGTAATTTTTCCAGGGTGTTTCTTTTATATACTAACAACTAATATGATAAAGGGAAATTATTTATGTCAAAATGAAGGAAAGCAATTTTATCTACTGTTTAGTTATTTTGATTATCAGCTAGGTTGTTGCTATGAATGAGTTTTATTAAGAGGAGGCATTAGCTGGGAATATTATTCCTTTCATTCATCAAGCACTTATCTGATATGTCTTAGATTCCAAATACTGTGCTCAATGCAGACATCTTGTAATGGTGAGTAAGGCACAGTTAACACCATGCTTAGTACACAAGAAAAATGGAGATAGGTACACAGCAACACCTCCACTGCCACTGTCACTTTCTGCATGTCCACCAAGACTCAGGTTGTGTTTTGACCTCCAGGAAGAAGACACTGTGTTAAAATCTCTGACTTGTTAGAATTTGTAAATATAGTAAATTAGGATAAACCTTAAATATTCATTTGTAGATAGTAGTAACTATAATAAGACAAACAAAGCAGTATAAAACACAGAGTAGTGGGTAAATGGTTTATTGGTCTGCAGAGACAAAATCTCCATAGAAATGACTCTAGAAATAGACTGTTTCTTAGGGGAAGGGCTTGTATAGAGATGTGGGCTTGAGCCAGTAGCAGAGATAAAAATGACAAATATGAAGTGGGTGGGATGGCTGAGTCAAGCAAACTGATATAGCCTGCACAGTTAGAAGAAACGGGAGAGAGTTTGCAGCAGCCATCAGTGTCACAGGAGTGGACAGATCACTTATCTTGGGGAAAACATGGACGAGTGTGTTTGGAGGATGGAATGGTATAGTCATACCACTGCCTAGTAGGAATGCATATTGAGAAATGTATTATTTAATGTCACCGTTGTGTGAGTAGCCTGGATTAAAGTTACACAAAGATGGCCTAGGTCAATTCCTACTAGTGGCCAGCCAATGCAACTCAGGCACAGTAAAAACAAAACGCATGAGTCTACTGTTGCTGTGACATGGGAAAGGGAGCATCAGTTTTCTCTAATAGTAATACCCTTGAAAACTTGGACCAGTTGGCCAGTTGAAGGCCATATAGCCAAAGCTACATGGGCCGCACAAACTAAAGCTTTTGTTTGAGGAATTTTAGACTTGTGACATATTTTATATCTTTAAATGTAATGTTCTGTAGGTAGTGGGAGTTAACATTTTGAGCCTCCTTAACGATCATTATAATTGATGAAATAAGTGCTACCAGTTATTGCATTTAGGTAGTTGTTCATGTCATGGGTTCAACTGGGTAACCTAGGGATGGAGAACAGAGAGGTGATACATCCCCTTGTATCTGTACAAACTATACCATGAAAAGATTTTCCATAATGGGTAATGTAGCCTCTAGGCTAGGAAGCAAAACAAGAGAATTCACTGGATAGAACATACATAGGAAAAGAAGAAAGAAACCCCAAGTAGAAAGCTGCCTGAGAACTGGCTGAGAACAGAGCTCCTCACAGACAAATGGAAATTATGACTTACTTTATAAGAAAAGTTTGGGTACATTTGGAGAATAAACCTCCCATTACAATGAGTTCACAAACAAAGTTGGAAGGTGTGAAATACATCCATCAAATAAAGAAAGTTCTAGGATTCCAAGAAAGTGATAAGCAGAGTAGTAACATGGGGAAACACAGAAACAATCTCAAAATTATTAAGTTTCTCAAACTTTTTGATTTTAAAATATTGTATATATTTGTTAAAAATGTTCAATGAAAATATAGTTACCTCACTTTTTTTCTTCCCTTTCCTCCTTCCAACCCCTCCCATGCTTACTCCATATAACCTCTATAATGTCCCAACTTTCTTTGAAATTGGTGGCTTATTATTATTATTACTATTATACACACAAACATATACACACATATACACATAAACATAAATACATAAGTACAACCTTTTCAGTCAATATAATGTGTAATAGTAGTCAGTAATTTTAGAAATAACCCATTTATACTGGGTAACAGTTTATAAACCTTATAGCATGATTAAAAGGTTGAAAATTTGAAAATCATTGATATATGTAGATCATTAACCCTTGATGTTTTATTGTAAATTAAATTATAGATAAAATACCAATTTAGTTACAAAACCATCACAGATTGACATGATTGCTTTTGTTGAAAAGCAATCTTTCCCCGTGAAAACCAGTGAGCTGAGCAGCCTTATATTTATACTCATCCCTTGAATCATCGACTTCACAGAAAAACTTGGATTCTCATATCTGTCTCTAATTCAACTTAGTGTGAAATGTTGTTTTGTCCATCAAGACAAAGCAGACAAGGACTCAGATAGGTACTCGTCTTGATAGGCTTCCCTGGTAGCTGTGGGCCTGCCAATAGCCTATCCTTAGAGAATGATGATGAAAAGTGAAAATAATATTTTCATACCTTCATAGAAATTACATTGGCTTCATGAACATACAGAAAGAGGGTTTGGAAGTCTCAGAGATTGCCGGACCACATGGAGAGAGCCACTGAACATATTTTATGTCCAATGGCATCTGAGTTTTGTTTTGTGTGAAATATTGCTATGATAACGGAAAAAGGTAATGACAGCTATGGCAGGAGCTGGTGAAAAGCTGGAATTATTTTTCTTTGCTTTAAAAAGAACAGCAGCTAGGTTATTAGATTGAGTCTTAGGGGGCCCCAGTGGTGAAATTTTCTCCCTGGCAGTCCCTTGAATGTGAATCTGAGGTGCAGTGAGTCAGATGGTAGCTGCCCTTCAAAGAGTGTCCACAATGAACAGTGCTTTCTTGGGATTAGTAATAGATTTTGAAAGTTGTTATTTGTCCCTTTCTTTCTGCCATGAATTATTTGGGGTGTGATAGATGGTAATGTGTTAAAATGCATTAATTTTAATGTGTTTCTTTATTTTTCATGTCATAAAATTAGAGATGGAAGAGCCTTCGTGAGTCATGCAGTCCATCACCCTGGCATAACATCATGGCTCTTTCCAGAAAAGCTTTGTCTGGCTCACTTTTAAATGAGGAAAGCAATTACACTCACATTAGTTCCCTTGGGAGACTATTCCATTTACTGATAGATCTCCATTTTGAAATGTTGCCCAACATGGAGGCCATGTTAGCTGAATGCTATTAATCCTTCCATGGATAAGTCCCATGTGGTTCTCTCTGAGGGAGGCTTGTCCACATTATTCCTCTGGTGAGGGTTCTAGCACGCAACCTGCTGTGGGCCAGGAACTGCCTTGTAAACTCTCTCTTGCTGCATCATCTGATGAAGAATTTATTATGACATTATTGTCAGATTCCAAGCAACGACATTTGTTAAGAGGGCATTGGGGATTACCACATGTAGAAAATAGGTGAAAGGGTGATCTCATCTGGTATGAATTGCTTTCACGCACTAAGAAGAATGAAGTGTGACTGAGCTTTTCAACGTCTTACCCAAACAACGGTCACCACTGAGCTTTTAGATTCAACGTAGGAGAATGGTTGTCATATGAATAAGTGAATAAACATGTCAGGTGTTTGTGGTAGTGAACATGAAAAGATTTTATAAACTTTTAAAAACATAGAACTCACATTCTTCTTTCTGCACTACAAAATCAAGTTGTAAATCTCTTGAGGGCGTGCTTTAAAAACAGGATGATTTTTTTTTATGCCTTGAGGATATTCATGTGGCTTCATATAAACATTACTTTCTGAAAGCATAGTCTGAATTCCCAGTTTCTTCACGCTTAGCCGACTGGCTGATGGCTTGAGAGACACTCGGCTTTCCCTATTCTCTTGCATTTAAAAATTTACTTCCACTTACCCTTATAAATCTAGATTATTTTGTCTTCACTTTGAAAGCAATTTCAACAAATCTCATGATGTAGTCCAGTAAACATTTGTGTGTAAAATGATCTCTAAGTTATTTTTAAGAGGCAGATTTTACCCTTAATGACATAACTTCATGATTTGTTCACTTTCAGAGGAGGAAGGAATTGACAGGCCAGATGTACAATTAAGCTTATTTTGTTATTGCGGTGCTCAGCAAACTCCGGCAGAGTAGGTGTGTTTTCCAATTTTTATTTCCTTCCTTTCTTCTTCTATTCCTTTCTTTCCTTTCTTTCTTCTATTTCCTCTATTTCCCTCCTCCATGGTTTCAGTTGTCTTTTTACTTTATTTTCTGATAGTTCTTTGAAGGAGACTGTGAAATTCAATGAAGGGATGAGGAGAAACAAGAGTTTATCAATTCCCTCTCCTTTCTCTCAGACAAAATGAGGCAAAACTAGTGTTCTACATAATATACTAGAAAGCACCCAGTTCCCGGGATCACATTAAAGGCAAAACAACAACAAAAACAGAAATAAGAACAAGTAAACCAAGAGCTGTCTGACTGATATAAGGAATAAGCCTTGCCCAGTTAGGACAAATAACCCATAACAAACAGTGCTTCATCATTACTAGGAGGTATTTCACTCAAACTCATGGTGAAGCCAATGCTGATACTCAAACTCTGCTGTGCATCAACAAATATTTATGGACTTTCTCAGCAAGTTAGACAATGATGTTAAACGTACCAAGCTGTTAAAGGAAAACTCATATTCATTGCTGTTTTCTGATTAGCGAGGCCCAGGAGAGTGGCAGCACTTTGACACGTGTTTTGTACAGCTCTGTGTGAGCATCAGCACAGACTATGGTTATCCCACACTGCTGGTTGTGGGTCTGACATCCTTAATCAGCTAGGGGGTTCCTTTAGTCCTCTGTGTCCTGGGGCTACTACATGTAGCATTAGTACCCATCTCCATAGGCTGCAGAGATGAGACTAAAAGGGCTTCAGATAGTGTTTGGCACATAACGGGGGGCTTAGGAAGTGTTGCTATTACACTTATTATCATGTCTGGAGGAAATTTATGTCTCCAAGCTGTGTTTTCCCATCAATTATATCATCAAGTACTATTCAAATAACTTATTAGCATCCCATGACCTTTATATTCCTGGAAATGTGGCTTTTAGAAAAAAAATGAAAAAACCTAATGTACTCTCTCATTCTCAAGTGCAATCTTGGGGTTCCTGGCAGGATTAAGAAGCATATACTTCAACTGTTAAATACTACATCCAACCCTCCCCCCAAATAACCTCAAAAAAAATACAACAACAACCCAAAACTCTAGGTTGGATAGTATCATACAGTTTATTTTTCATTGGTAGGATTATTTCTATGGTTATATAAATATTTCAAACATATCTCATATTTTAAATATCATGTTTTGGTTCCACATTCTTCTCTGTGATAATATTTTATTGTCAACTTGACAGGATTTGGCATCATTTAGAAGACTGGCCTCTAGGCACATGTGTGAGGGATTATTTAGACTATATCACCCTCTGGACATGCCTGTATTTTGCTTAGGTTAATTGATATGGGAAGACAGTTAGTAAAAATGGGCCTCATGATACCCTGAATTTAGCTCCTTCATGAGCTGAGTATAAGCATTTACCATTCCTGCTTACTGGCCGTGATCCAATGTGACCAGTTGTCTTGAGTCCCACTATGGTGGACTGTGTCCTTGAACCTTGAGACAAAACATACCCTTTCTATTTTACTAGATTTTGTAAGCGTGTTTTATCACAGTAAGTGGAAAATTTGACCTTGTAGGTATCAAAACCATTACTATCTTTTCTTTATAGAGATGTGTAACAGAGACTGTCTAACCTGTCACCTCTCATTTTTTTCGATTACATTGTTTCTCACAGTTGCTTTCACTAATCTTCAATTTAAATGTCCATGAAAGGTGTTCTCTTTAAGGACATTCATGACCTGCATACCTAGTCATTCACTGCTGAACCCTATTGCCACAGTGAATAACAGTTCATCTTCAATTCCAGATCTACTTTCTCCTCCTGTTGTTTATTTCCCCAAGTTCTCATTATCAATTTCCTCTGTTATTTTCTTATCATCACCTCACAGTGGCTACGTTCACTGGTGCATCTCTCTCAGGTCTCAATCACCTCATAGTAACTGCATTCACCAGTGCACACACCTCAAGAGTCAGTCACCTCACAGTGACTGTGATTTACCAGTGCAGACAGTCCTGCTCTCAACCACCTCACGGGGGCTGTGATTCACCAGTGCACACACCCCAGGTCTCATCTCTAGTTGAATTCCCGTCACTGTAAACTCATCTAGTCAGCAGCATTAAATACTGTTTATTTCCTCATTTCTATCCAACCTGTACTTTGTATATCAGATTTAACTATGTAGCTACAAACTCAACTCCTCCATTTGACTATCTTTCTATAATGGTCTTGACAAGATACATGCAAATGCAAGGCCATGCAGTCCTTGAAAGAAAGCTTTTCCCACTGTGTTTTCTTGGTCTTAGTTCTAAAACCTTACTTGTGTACTTAAATATTATTTATTATCATATACTAACATTAAACTCACAATCACATTCATTCTGCTTTCCAAACACAGAGTCTGTTCATTTCTTGCCATTTCAATCAATGCCATCTTACCATCTTGGGTGAAGCACGGCGTTATTCTCTATAGGTACTGCAGCTCTCTTACATGCCTTCCTAGATCATGCCCTAGTTTCCTGCTAACAAGTGTATTGTTGTCGTATGCATTAGAGTCTCAACTATAAGCCCTCACAAAATATTTCACTCAGCTTCAAAACAAGGCATGGTACTTTGCTAAAGCAAAGCAGAAAGATCAAGTGCAGATAGAGCACCTCTTCATCCTCTTTTCCTACCTACTTTAAGTCACTTCGCCTTCAGAAAGACAGTTCATGACTGCTACAATTTCTGATTTTTAGTATCTCAGCCTTTGACATGCATGATTGTATGAGAATCAAAGCTGACCATAAGCAACAGAGACCAAAGACAATCAAACTGACCTAGGGTAACACAAACTCCTCATGCTATCCTCTCAATATACAGCCTGGGGAAAGCTATGCACTTGTAGGGTACCACTTAGAATCCTTTCATGTTTTGTTTTGTTTTTTTATGTTGTCTTGGAAGTTAATATACAGCCCCTTAAACTACCATTAGTTAAACTGAATTATTCTTTTCAAGGATAATAAAATACTATTAAGTTTACATCAACAAATTTGATTTATAAATATGAGGTACTCGGAAATCTTGTTTTTCCCCTCAAAACAAAATTTTTCTCTCCCCTTTCTGTAGTAATGGGAGAAACAGGAGGCAGATGGTTGGGAACACACAAATTGAAACAGGGCTGGTGAGGGCACAACAGCTCAAATGGAAACAGACTCTTTGTTAGCATCCCAGAAGGGTGCTGGGAAATGATTGCGATTGTTTTCTGTAAATATGGGGGACCCTTCTTCCATTTATCTTCTTAAAATAATTTTGTGCAAATCATTTTCTCTTTCAATCTGGCACTCTCAGAACTCACATGGGGAGTAATTCAACCGAGATTTTTTTTTTAATTGCTACCAGGGCTACTGTGTCTGAACATTTATATGGTTTGTTCCTATGAAGCAATTTTCATCTAAGAATTCTAAATGACTAAAGAAACTGTATCTCATCGGTGCTGAACACACACCACTCTGAAGTCCATTGGTGAGACTTCAGAAGCCCTACAACACGATGTTCTTTGTCTGTCCATCATGCTAAGCACTCTTCCAAGCCTTCCTTAGGTATCTTCCTCCTAGTCTCTGTGGAGATTTCAGAACTTCACCGTTTATAGTATTTATGACTTTGGCATCTCTTTCCACACTTGACAACTAACTTTGTCATATACAGTATACAGAAAGCAAGAATTGTGAAAGGCAACTGTCTTAGTCCCCAGACCAGCTGACTTGAACACATCAAGTTCCACTTTGTCCTTTTTCTGTTTGTTGACATGAACACTTTAGTATGTAATGATTGGGAAACATCAACTCTCATACTTGTTAAGGGGGCTTCCAATGTGCTACAGATGAACTTTAAAATAACCCAAAACCCTAGTATACTTCTTCTGTGTTTCTTTCCTCACACTCAGAGACAAATTCTCTTTTTGGACACCACTTTCTTCATCCCCTCCTTTTGCTCCTAGAGACTTCTCCAATGTTGCCCTTTCTTCAACTTTCTTATTACTAAGTCCAGTGATCAACTTCTCCATGACCATAAGTCTCTGACTTCCAAATGTTATTTGATACTGGCCCCTCTTCTGCTGAAACCCTCTCTTTCCCTGGCTTCAATCATTGTGATTTTTTGGTTTCCCAGTGAAGATTCCTTCTTGTTCTACTTCTTGGGATGCCCTTTCTCTGTTTAATTCGAAGCTTCACTGAAATTCCTTGGAGATATGGCCTAGAGAGTATCTGACTTTATACTATTAATTTTTTATTTCACCACTTGTTGATATAGAATTTTATGTTTGCAGAGACTTGAAATGGGAGATGTTTAAAAAGCTGCGTGCAGGCCGGCTCTCTAAATGGTGGGGCGGCTCTGCTTAGCTTTCACTGCCATGTTCCACAGTAGAAGTGGCCAGAGGCTAGACCTACAAGACTACATCATGGTGGCTGGCTCTGCCAACCCACCACACTGCCCCACAAAGCTCAGTTGAGCCCCTGATAATATCTTCCATGCTCACAGTATCAGTAGAATGAAGACTCTTAATGCTTAAAGAGTATCCAATAGATATATATATTTGGAAATGTTCAATTAACAAGATACCCACACAATTAGAATTGTTACCCAAAATCTAACCTTTAGATATAAGTTGTTACCCAGGACTGTTTTCAACCCATCCGTCTTCCTCCATGGTTGCTAGTTCTCCTCCTTCTCTCCTCCCCTTCTTTCCTTCTCCCAGCTCCACTCCCTTTTCTACTGCCCAATCACCGAGCTCCACTGCAAATACAATGTAGCAGATAAATATCCTGCTACAGAGACTCATACTTTTTTCTTTTGTATATTGTGAATATTTCTGGTGCCTCTGTGATAGGTAGAATTAATATCTTTAGAGATCATGAGAGTAAAACTAAGATGTCTTATTTGAGCCATAACTACAGTTGGATGTCTCTCTTTGGTTTTGTAAAATCATTTTTGTTTAGGTTTTATTTCAGCTTTTTGTTTAAATTTTCTCTTGGGAAGGTTTAACTCAATGACTTAACATTTAAGTGCATCCATGTGCCCCCTGTAGATGATAACAGGGAGGTTTCCAGTCACTCGATATGGTGTAACAAACATATGAATGTACTACACAACAGGGCATTGGGAAGAATCCTCAGATGTTTGACCCAAGATATATGAGGACCTGGCACGATCAGAGGAGATGAGGCTTGAAGGATAGTTGCTGTACTGTTTGAAATAACATAAAGAAGTACAATGCACAAATGCACAAGCTTGGTCGAATTCTGAAAGATGAATGAATTGCTAAATTAGATCGTACATGCTCATAAGATCTCTTTAATATCACTATTGACTTGGCAGGTTTGTTCTTGATTCTCAGGATGCGGATTCCTACCTTCATTTATCTTAGCCCTCTGCTTATCATATTGTTTCTATTTACAAAACTTCGTCACAGAGGACATAGCAATAAAACTCTTTTAAAATACAAATAAATGACTTTCTGAGCAGATTGTTAACACATAGGTTACATCTTTCACATGGACACACCGTTCACACATTACCATATGTTCTTCATACACTGTACACCTCTTACTCAGATTCTTGGCCATTTCTCAATTACTCTTGCACCTGCCTGAAACTACACCCATGCATAGTCTAAACTTTTTATGTACAGTGTAGGCATTTAGGCTTGCCAATATCCCTTGCCAGTCTTTTGAAGAAGTTTATTCTTCTTAAGGGAAATCTACACAGGCACAGCTCAAATTAACACCAAAGGTAGGTTCTATTTTCATATCTCTGGAAGAATAAACTTCTTAAATACTTTACAGCATTTTCATTTTGGCATGGAGACAGGGCCACCTTGTGTTCTCTAAGTCGCTGCAATATGAAAATTTTGAATTTCTGAAGACATTTTTTTCAGAAGAAAAAAAGGGGTAATTTCATCATTGTGATGAGTTGCATGCCATAACACATTCACAGTAATGAGCATGTTTGAAATGGAAGCCACTAGAAGATGCTCAAGCAACAGTGTGTGGGAGGATGTCTAGTTCAGAGACAAACATTGCTTTCTTGTTTGGACCAATGCCATCTTTGCAGTGTTTAAAAGAAAAGTATCTTTCAAAATGGGAATGGATGAAGGAGAGAGATAAGTTTTGTGCAAGATGAAGTTTAAAGTGTTTTTCACCCACTGTGGCTACTTGGGGCACAAAGGGCTACTTGGTAGAGAAAAAATGATACAGTTTCTACATGGTTTTAGATATCATTGATAAATAAACTAAGATCACTTCTTTTTCCTGTGTCCCAGTAGCCACCTACTTGTCACCTGATAGTTCAATCTATTTAGAGTCAGTAGCAGGTTATTTTTGTCATCACAGTGCAAGCAGATAGTTGCACATAGCAAAAAATGAGCATGCAGATGTACTGCCCTTTCATTTCAGGCTCTCCAAGACCGCTCTGTGAGGGCCTTGCTTTGTCATGCCTTTGCTTTCTTTTTCTGGCCAGCAGCAGGAGGCATTGCTGCGCCACAGCTGGAAGACACAGGGGCTTCTGATTTGGTGGAGGTTACTTGTTACTTCTCACGTAACCCCTACCTCAGCCACATCACTCTTCCCAGCTGCACCACTCTATTCCGCAGGGAGGAGGAGGGTAAACTTCATAGTAGAAGCAAATCAACTTCCTCATGTTTTGCTTCCCTAGTGAGGATAAACAGGCTCATGACCCTTCATTGTCTGGACAAACACGTAAGCTGAGCATACGACATATACATTTGCCTCGGCCCCCTCCCCAAACAGAGATATGGAGATTATAAGAGAAAATTCTGTTGGAATCTACCATCCACATCCATTCTTTTTATAACCGAAATAGTGAAGTCTCACGTTGGGTGAGACCCCAGAGCCACTGAGCTGTTAACCTCCTCGTGGAACATGCCTTCTCAGAAGGGATCGCATGACATTTGTACATTCCTGCAAAGCACAGCATTATAGACTCCTGGTAACCCTATTTGGACTGCCCTGTTCATATCTACCTCACAAAGGCAGACTGCACACATGTCACTAGAGCTCCAATCAAATTAATCTCGGAGATGACATGGCTTCTGGCTCCAAAGGCCAATTCTTATACACTGAAGGAAGTGCCTGAGGAGAATGAGGGAGGTTAGTTTATTTTACTTACTCTGAAACATACTTTGTTTAAAAAAGCTACATAAATGTGTGCCGGGAGTCCTGACGCTATAAGCATTAAATTCCTTTACAATTATACTTTTTATGTAATCATGCGAGGACATTACTCAAAATATTTGGATTCCCAGATGATGTACAAGAGAGAGCTTTTCCCATAAAGAAATGCTTTAATTATATACAGTGCCTGCCTGCCTTAGATTGGTGACACGAAAGGAGGTGGAGATGAGCAACTGCTCGCTTGTGCATGGTTTATCATACCCATTGGCTCGTTTTGTCATGAAGTTTCTCTGTTCCCAGACCATTAAGCCAAAGTCACGGTGAGGGTGGGGGAAGGCGCATGTTTCAAACTGTTTGTGTGCCAGCTGATGAAACAGTCTCATGATTCAGTAAATACACCTCATCTGAAGTACACCACCACTCAGTCATTTCTCCACACTGGGATTCTCTCTCTGTCTCTCTAAATGACCTTGACCTAGGTGAATGGGACCTTGTGAAGTGATTCACACTTCCACGATCCAGTCCAGCTCTTGGCTTTTGCATCTTCCTGTTGAGTCTGTTTCAGTCTAAGTGAGGTATGTCAGGTGCAGATTTATCCCTGAAGAATTTGGGAGTCACAGTTTTGATTCTCTCAAATCTTTCCTTGGATACACTCTAGAGTCTTGTGATGCAGAAACCAAGGCTGGGACACTCCCTTCTCTGACTCCGATGTTACAATTCTGTTATGTCATAAACCTTTACACATGCTGAGAATACACAGTGAGGCTTAGTGGAAACTGTTGTCTCAGCTAGAAAGCAGCTCCTGCATATTTCCAGAAGGGGAAGTTTCACATCAGCAGGGAGGGAAGAGGACCTGGAAGGTGATAGAATGTACCTCTGGTGTAGAAACATCAGGCCTCCTGGAGGAAGCAAGATGGCTTTTCTGTCTAAAGAACACAGTAGGTCACAGCATAAAGCTGTCCAGCAGTGTAAAGTGAATTTTGATGCATCCAAGTTCTCACCACACCATTTTCATCCTCTAAATATTCAAGCCCTATCTTCTACCTTTTTCTCACTGCCCCCATTGGTATTATCTCTGTCTGTTATACTGAGTGGTTTATAATTCACCTGCACATAAGTGTCACATGTCACACAAAGGAGAGAGTTCACTGTGATGCTGACTATAGTCACGGCCTGGAAGGGATTTAGAGGAAACTCAGCTGTCTCTCTCCTGTAACCCAGTCTGTCTCTCACCCTTCTAACATCCCCAAACATGTTGCAATAACAACACTGTTCTTTTGTGTCTACTCTGCCTCACTGTTTCTCAAGCTGGAATCCTAAAGTTGTATCTAATACATATTTTTTTTTCTCGTATAACCAGATATGGCTTTCCTCTTTCTCTTTAAATTGACTTCGTTTTCTATTTTAACTTACTAATTTTGTTTTTTTATTATACCATTTTTAACAATAGAGCTTTGAAGTTATAACTAACCTTTCAACATTTTAACGTTAGATTCTTTAAGTCATTAATTTTCGCTTATTTCAGGTGAAATTTAATTTTGTAAAATCCCACTAATATTCCTTTTACTGTTTCACAGAAAAATTAATGGGCAATGTTTTTCTGTATCTCTCAGTTCTCAGTATATTTTTTAAAAACACTTTTTGAATCCTACTATAGCCTGTAGGTTTCTTAGAAATGTAAATTTATTTTTAATTATTTGTATTATTAATTTAGCATATTGTATGGGCAGAAAAGATGGTTTATAAAATCAATTACTTCAAAGTATTCTGAGTCGTTTTATGGTTTAGTTTACGGAAAAACTTTTGTAAATACTCTTTGCATAATTAAAAGAGTAAATTGGAACCTGAGTTCAGTTCCTAGCATCCAAGTTGAGTTGTTCACCACACTAGCTCCAGGGCATACAATGTCTTTTTTTCTGGAATCTTCAGACATCTGTGCTCACACATGAACATTTCTACCCAGGATCATACACATATGTATAATTTAGAAAATAAATTATACTTTTGGTAAATACTTTCATATTCTTTTCTCTCTCATGTGTTTCTACAAAATACATGAGAGAAACAATGGAAGGAAAAAGTACTGACACTGGCTCCCTGTGGTTGAAAGGCCTGGAGCAGCCTGGTGGGAGTGTGAAGCAGAGCCATTCACACCACAGTGGACAGGACAGCAGGGACCCAGTGGAGAGCGGGGGAAGGGCTAAGCCTTCGGAAGCCTGCTCTTCATTTCCTGCTTCTGCCAGCTATGTTTTCATCTCCCCAGACAGCACCCTCAACTAGAGACAAAACTTTCAGAACCTGAATCTGTGAGGAATCTTTCAGATTCGAATGCATAGAGCTGGATATATAAGCAAGTTGCCTCATTCTGTTTTTTAACATGGGTTTTCAATGGCTCTGTGCCTTAGTACCTGACCTATACCACGAGACCAAGAGCAATTGAATTCTGTTGTTGAGAAAACCCGTGGTCAGTTTTCTGTTTCTGTGTCAAAGGTACTATGATCAAAAGGAACTGGGGAAAATAGTACTTACTTTAGCTTATGGTTTTTGAAGACCTCATTCAATAAGTCCTGATAGCAGGAGCAGAAAGGTGGGTGAGCACATCTCATACATACACAGGATTCAGACCCCAACAGATAGACCAACAGAGAAGAAGAAGTAAAGATAGATTGGTAATAAATAAATAGATAGGTAGATAGATAGGTAGATAGATAGATAGATATAGAGATAGGTGGGTAGACAGATGATACAAGTGGAAATATATAAGTAGATGGAAGATAGATAGATAGATAGATAGATAGATAGATAGATAGATGATAGATAGACGGAGAGTTGGATGGATAAGAGGACAAGACTACACACCCTCAAGCCTACTCCAGTGACAAATTCCCTCTAACTAGGTTTCCTCCATTAACATATGGCTATATTTCACTTTTAAACCAACAGGCAAACTAGTAAAGACCAGCTGAAGAGATATAGCTACTTTGAATATGTAATGTACATATTTGAGCTATGAATAAAATGTTAACAGATAAAGATGGGTATTACCCTTTCACATTTGACTTTGGATATCCTGCATCAGCAAAAGACTTAAAGATCAATGTACATTTGCTGAGTGGCAATGTGAATAAATATTATTACCATTGCCTTTTATAAGGGTAGGTGTTCATTTTTGTAGGACTTTAAGGATATAAAATTTATGGCATTTCATCTACAAAATACAATGTGAAGTCATAAACATAAAATTAGCTTATAGGCCATGGCAGGCACCTATGTAAATGAGGGTTGCTGACATTTATTAGTTTTCTCAAAGCCTGCCTCTTTTTCTTCACTGTGGCTTCCTTTTAACCATCTTGCTCTGCACGCTTACTTCCTCTGGTCCCATACTTCATCACTACTTTTTGAATGTAAACCTTATCCTGCAAACAAAACTCCATTGCATTGATTTGCCACTGTCTCTGCCCCACTGTGATAGATAGTGATAATGATCATGTTATTCATGGTTCTATCAAATATTTATCACATGCTCACAACATACTGAACACTGCTCTCAGAATTTTAGGTAGCCTGATATCATAGCCTACACTTCTCAAGTTGGCTGCTCTGACAGAGTAAAGAAGAATTCCTCAGAGACGCATTGCAGGAGGCTAACTTAAAGTAACCTTTAAAAAAACATAGCTGGATTCTAACTAGGAGATGTTGTACAAAAGAGTGTGTCTCAAAGCCTAAGGCAGATGAATAGGCACGTATGGGTGAGAGGAGTGTGTGGACAGGCCTGGAGTTGATACAAGACAGGCTTCATACATGTGAAGATGCTATAAGACGCTAGTGTGGAGAACCCAGGACACAGGGTAAAGGCAGAACACACAGTGACTAGGGTGTGGCACTCAGAAAGAACTTCATAGGGCAACATGCCAGGTTTTAAACTGTTCTTTATAATTCACCTTGAAATCTTAATTTGGCATCAAAATCTCTTTCCAGAGGTTTTTTTTCATCAATCTTTTTTTTTTCTCATGTCAAGACAAACTGAGGTTATTCATGTCTCCCAGACACTGTGATGTTTGACACATATTGTATTACTAGGATAAATGGAATTATTAATAGAAATTCCAGGGAACCTGAAGGCTCCTGGGAAGCATATTTAAAAAGAAGGAGACAGGATTATTTTATTTTCTGGAAAGGCATTTAACAAAGGAAAAGGGAGTGCCAGTCTCATAGCCTAGGCTGGATCTGGTGCTGTACTTGGTGCATTTGTTACTCGCTGCTTTATGAGGAAAGCTTGTTTGTTGCAGATTCAGGTTGGATCTTACCCAAAGGAACTTCCATATGCTTATGTTCCTTGTTTCGTTGTTAGGGACCATAAAAATTTTAACTGTGAGCATGAAACAATTTAGAATCACTTGAGAAGTGAGTCTCAATGTAGCATGGCCTGTGGGCACATGTTTAATGAGACCGAGTGGTCTTGAGTATGTTAATGGAGATAGGAAGTCTCTCTACCTGTGGGCACCATCATTTCTTAAGCAGGGATTCTGGATTACATGAGTAGAGAAAGTCAGTTGAGCACTAACATGAATGTATCCACTTCTCTCCTTGTGTGACACTGGACACAGTTGGACTGGTCTCTCAAGCTCCTGCCACTGTGATCCCTCTGCTATGCTGTATGATAACTTTGCATAGTGAATCAAATTAAACCTTTTCTCTCTTACGTTGATTTGGTCAGAGTGTTCTATCACAATAAAATGAAATAATTCAGAGATGGTGGGATTTCTTGTTTTCTTGCAGCTTACTTTTATTATTATTGTTTTCTTCTCAAAAACTCCCTTTCATGTTAGAAATTGTGCCCTGTACTGGGAATGCTAAAATGGATTAGATAATAATCTCTGCCCTTGAAACATTATAATTAGTGGAGGGGACTCAGGGGTCAAATACAAAGAGAAAACTGTAACATGCCGAGGAAGGGCTTATTTGCAGAAGCGTCAGGGAAGACGATTCCTAAACACTGGCAATAGAGATGTAGGTCTTAAGAGGAGAAGGGAATGTCAGGAAGACAAAAGTAGCAGAATTTACGTAAAGCAGAGTGAGAGGATGGTGAACCTAAGGGTTTTGAAGAAGTTTATCTTTTTGTATAGACAGAAGAGAGGGGTTTGACAGAAGAGAGGGGTTTGCTAGCTGGAATTATAGGGCCCAAAGTCATCCATATTGTGATGCTTTAGCAGGCGCCCTAAGAGGTCACCACATGGTTACACTCTGTAACTTCAGTGTATGGCATACGTCAGTCACAGAAGTACCACCATACCAGGCAGCATACTACCCACCTCTTATCCAAAGATTAGAAAACACATATGAAGGAGAGGATTTATTCACCTTTGATGTTTTCCTGGAGCTACAGACAGGTCCATACTTGTTTTATTCTCTTCTTGTGCTACCTCCCTCTCACACTCTGTTTCTTGGTCTTTTCTTCCTCTTATGTCTCTCCCTCACAAATCAGACACTCGTGGTCATAGCTAAATAGCAAGTGTTCAGACTCTTCCTTTAAAGTATTTAATTCATCGTGGGAGGTTCAATATAATGCGCCTTACTCATTTTCTTCAAGGATCTTGTACTTTCAATTAATTAGTTTTGACTGAGTCTTACGTACCTCGGTTATATCCCCCACTTTCCCACAGAGTCCTTTCTGATTGACAAATTGCCTACATTTCTCAGGTATAAGTGCATTCAAGAGGTTCAAGGCCAGTCAGTGCATGCTCTCAAAATGAGCTCGCGATATGTGGGCTGGAAATGATTTTGAACAGAAAGTCCTACATTATAATTTTAGCAAGTTGAACCCACCCATGAAATGTTTGACTTTCCTGAAAAAGTCATCTAGTCTTTGAATCTTCTCAAGTAAAGCACAAATTGTGGAGTAGATAACCTCCTAGTCCCTCTGCAGTGGGCCCTCTTCCCTACTCTGCCCTTCCCAGTGCGAGGAGAGAAGGACTCTCTGAAAATGAGATGCAAACCTAGTCTCTTGGGCCACATTGATTTTGATTAAAAGCACAAAATCTCTGGCTGTGCTAAAGAAGACATACTATTATATGTTCTTTATTTAAAACTGGGTGGGATTAATTTACTGTAATACGTAAATTAAAATTGGCTGGACTGATAGATTTCAGTCCTGTGTCTTGGTTACAAACAGGAACAATCAATGTTTACAGCTTACTCATTGTACAAAAAAAGAGGTCAAATAACATTTGATAACTTTGTTTTTATATGACCCAAATTTTATTTTATTTTTTAAAGCTTATTTTTTTATTAATTAATTGTTTGTTTTATTTACATCCCAAATGTTGCCCCTGTCCCCCCATCACAGAGTTCTTTCCCCTTCCCGTTCTCCTCTGAGAGGATGCCTGTCAGGTATCCCCCTACTCTAGGGTATCATGTTTCTGCAGGATTAGGCACATCCTTTCCCACTGAGCAGGCAAGGTAGTCCTCTGCTACATAAGTGCTGGGGCCTCAGCCCAGCCCCTGTGTGCTCTTTAGTTGGCAGCTTAGTCTCTGTGAGCTCCCAGGGGTTCAGGTTAGTTGACACTGTTGGTCTTCCTATGGGACTGCCATCCTCTTTAGATCTCTCCGTACTTCCTCTAACTCTTCCACAGAGGTACCTGAGCTCTGTCCATTGGTTTCAGTCAGCTGCTAGCAGAGCCTCTCAGAGGACAGGCATGCTAATTTTGTGGGGGTTTGTTTTTTGATTAATTAATTAATTTTTACTTATTCACTTTACATCTTACTTACTGCCCCCCACCCAGTTACCCCTCCCACAATCCTTTCCCCATCCCCAATCCCCTTCTTTTCTGTGAGGCCCCCCCTAGGTATCCCCTCTACCTTAGCTCTTCAAGTCTCTGAGAGACTAGGCACTTTCTCTCCCACTGAAGGTAGACAGGCAGCCCAGCTAGTAGAACATATCCCACTTACAGGCAACAGCTTTTGGGCTCTACCCTGTTCCACTTGTTAAGGACCCACATGAAGGTCAAGCTGCACATCTACTACAAATAAGTTGGAAAGCCTAGGTCTAGCCTATGTATGTTGTTTGGTTGGTGGTTCAGACTCTGAGAGCTCTAAGAGGTCCAGGTTAGTTGACTCTGTCAGTCTTCCTGTGGAGTTTATACCCACTTAAGGCCTGCAATCCTTCCTCCTACTCTTCTATAAGAGTCCCCAAGTTCCTTCCAGTGTTTGGCTGTGGGTGTCTGTATCTGTCAGAGTCAGCTTTGGGTGAAGTCTCTTAGAGGAAACCACGTTCCTGTCTGCAAGCATAACAGAATAGCATTAATAATGCTAGGAATTGGTACTTTCCCATGGGATGAGTCTCAAATTGGGCTGGTTAGTGGTTGACTACTCTCTGTTTCTATTCCCTCCCCAGTGCCTGCATTTCTTATAGACAGGGTAAATTTTGGTTTGAAAGTTTTGTGGATGAGTTAGTGTCTCTATCACTCCACTGGAGTTCCTGTCTGGCTACAGGAGGTGGCCTCTCCAAGTTCCATACCCTCAATGTAGTGACTCACCGCTAAGGTCACCCCTATTGATTCTTGGGCACCTGTCATATTCCAGGTCTATGTCTCATCCTGGAGATGCCTCCCACCTTCTTGCCCTTTGCAAGATTTCCTTTCACTTTCATGGCTATCTAGCCATCTCTCCTGTTCTTCTCCACACCTGATACTGAATCACCATTCCCCCTCCCTCCTAGTTCCCTCCCTCCATCTACCTCGTAAGACTATTTTATTCCCCTTCTAAGTGAGATTCAATCTTCTTCACTTGGGCCTTCTTTCTTATTTAGTTTCTTTGGGTCTGTGAAGTGTATTATAGTATTTGTATTTTATGGTTAACATTCACTTATAAGTGAGTACATACCATACATATCCTTTTGGGTCTGGATTTTCTCACTCAGGATGATATTCTCAAGTTCCATCCATTTGCCTGCAAAATTCATGTTGTCTTGGTTTTTAATAGCTGAATATTATTCCACTATGTAGATGTATCACATTTTCTTTTTCCATTCTCCAGTTGAGGGACATCTAGATTGTTTCTAGTTTCTGGCTATTATGAATTAAGCTGCTACAAACATAGTTGAACAAGAGTCTTTGTGAGGTGTTGAAGCATCTTTTGGGTATATGTCTAGGAATGGGTCTTGAGGTAGAACTATTTCCAGTTAGCTAAGAAAATGCCAAATTGATTTACTAAGAAAGACTCAGAAGACTCAAAATAGAAGACCCAGAAATAAAACTACATACCAATGGACACTTGATTTTTGATAATGAAGTCAAAACCATACCATGGAAAAGTCAAAGGATTTTCAACAAATGGGGCTGGACTAACTTGATGTCTGCATGTAGAAAAATGAAAATAGGTCCATACTTATTACCCTCAAGTCCAAGTGGGTCAAGAACCACAACATAAAACTAGATACATAAAATCTCATAGAAGAGAAATTGGGAAATGTTGAAGTAATTATTTAAAAAAGCTTCAGGTCATGCCGACTATCTAAGCTGCAGCGACTCTGCCTAGCTCAGCCGTCATGTTCACGGCCAGGGTGCACCCCACAGCTAGAAATGGCTGGACAGAAACACTAGCCGTGCCACCCACGAGAAGTCAGCATGGGGGATGGCTCTGCCAATCTTCCACACTGTCTCCACAAGGCTGAACATTGCCCAGACCATCCCGCCATCAACGTGGGCCTGTGGAAAAAGTGAGACACTAATGCTTAACAATTAATCAAAGGCTTTATATGTCTGGTAAATCTCCATAACAATATGCCCATACAAAAAGAGTTGTTTCCCAATTAGCTAACCTAAATAAAAGTAGTTACTCGCACTGCTCTCCATACCTGTGTGGCTTTCCATTCTCTGCTTTCTCTAGCTCCTCCTCTTCCTTTTCCTCTTCCTTTCCTTACTCCTCCCACCTTAGCTCCTCCTACAGGAAATACCTTTAACACTTTGGTGCAGGAAGGAATTTCCTGAACAGAACACCAATGATTCAGGCTCTAAGATCAACAATTGATAAATGAGACCTCATGAAACTGAAAAGCATCTGTAAGGCAAAGAACACTGTCAGTAGGACAAATCGGAAGTCCACAGATTGGGAAAGGATCTTCACCAACCCAATACCTGACAGAGGGCTAATAAACAAAATTTACAAAGAATTTAAGAAGTTAGACACTAGTATCCCAGATAATCCAATTAAAAATGGGGTACAGAACTAAACAGAGAATTCTCAACAGAGGAATCTTGAGTGGCAGAAAAGCACCTAAAAAAATGTTCAATGGCCTTAGTCATCAGAGAAATGCAAATCAAAACAGCTATGAAGTTCAATCTTACAGTCCTCAGTTGAAGGACATCTGGGTTCTTTCCAGCTCCTGGCTATTATAAATAAGGCTGCTATGAACATAGTTGAGCATATGTCCTTGTTATATGTTCGAGCATCTTCTGGGTATATGCCTAGGAGTGGTATAGCTGGATCCTCGGGTAATGCTATGTCCAATTTTCTGAGGAACCGCCAGACTGATTTCCAAAGTGGTTGCACCATCTTGCAGTCCCACCAACAATGGAGGAGTGTTCCTCTTTCTCCACACCCTCGCCAGCATCTACTATCACCTGAGTTTTTAATCGATGACTAAGATCAAAAACTCAAGAGATAGCACATGCTGGCAACGATGTGGAGCAAGGGGAACACTCTCGCATTGCTGGTGAGAGTGCAAACTTGTCCAGCCACTTTGGACACTTTGGAAATCAATTTGATGTTTTTTCATGCTAATTTTTACAATGAAGATTTAAGTGGATTTAGAACCATTTTCTTCTTCTTCTTCTTCTTCTTCTTCTTCTTCTTCTTCTTCTTCTTCTTTTCTTCTTTT
>NW_021620536.1:645013-654782 GCF_004785775.1 Grammomys surdaster | reverse complement strand
CTCTCTCTCTCTCTCTCTCTCTCTCTCTCTCTCTCTCTCTCCACATACACTGAGTCAGTTTGTGGTGGCAAGTTACTCTTGGGGTTGAGGGACTACCAGAAGTGTGATTAACACACCAGAGATAATATAATAAAAATAATAATGAACGTTTCTTTCCCAGAAGCTATCCATTGTCAATGACTCCTCATCTAAGGCTTAGACTACATGCACACCTTCTCTACACCATGCTGTGATATTTGTCTGATGTGAGTTTGTGCGGAACCCACAAGTGATCTCATAACCACTCTGTGTTTATATGTGTATCTACCCAGTTGTGTTGGGAAAACATGGTTACTGCTCTTCTTCATTTGTCTGTCTTGCAGTCAATTTTTATTATCTTGTGTGCCATTTCCAGAATTTTGATCTTCATGGATGATCAAATGCCTGCCATTGAGTGATAGCATGTGGACAAGTGAATTCCTCACATGGAAACCTAGAGCCATCTCTGTCCCAGCAGGAATTTAATGTGCTACCTGGGCAAATAGGACCAGATTTTCTGTTTAGAAGCACAGGATCCTCTCATGTGTGGAGCTTGAAATTTAACAGTGTTCTTTCTTTTTTTTCCCTGTCCCCCAAATTGTAAATTCATTCTTCATCTCTTGAAGACACATTAGGTCTCAGAAAGTATCTAAAACATTGTGGTATCACTGCATCTCTAAAGCTATTTTACCTTTGTGAAGATCATCTGAAAAGATTCCTGTGGGGTGATCTTTGCAGCTGCTTTAGCTGCACAGGAAAGTATATGAATCACATCACTAACAAGGATATTTTCTTAACAGCATGGATGAAGAGAATGGGGGGGAAGGAAATGGCATTGAAAAAAGGAACCTGATTGCTTCTGTTTGAAATAACTATCTGATTAAAACAACTTCAACAATAACAGCACCAGCAAAGAGGAAAATATTCTCTGCCACAAAAAAAATCGACCCACCAACAATTTTCACTTTGGATGGACCATTTCCTTTGAAATGAAAAGAAAAAAGTGAAGCAGTTACACCATGGGTGTCCCTAGTATAAGATGTATCCAACCTATAACTTCTGATTACTAGGAAATTCACAGAAAGTAAATTCAGATGGGATTAAGGAAGCCCCCAGGGACTAACAAGTGGGAGAATATTTATCTGTTGTACCAAATAGTTGACTGAATAATGAATAACTATTAGTGTAAATTGCAAGAAACACAGTTATTTAACTGTAATCTAACAACTTAACATTTTCTTTCTTCTGCACCCCCACCCCAATCAGTGTCTGAATGAGCATGGTAGGAAGCATCTCACCATGAAGATGGCAATGATCACTCTCACTGAGTAGCAACATTACTTTCAAGGAGCTTTCTGATCTGTATTTTTGTTCTCCAAGACAGGACTTGTTAGAATACAGGAAAAAACCATTGAGAGCCATTGCCACTCAGGACAAAGTAAAGGTGTGCTTTATCTAGGGATATCTTTACCTTTTATAATTAACACACTCAATCACCTCTTTTGGGTTCCAGAAGCCCTGCAGAACCCAAATAGGGTGCTCCAGCACCTTACATACAATGACATAGTATTATGCTATTAACATAAAACCATGCATATCCTTCTGTTTACTTTATTATCTCTAGATTAATTATAATACCTGATACAACATGAATGAGGCAGAAATATTTGTTTTATTGTGTTGTTTAGGGATTGATGACACACGTGCTAGTTTCACTCTTCCAGTGCATCCTTGCTGTAACCCATGTATGTTTGATTTATAGATGCAGAAGGCTGATTGCAAAATCATTAGAGCATTGGATTCTGAATCAGACCAATACTTCCAAATTCTGGATTCTCTCTGTTGAGGCTTCTCTCTCTAATCACTGGTTATTACTGTCCCTCAACCATGCCCCTTGGTGGTAGACATCTTGTTATCAAGGCAAACCTGTTTATATCAGCGGACAAGCTTAATTTTTTTCCTCATTTATGTTTTATATAGACTTTCTCATTGGAATATAAATCTGTAGACAGAAAACCATGTTCAACTCTAAAGAGTCATGTCCTCCTTACAAGAGGGAGTGTGACAGGACCCTTCTGAAATTGCCATACAATGAAGAAAAGAGCAAGGCAAGGAGAAAAATTTGTGGAAAATGGGGTACATAGGAGATATTTGTCTTCAACATGTTAGGTTAATAGCTTCATGTTGAGAATAAAGAGCAAAGCTTACCACCTTGATATGATTAATGGGGCTGAAATTATATTTTAGTGTTTCTAGATCTATGTAGGGCAACAATTTATAGTATTAATTCAGAATGATCTATGATTCTCAGATTGTTTTTCTCCATTTTAGTCAGGGAAGGAGTATAGAAACGGAGAAAGTAGAAAGGAGTGGCTAATATATTGGGATTTTTGTTACTTCATGTGTTTCTCTAAACTTGCTTGAAGGAGAGTCTGCACAGATCACAAAAAATAGGTGGTCGACAGAGCTGGATGAAGCCCCATAAGACCAGAGCAACGAGCCCCAGTCTGCACAGTGAAAGCCAGACACGGTGCATGAGCTGCTGTGTGGTAGGAACTCAGCCTGTGTCAACACTGGTATGAGTTAGTGGTGGGAAGTCCATGACAGGAAATGACTCTGTGAGGCATCTGAGAAGTCACAATTCATTACAAGCACAGATAAGAATGCTGGGGAACCGAGGACATGGGCCATCAGGCCAAGACCATAGTGTGCATACATGTGAATGGTATGTATGTGCCGTATGTATGTCTGCGTGTGTGTGTGTGTGTGTGTGTTGTGTATATGCAGAGAAATGACACATGGTCTGCTTGAAGGACTCTATGGCCCACAGGAAAAGAGAAAATCATTAAATCAGAGCAGAACCTAGACTCTGAAAAATCAGTTGGCACAGAAATGGATCTTTGTAATACTAAAAACTACACACTTTTTACTTTCTTTCCTTTGTGGGCTGTGGTTTACACTAATAAATACAGTGGTTTAAAATCCCCAGAAGAAATCTGTTATTGGAAAGATTGTTCTGTTGTTAAGGTGAGAAGAAAAGAGAGAAGAAAAGAAACTGGTCCCTGTGACAGGTGATGGGGACCTCCACCATTGCGTTTTGTTCCCTGGGGAGAGCGAATGGCCACAGCTGTAAGAGACCAAAAGGAAGAAGCATTAGCTGCTTTAGTACCACACTATGCCTGATGGCCCTTTATGGGATTGATTCTTTGAAGGGCGTCAGAGCGGCATACACACTAACAGGACAAGCACAGGAAGAATCAATGAGGGCTGTTTTCTATTGTCCAGTGTGCCACAGGCGAAAACAATGGAGGCGACAACTGGAAACTCATCACAGACGTCTAGACGATCTTTCTTTCATGTGATCCACCATGACCATATACAATCTGAGAGGATGAGGGGTATGAAGGAATGGCAAGATGGAGTAATTCTTCCTTACATGGCACAAACTGAATTGTGGTTTCAAAGTATCATCATGTTCACATTGCACTTGGATTATAAGGAATGATTCCTTAAGAGCAGTCCAGAGAAAGTGATTGTCTTAAGGAGATCTGATACATTCTGCATGGATGATTCTTCTCTCTCTCTCTCTCTCTCTCTCTCTCTCTCTCTCTCTCTCTTTCTCTCTCTCTGTCTCTCTCTGTGTGTTAGCTGAAGATTGCTTTTTGTTGCTGAGTTGAATAGAAGAGTACATGAAGAATCCTAGCTTGCATGTAGTCTCCAATTCTGAGGAATTTGGTGATGGATTTTAACTCATAAAATGACAACCTGAATCTATGTTTAGGTATCAGGATAAATGTAACGTAGGCACATTAGGACATGAAGTCTCTCCAGTAGCTGCACCATACCCGAAGCACTGATCAGGTTCTCTGCCTAACTTCTCCACCCTGAAGTAGATAGAGATCGTCATCAAATCAAGGTCACATACAAGCAAAGGGGAAACACTCCAATCTAGTAAATGTACCAAGCTCTTAAAGTGACAGGATGGATTCAACCACAAACCACTAGTTTTGTTCTCTAAATGGAACAACAAGGGAACTGCAAATGATGACTTTATCCTAAGTGACCCTACAGATAATGTCACCAGAATTCATAGATTACACACAGAGAGAATCGTGAAAAGCCTTCGATGTCCCGGGAACCTTGGCCTTTGTAAAAAGGGAGATATCCCACATTTACTTTCATTGTAGTCTAAGCACAAATCAACAATGCTGCTTCAACCAAAGATCCACACTAAATAAAGAGGGCCAAGAGCTTATTCAATTGCCCAGAACAGTACAGACTCTGTCTCTATATCTTCTCTGTCAATAATAATTAGTCCCTTCTGAAAAGGGTGTTGTAGATACACAGTCAAAATGACCCTTTCAGGGAAGATATAATTTGGCTTACAGAAATCCACCATCAACAAATAACTGCTTGTAAAGGTAACCACAACAAAGCCTCAGGTTTGGAAGTGAGAGTCACAGTAAACTACACCCCCGTCCTAGATTGTGTCTTCTATAAGAAATCACCACACTGCCAATTAACCAGTATTTTCTCAACATGATGCCATCTTTGGGGAGTTAAATACAAAATTAGGAATCAGAAGTACTTGCTGTTTGTCTCCTCTCAGGCCCCTTCCCAGCCCTAATACCTTCTGAATAAACCTCACGAGAGAACACCCAACCATCCTGTAAGAATCGTTTTCCCAGCTCAGTTTCATATGAGACCAGAAAATAATATAGCATCCGTTTATAAACCAGACAGGGCTTGCCCTACTGTGTCAACACAGAAAAATCAATCCACTAGTCCCAACCCCAAGCAGTGGCCTTTGGGGCTACTTCAGAAATCAATTCTGGAGTAGAATAGAAGGGTTCTGCTCCAAGACCTGAGAACACATGCCTGAATCCCACGGCCTGGGTGCCTGCTTCCCTCAGTAACCTTACTACTTGGGCTCTGAGTGGGGGTTCACAGGGGAGAAACCATCCTGGCTGGCACGTATTGTCTCTTTATGTTTAATATAAAATAAAAAAACATGTTTATTATTCTCTATTCTTTTTCTTATTTTTGTAGTGATTATAGTATTTTTCTCCTCTTCCTATTTCTGCCAGATGCTTCCTTAGCTCAAATGAAAACACTGTTAAAATGAATGCCTCTATCTACTTCAGGGTGGAGAAGTTAGGCAGAGAACCTGATCAGTGCTTCGGGTATGGTGCAGCTACTGGAGAGACTTCATGTCCTAATGTGCCTACGTTACATTTATCCTGATACCTAAACATAGATTCAGGTTGTCATTTTATGAGTTAAAATCCATCACCAAATTCCTCAGAATTGGAGACTACATGCAAGCTAGGATTCTTCATGTACTCTTCTATTCAACTCAGCAACAGCAACAAAAAGCAATCTTCAGCTAACACACACACACACACACACACACACACACACACACACACACACACAGAGAGAGAGAGAGAGAGAGAGAGAGAGAGAGAGAGAGAGAGCGAGCAGAGAATCATGTTGGGCAGTCCACATCATCTGTGTACCTAGCTCTCTGATTTCTAAGTCCATTCTTTATCATGGCATTTAATTCAATGGTTTAGTGCTACTTTCTTATGTAGTAAGACTACATTAATTGTCTATGGAACTATTTAAATCTTCCAGAGGGTTGGTTTTTGTCATTCTAAACAAGATTTTTAAAAATGCATTTTAATTACGTATACTCTAGAAAGTTTAAAATATAAAAATAATTCTTGCTGGAAAATACACCTCCCAGTAGAAGACTTTGATTTTATAATTACACTCAAAATTCATGCTGAATGATTTGCTGTGCACACATTTGTTTCCAAAATGATCTGGAATCTTCTTTGTCCAGTATGTCTTGTAAAGTAGGCTCTTGTCGTTTCTGTCACTTAACTTCCTGCATTTAAAACAATGGGCTCTACCCTTGAAGTAAAAACAAAACAAAATAAAAACAAAATAAGAAAAAACAAAAAACAAAAACAAACAAAAAACAAAAATGAAAAAACCACCCAGAAACAACTGGGCTTGTAGAGTTCACATCGTAGAGGAAAACAGTAGCTAGTTAACAATGCATATAGCATGCAACTAAAGCGTTTATCAGTGTGGACTGCGATAAATGCTATGGAAAAGTAGAACAGAGTCGGGGGAATAGAAAGTTTGCGTGTGTAGTGAGAAGAGCAGTAGCCTTAGGTGGGATCCTTGCAGACACTCCACTGAAGGTGCTGTGTCTATGAAGAACCCTGGGTGAGGTCTGTCACAGTCGGCTCAAACCTAGCTGACATTGACTCTCCACTTTTCACAGAAGCGCCAAGAATGAACCTTATTCTTCTGTTTCTTTTTCAATATTTTGTTCTACTTTATTGCCCCTTTTGTGGAAACTAAGGGCACAGAAGTTTTCAAAATATGATGCACAGCCTCTGTTTACTATCCACAGAGATAGGTAAGCTAGAATGAGGCTCTGCATTGTTTGCTAGCATTATTATTGAAATAATTAGAAAAGCTTTACCATGGATTAATCACTCTTTTCAATAGAAATGAAACAAAAAAAGCAAATAAAATATCCCAATGGCTCTAAGAATGTATATTCTTAAGCTGTAATGCTATTAATTAAGAAGTACAAATGACAGGAGCTTCAGAGATACTCAGCACTTATGAATTAGTACTGCTCTTCCAGAAGACCCGAGTTCAGTGTCCAGCCCCCACGCCAGGCAACTTACACTGCCTGGAACACTAATTCTCTTTCAACCTCCATGGAAAATCGTGTGCACATTCTACAGTCAAGCATTCACACACTTTAGAATAAAAAAAAGGAAACTGAAATAATTGAATTATGCACATGGGATTTTTAAAGTACATGAAATACAAAAATAAAATATAGCATTAAGCAGAGAATCAAAAGTTGGTATTAGAAATGCTGCCAACGAAGCGAGAATGTTACTGTGAGTGTAACAACAGTGGCATGGTGAGTTAATTTTCTAACACTCACACACTTATTTCAAGAAAACGCAGCTTAAAATAAATTGAGGCATTCAATGTATAGAAAATGATATGCAAATTATAAACAAAAAATGATTAGGAAAAAAAGGAGTGAATTATACTAAGATTTTTAAAAGTTCAGCAATCAATACGAGCTTACCTTGTATGATAGTTGAAGTAAAGATGATAAAATGACAAAGTTACAGATGTTGAAAAATAACTTCTAAAGAGAAAGTAAAATATGCTTTCAAGTGAAGAGTGTCAATAAAATGCATAGTTTTAAGAAAAGGTTTAAATTTAAAATTGACTCAAGAAGAGTAGGTATTATTACTAAATCAATTATATGATTAGAACACGATCAGAGATATCTCCTTAAAGAGAGCATGCTCAAACATTCATCTTTAATACACTGGGTTAGAGTGACTGTATTGTACTCATTTTCTGTGCTGTTATGAAAAATGATCAGAAAAATAGGAGGGAAAAATGTCTTTTTACTGTAAGATGCTCCTGAAGCAGGTGAGCTCTTAATTCTCTGGACTTCAAAATGAAGATTGTCTCTGGAAGGACAGGAAGGACAGAGGTCTGGAGGCTACCCTGTGTTTCTGGCTCCATGGAGAGGAGGAGAAAATGTTACAGATAGGACTGTAGGGTTGTGAGCTCTATTATTGTGGTAGAAGTCAGAGCAGGTGACCCATCTGAGGAGCTCCTAAACTTACTTTGGTATATTTATGTGTATGTAGTTCTTTATAGGTTCAAATCCAATTCTCTTCCTTTTCCACATGGTCTGAACACAGTTAATTGAGAATTTTTTGTCAAATTAAAAACATAAGCTCCAAGAAAAAACACCAAGCCCATGTACCTATCATAGTATTAATTAACTTTTATAAGAAGGGATATGATGTAATAACAAAATGTGTTGAGTACAGAATACATTCTGGGAAGCAAAAGTTGTTCTCTTGTGAAATCTTGAGGCTGTTAGGAACTATGCTATTAGGATTAAAATATAATTTAATCGTTTCCATAAAACAAAATGTGAAGGAACTGCACTTGAGTATAGATGAAAGACTAAAGAAAAAGATGATACCTGGACGTTTGGGAGGGGGTGCCTGTATACAACCTGATTCAAGAAGACATATTTCACTTTCCAAAATGGGAAGTTTTATGTTGAAAGTCCACTGTGTGAAAGAACCAAGTTGAAAACTGTTTTTGTAGGAAAAACAATGAGTCAACCTGATTGGTTCCACAAAATGCTGAAATTAACAGCAGTAGTCACCAAACCTCTAAAGAGGCGAGAACATGATTCCCAACCTTTCTACTCAGTAGAACTATCGCCCACCTGTGATGAGTTGTTACAGTGTAGGCATGCATTGTTTGTTCTCCATAGTTTGCTATCAAAGCCCAAAGTAAGATTGCAGAAGTACAGAGGTGCATACTGCCTGCAGGGAGGAGCCAGTGAGATGACTTTTATGAGAAGATCTGTCCAATTATCACAGGTGAATAATTTGACTCCATAATCCCATCTCTAGGATGCTTTCACTTTGGAGACACACAAAACTAATATTATAATTACAAATATTTTACATAATTTTTTAAAGAAAATTATTGGAAGCAAACTGTTAATTAGTAGAGTTGTAATTAAATGCATCATCAATATTTAAGTAATAAAAGAACAATTTAAAATGAAGTAAATAAATTTTGGAAAAAAGCTATTATCTACTCCTAACTCTTCTGTCTATGTTATACCTTATTCTAAGTTCCTTCTACTATCTATGCCAACCTTTCCTTCTCTATGAATCCTTTTAACATCCATAAACAAAGATATATCTCTTCTGTACAACAGACGAATACCTAAGACGGCAACTCTCACAGCTCACGAGTTTTCCTAACCATCTAGTGAATTACTTTTCTATCATAACATACACTCATTCTGATTCATGTATAATTATCTCATTATTTATTTTGTTATCTCTTTGGACATTTTGCTGCTCCAGAGGAGACGTTCCTTCAGAAACCTGACAGTTTAGTTACAGAGAGCAGGCGTTGGCTAACCTGTCAATAAACTAGTGTGTGGCAGGTGGGTGAGGTACAGAAGTAAACTCTTGCATTGTTCCAAGATATTACAGTCAGCCTACTTATAATCCTGTCCTTGTCAGGAAACAGATTTGGAAGTTTCACACACACACACACACCGGAGGGTGGGGGGAGAGAGAGATATTCTCATGCACACTCTATTACCTCTCTCTCTCTCTCTCTCTCTCTCTCTCTCTCTCTCTCTCTCTCTTCCTGCCCTCCCCTAAACACACTGAAGTTCTGTGCCATTGCTCTCCTTCTCCCATGAGAGTTTTCATCCTGAGCGTGTTTGTTTGTTATATGTCCCCCCTACCACATTAACGTGCTATACCACATTCTACAAATGGCTTGGGAATCCAAAACAAGACTTTTTTCAAATTCAATATTTTATGTGCAAATCATGTAAGTGTCCTCCTGAGCATTGCAAAGAACATCACAGGCTTTATCATAGCCCTTATCCCAGTTTAAAATTCACTGGTTTATAAAGACAAACAACAGCCACACAACAGCGAGGAAAGCTTTAGGAAAGCACTTCTTATTATAGTCCCTTCAGGCTCCTCTCTCACTTTCTAGATGACTCACTTTCTTCAAAGCCTAGCTCTCCTCTCCTCTCCTCTCCTCTCCTCTCCTCTCCTCTCCTCTCCTCTCCTCTCCTCTCCTCTCCTCTCCTCTCCTCTCCTCCCCTCCCCTCCCCTCCCCTCCCCTCCCC
>NW_021620536.1:623596-644613 GCF_004785775.1 Grammomys surdaster | reverse complement strand
TCCCCTCTCCTCTCCTCTTCGAAGCATTTATCTTTTTACCTTCTTGGACATAGAGGTAACAATCTGGGAGAAATGAACTCCTATAGACCTTATCAAATGGATTGATAGTTGATACTTTACTAACACCATAGCTGCCCTTCAGTTTGGTGGCTTTGCATTACAGTGATGACATATTTTGAACGTATTTCTTTAACTGTAGTTGTACTCAGGAACATCTATTGCCCGGCATTCCTTTTCATACATTCATGCTTAGTAAATACAATTTTCATGCTTCCATCTTCTGAAATGTAAAACGTCGATCTAACCCAGTGTTTGGAAATAAGAAGGTCATGGGCCCAATGACCCTACAATGAGAGATAGCTGACTTTAGGATCACTTGCCATTACTAATATGGATCTAAGGGGAAATCTCAATTTGCTGAGACTCCTTTTCTTAGACCCAGCCATTCCCAGGACAGAATGGCAACTGCACGGATTCTTATTTCTGGTGGTATAATCTCATCTTTGCTTCACTTTGAGTGTCGTCTTCAGTAGCAAATTGGCTTCTTCTAATCTTAAAGTTTTGGATGCTATCTCTGAATCCTAGCTTATTTGGAAAAAAAGCTATATTTCTCTGCCTGGTAACATTTTTCTGCTTTTTTCACCTATCATTTTCCCTTTGATCTCAGAATATCTTTTGTAGTTTCCTATTGACAGAAGACAATTTCTAGGACTCACTTTTTTCTCCTCCCATCAAGAATTCTAAAGATTAAACTCAAGTCATCAGAATTTTAAGGCTATTATTATTATTATTAATATTATTATTATTATTTACTGCTGAATTATCTTACCAGATGTTGCATAGATTTTTAAGTGATATCAACAAGTGTCAGAGCCAGCATTTGGATAGATCAATGTTAATATTATCTTTCCTTATAGAATATGAGTATTTGTGAAGGCAAAATATTGTCAAGTGCCAACCTGGTATGTGCTCGCTTCAAATGTCCTATCTTTTCACAGAGTAGAACTGAGATCGTCTTTTGTTCAATCTTTCTAAAGATGAAACTTAAAAACTACTTTGGGGTGGAAAGAATAGGCACTGATCCAGCATTCAAATCAGCTTTTCAGATTCTATTTATTACTAATTCATTCTCAACAGACACATTCCTATTGTGAAGAGGACATGATACCATCTATATCTTTCATGGGAGACATAGGCATATTCCAGAATTTGATAAAATAAAGGAAGAAAGGAAGGAAGGAAGGAAGGAAGGAAGGAAGGAAGGAAGAAAGGAAGGGAAAAAAGAGGTCATTTAGTCAAAGTAATTTAGCACTTTTAGAGTGGTATATTTTAAATTTTTACTTTTATTATTTAATAGAGCAATAGTTGCACACAATAAATAAAAACTGTTTTTGCAGCTGCATTCATGATTTTTAGAAATTTGCATACATTATTTGTCAGCAATCAGCTGGCTTACAGAAGGCTCCGTTTTTTCCAATGTCATCTTGAAACAAGGTGGTTTCTGCTGTTGGATGATATCATCCACGGCTGAGTCTAGATCTATAATTTTAAGGAAAAGTGGCAATCTCCTTGGACCTGAAATTTATGGATGCTTCTTTTATAGTCCATGAGAAATTTGATAAAATCAGATTAAAATAAGATTCCCTGGAATGAATTCTCTGCACAGCTTTGGAGTCTGTTTAGTAATATGAACAAGTGGTGCTCATTGCCAGAGAATAACTTGAAAATGTAGGAAGATGAGACTTACAGACCTCTCTTCAAGAGGACACTGCACCCAGCTTTAAATCATACCTTTCTGAAAGACTGTTGCTTATTGAAATAATTGTGGAAGCTGACAATGTTTCCCTGAGAAAGTTTCCTTTGTGCCTTATTCGTAATAGAAACTGTCTGAGAAAAAGGTCTCCATTGACCTAGATTCTCTGTTTTCCTGTATGCCAATAAATTCAAAGAACCCAAATTTATGCCTCTGACACCCTCTCATCACAAATAACAATATTCCTGAATATATAGTGCAGTGCTTTTCAAGAAGTGCAAATTATTCCACACATATTTTCTCATTAATCCTCCCATGCCGTCACCTCCACATTTCAAGGCTATGAAAATTGAGATTGAGAGTAGAGTTACTTATAGCAAAACACATGCTATGCTAAGTAAAGGGTTTGGAAATGAATTCGCAGATTGCCATTTGTACTGGATGGCAGTTCTGTTCTTCCTCTTAGCACTACTGAAATGTTTTCCTGAACAAGTGCAGTATGCTTTCAATAGCTGAAAATAGATTGTAGGACAATTCCATCTAATTAATTAATTAATTAGCCATCTAATTAATATATACTAACAACAATGCCCCACTTTAAAGATCAATGCTTCACCATGTCTTAGCCATGAAACATACATTTATCTGCAATAGAGAACACTCCTTCCATACCACTGCATGGAACTTGAATGTAGCATCATGGCCCTGCCATCTTTCCCTTTGGCTTGGGCTTTGATCATTTGCTTTGCCAAGGGCAAGATTTATATGCATGAACTACATTTATTCCGATAATGAATGCATTACTTTCCCTCAAGTGTACTGTGAAAAATTACTATGAAGTCATTATTCTGGCTCAGCTGATTGGGATGCGGATGAGGATGAGGAAATGGTCCTTTTAAGTTTAAATTTTTAAAAATCCACCTGTCTCTAGGACTCCTTTTTTACCCCGACAAATGTGGGGGGAACACATTCAAGCCATTCAAAGGGAAACCTTAGTCTTAAGAGGAGTAACTTTCTCAGTCTCCATTTAAAGCGTCCAAAATATATACTTCCCAGACTCCTTTGCAGCTAGGTTATATTACTTAGATGCATTTGCATGGGATCCAGACATCAGAAGTGAGACAGAGAATATTTTCTTGCAGCCAAGTATGCTAAAATATAAATGCTACAGTAGTGGAGGCTCACTTCACTTTAACATGACATTCAGGGAGCAGTCAGTGGTACCATTTGTTATGAAGGAGCCTGGCTACAGTGGCAGAAATTGCTAAAATTAGCTGCTGTCCACCCTTTTTGTTGCACATGGGTAAAACCTTGAAACTGAACAATCAAGGGAAGTTCATCAATGTTCATTCTTATAACCTTTCTGAAGATTTTGGAAACACATCTCCCCTATAACAGACTCTTTGATTTTTTTTTTCTGTGTTTGTGAAGATTTGGTAACATTACTGAAGGAAGAGCCTACTTCCAACTCTGAAGTGCTGAGGAGTAGGTATTGAGAGCTTCATCACCACAGAGTAGAAGGCCTGACACCAAATATTCTTTCTGTCAATTAGTAAATGAAACTGTTTCCATTTTACCATCTTAATAATGAATCTCTTAAAACCAGCTGTACAGGAGTTTTGTGAATACTGTACGTGATTATGTGTATGAAGTGCTGAATTAATTAGGTTGATATTGTTTGACTTGAATAAAAACATACTTTAAAGTCTCTTAATAAAACTGACTTAAGGAAGGAAGGAATTGTCTTTGGCAAGAACTAGGAGTTTCTATGCAGGAGAAGCTCATGGAATGACACTGTCTTGTCTCAACCAGGTCCTGACAGTGCAGTGAAGTAAATAGGCTAGTGGCTGTATGTGTAAATGATGTTTTATTTGAGCCATAGTCCTTTCACTCTCATGATGTTTGCACTATGACTGAATTGAATGGTTGCCATGCAAACCATGGACCTTCAGGTTGGCAAAGCTAAAGTACTTACTCTCTGACCCTTTGCAGCATACATTTCAGGACCCCATTATAAGCAACAACCACACTACTCCCCAGGAATAGTTTTGTCCTAAATAAAGCTCTATTTATGCCCACAGACTCTGAGAGCAGCCAACAGGACTATAAATCTCCCCTCATACAACCCAGGGGGAGTGGCCCACTTGTCGCATTCCATGAGATTGCTCTGAATTATGTTGCATGGCTTCAGCTGGACTACTAACTGCAATTTAGAGGTCTGTAAAGAATGAAACAGCTTATTGGGGATGGTGCATGACTTTGATTGTAGCACTGGGCACTGGAAAAGCAGGGGCAGGCTAATCTCTGTGAGTACAAAGCTAGTCTAGTCTACATATTGAGACAATAGAGAAGGAGAAAAGAGAGAGAGAGAGAGAGAGAGAGAGAGAGAGAGAGAGAGAGAGAGAGAGGGAGAGGGAGAGGGAGAGGGAGAGGGAGAGGGAGAGGGAGAGGGACAGGGAGAGGGAGAGGGAGAGGGAGAGGGAGAGGGAGAGAGAGAGAAAGAAGAAATAATGAATTGATGTACATTAGTGTCATGATTTTTTTTTTTACTCTGCAACTAGTGATAGTTGCTCATTTAAATATTTGGGGTTCTGTCAAAAGAACAGAAGTTGTACTTAGTGTGTCACATAAATTGTCTACCCCAAATGCATCACAAAGTGGCTGAGAGCAAGATAGATGCCCCTAAATTTGCTAACTGCTTTGTCCAACAGTGTTGATACCTACTTAGAAGTAGTCACATAAGCTTGGGTATAGTATCTTATTGTACTTCAAACTAAGACAATCTTGTGACCATCATTTCCCTTTAACTTCTCTTCTCATACACATGTCTAAGTGCCATTCTCTTTGTTAAATAAAAATATTCATCAGAAGCCCCTGTACTTGGGGCTTACCTAGCATTTACAAAGCTGTCCATTAATTCTTAAATATAAAAGAAAAGAAAAGATTGTGTTTGTCTGATGCCTTAGAGGTTTCACATTGCATCTCATATTAGTTTTCATGCACAGTAACAGGAAACTTCTTGCAATATTCCAAGAAAGAGAGCACACTCATGCCCTAAGATTAGAGTGTCTGACTTTTTTTTTTTTAAATAAAAGCCCATTCTTGCTGGGGCTGAAGATCACCCTGTAGTGGAGACTGTAGAGTAATTTAAATCCAGCAACATGGCTGCTCTGGCATGAGATCACATGCAAAGACCTTCTAGGTCTATGTGATATGTCTGGAATGACACACCTTTAACCCCTATGGCTAGAATGTAAAAAGACACACTCTTAATACACCTTTGATCCCCACAAAATGTAGTTTAAGTTAGTTTGTAGAGGGAAGCAGCTATGTTTGAAAATGATGTCTAATGAGGGGACAGACAAGATGATAAATCAGAGAAGGATTTGACAGAATAAGTCAGAGATTGGATATGACCAACTCTCATGAGAACAGACAAGAAAGAGAGGTGACTTAAGTAAGCAATAGAGATAGAGAGAGGAAGAGGGAAAGGCAGAGGGAGAGAGACAGAGAAAGAGACAGAGACAGAGAGTCAAAGAGAAGAGACAGTTTTACTGGGACAGTTTTACAGAGACATGTTGCAGGTGAAAATAGAACAAGCCAGAGAATAAGAAGGAGCAGAAGATTAGAACAGATCCACAGAGTTAGTTTGGGGCTGAATAACTCAGTGAGAAGCTGAAAGGAGCCAGACTGAATCAGTCGGCTTAGAGAAGAGTTTTAAGCCAGAACAGCTGAGTTCAACCAGCCTGCCAGAGTTCAGAAAGAATTAGAAAGGGTGAGCTTATTCAACAGTAAGTATCCAAGATGATAATTACATTTGTTAAATAAAGTACGTTTACAGGAGACTTTGTGCTTCTGCTAGCCACTTTACTCATCCATTCATCAATCTCATATTACCCAGTGTCCATCTCTACTAGGTACTGAGCTCAGTAGACAAGGATTTGGATCTCACATTGTCTATAGTCACATGACTATAGGAACAAGCTGGTAGCAATGTGAATGTAAGCTCCTGGATATCAGGGAACAACTCACAGCTATGAAGACAAAGCAGGTAAAGACTTTGGAACAAGATCTTCTCAAGGGGATACACAGACTTCTATGACAGGAACTTTCATAAGATGTGAATTTGTAAATAGAGAAAAGAAGCATCAGGGTGTGTGTGTGTGTGTGTGTGTGTGTGTGTGTGTGTATGTGCATGAGTGTGCACGTGTGTGCATGCATGTGTATTTTGCCTGGTTTATAGTTTTCATTGGTGAGCTCACAATTTTTTCCCTATAGGATTTTCTTTGTGTAGAAGCTTCCACAAGGTCTTTCTTGGGAAAATAAAATGTATTGGGAGAAGGGAATTCTGGGAAATGAGAATTTTTAAAATAGCTGTGTATTTAGAATTACATTATTGAGTCTTCTAAAGTTGTGAATTCCTTCTCAGCCACTATAAAAGTCAAGCTCTTGGTCCCCGATTTTAGTAGCAGACGTTACCAGTGGTTCTTACTCTGTGGCTCATGACGCCTTAGGGGTCACAAGTATATCCTGCCTATCAGATACTTTCATTATGATTCATAACAGTAATGAGATTGCAGTAATAAGTAGCAATGAAATAATCCTATGGTTGGGGAGGGTCACATAACATGTGGAACTTTGCTAAAATGTCACAACATTAGAAAAGTTGAGAACCACTGCTTTTAGCTATAAAAACTGAAGTATCCAAAAAATTGTAGGAACATTTTCAACTATCAGTCAAATCACATGATGAGGTACAGAAGAAGCTTCAGGTATAAGAGACTAAGTCCACCAGGAGACAATGTAGCATCTTTCTGCTGAGATTCTAACCTGGGAATGGCTCCATCCTTCTACCAAGGTTGTGACATTTCCTATCTTTTGTATCACTTGGTACAAATTACCTGATGCTGCTGCGCTTCAGTCAATCCTGCCACTTCCCTAGAAGGTGTCTTACCACCATGTAGTGAACTTTCGTTTGTTTTCCTAGCCCAGTATCTGTATAGCATTGTTTCTCCATTTGAAATAAGCTATTTGTCAAATCAGACTATAAGCATTTAGACATTTGAGTCATTTGTTAATGTGACCCTTGCAAAAGAAACATGGGCCAATTCTGGGAAACACAAAAGCAACACATGAATGTATAATCCTTCCTCCAGGCATGACTGAGCCAGGTGATGATTACTGTGGTGAGTTTGTTAGGATTCTATTAAAGTCAGGTTGTTTTATCTGTAGCTGGTCAACATGGTGGAGAGGTAAATGATTAATTCAATTTACTTCATGACTCATTGTTCTGCTGCAAGAAAAATAGTTAACATATTTCATAGCACTCTCTCAATGACAAACTGAAAATATCACTACTGAAAATTATTTTGAGTTCATATATATGAAAACTTTCCAAGACAGAAGTAAGTTAAAAATTGACTAGGAAACAATACAACGATTTTAAAAAGCCATAGTAATACTAAGATATGTTTTAGCTTTTAATTTTAGGGGTGTGTTTGTTTTGCCTGCATAAATTGTCTGTGCACTATGTGCATACAGTACCCACAGAGGTCAGATGAGGGCAGTAGATCCCTTGAGACAGAATTTACAGGTAGTTTTAAATGACCATATGGGTGCTGGGAATCAAACACTGGGTCCTCTGGAAGAGCAACCCTTGCTCTAAACTGTCCTAAATCCAGCCCTTATATAATATGTTTGCATGCTTGAAATACACAGAGGACCATCAGAAATAATAATAATAATCAGATATAAAATTCCTTTTGAAATTCTGAATCTAGACTATAAATGTAAGCACTCTTTCTAGGTTACTCTATTTAGACTGATGCTTAATAACAAACAGAACGGATGTTTGATATGTCTGGCTTTTAAAAAATGACCATGGTTGCCCTCATTCTGGGACCAGAAGATTAAAATATCATTGAGACTGTGACTAATTTCCCTGAAGTTTCTCACCTCCTCAGTGTGTATTTCCTAATGCAGGTGCACGACTCCAAGCTATGCTCTGTGCACACTCTTTGCCCTACATTTGTAGCTTTCCTAAGACCTACCACCTTTACACTACAATTATTTGCTGATTGAATGAGATAATGACAGTATATATAACAAACAGAATAGAGGGACTGAATTAACCTCTCAACTTACGATACGAGTTATTACTTTCCCTCTGTGTGTTAAGGGCTAGACCTTGTTGCTTTTATCGCCTTTTATGATGCTTCTTGATGTTCTGCCACAGTGCACATCAGTCATGGACATGGTAACTCAGTAGCAGGTTTATGTTTTTAGAAACATTAATTCAAAGGCAAAGCAAGCTTTTGTACCTAGTCAAAGGACAATAATGTAGATTTCAAAGGAATTCTACCTTAATTTTTGGCATATGGTTTCCATGCCTTGGTAGCACTTGCTTCTTGCACCTGGGTAGACATTTTCTACTTTGATATGAGTTACCTTTGATGCAGCAAATCTTTACTGGTACTTGGGACTGCCCCTCATCTCATGGTCTAGTATTTGAAATATTGGACAATGATTACAAATTACAAAGCATAAATGGTTAAAATTACTTCTCAGGACCATTTGTTTGGTTTAATTCTCTTTTTCATTCTCCCTTCCTTTCTTCTTTTTTTCTCTTTCCCCTTCTCCTCTTCCTCTTCTGCTCCCTCCTCCTCTTTCTCTTCTGCCTTCCTCTTTCCCCTCTTCTTTTCCCTCTCTCCCTCTCTTCCCCTACTCCACTCCTTCCTCCCTCTTTTCCCCCTCCACTTCTGCTTCCCTCTTCTCCACCTCCACTTCAACCTCTGTCTTTCTTTCCCTCTTCTTCTCCCTCTCTCTTCTCCTGCTCCATTTCTGCCTTCTTTCCCCCCTCCTTCTGCAATGCTACTACTCTTCTTCATCTCTGTCTTCTCCTTCTTTCTTCTCTTCCTCCACCTTCTTTTCTTGTGTATGTGTGTATAGTATGCATACATGTGTAAGTATGTTTTCATGTGTGTGGGCACATATGTGAACGTGGATGCATATGGTCAGCCATGTGCTTACATGCATGTGAAGTCCTGAAATTGATTAAGTGTCTTTATCAATAATGTTTATATTTTTATTTTATTTATTGGGACAGGATCTCCCACTGAACTTGGAGCTTACGAATTGCATATAGTCTCATGGGCCACCTTGCTTCAAAGACTCTCTTGTTCTTGCCTCTTGAGTGCTGGGATAACAGGTGATGGTATACCTGGGAAGGTTGTGAGTCCTAGAGATCTGAACTCTGGTCCTCACATTTGCTTGACAATCACTTAATCAGTGAACTATTTTCTCATCTCATTTTTTGAACAAGACACTTGTATCTCTCTCTCTTGATTTAAAATAGTTCAGCTTTGTTATAAATCCAATTTTCTAAAGAGATTTCATCTTTGCACCTTGACTGCTCCTGCATTAGAATCCCCTCTACTGCAATGAGTCTCTAAAAAGGGATGCTTTTATTATTGTTCGTTTGCATGTCACCATGACTTCTGGAAAGTGTCGTCAAAGCTACCAGTTCACTGAAGTCACCTCTTCTTCACTCTGAGCTTGTTCATGCATCACAATGTACACAGATGGCTTCAGATGAAGTTTTCAGAAAGAAAACTAAGCATATGGGGCAACTACTTGAACAACACTGACCACATCTGAGGACAAAAGAGCAACGGACTGAAGTAAGAGAAGGACAGCTGTCCCAGTCCATTCTGCCCCATGTTTGGGGGCTACATTGTACTGGGCCTAGCTGCCCCACATTCGGCGGCCACTTTGTAATGGCCTGTTCTGCTGCTCCGGTCCGCGGGTCAGGGTCTAGCAAGAGAGAGAGTGGGGACGGAGAGGTGAGAGACTCGACAAGACAGAGTCTGATCAAGTCTCTTTCTTTATTGAAAGGAAATCCTGGGTATTTATACCCTTTACCACATGCCTTACCCTCATGGACAAGCACAGCTGAAGGCACTATGTCATGTGCCTTGCAGCGTGGAGACCACCTGCACCTTGCAGCTGGCAGCGCTAAACAGCACAAGATATGTGAGAAAACCAAGATGTTTATCAGAGTGTGCTCAGCTGTTGTGGGCTGTTGAAAAACAAGTCTCTTGTCAGGGTATATGGCTCGAGATGCCTGCAAAGATGATAGCGGTTTTTGGCTAAGAGTTGGCTCCCAACAGACAGCATTCTGCTGGTTGTGATGCTTGCCCGTTAACTTTACATGATGCGTGAGACATATTCTGTGTCATCTGATTTTGATGCTTGCCGGTTAACTTTACATGATGCATGAGATATATTCTATGCCATCTGTTTATGACACTTGACTGTTAACTCTGCTTGATGTCATGTGATTATAATACTTGGCTGTTAACTGTACATGATACATGAGACATTCTATAGTCTGCTGGTTATGATGCTTTCCTGTTAACACGACATGATATATGAGACATATACTATGCCACCTGATTGTGATGCTTGCCTGTTAACTCTATGTGAGTTGATGCACAAGGTATGTTCTATGTCATCTGATCAGCCCTGTACTGATTCTGAACTTGAATCTGCTTAGTATGTTGAAAACATAAGAAAAAGAATTATAACATCATTGGGATTAGCAAATGGTAGAGACAGGACTCTATTCTCAATTTTTATGTGGAAGAATTTTATCTGGAGTTTAACTGCTGTGGCTGGAGAGGTGGTTCAGCAAATAAAAGCTATTGGTGCATAATCACAAGGATGGAAATTCAGATCCCAGCACTCACATAGTAAACAGGGTGTCCTGAAAATGTATGCAACTCCAGATCTAATGAATCTGAGATCCTCTTCTGACTTTTTTACGTGTGCAGGTACATGTACCACACATATATGTGTATACACTAATGTAGATATATACATATAGAAATAAATAAAATAATTTTTTAAAGTTTAACCATTAAACACAAAATCATCATAAAACCTACTACTAAAATTAAATATGTGCATATGTAATTTGGAAGTAAAATATTTTGAGGGAGTATTGGTAGCTATGCCCACATGTGTATGCACATATGCATGTGTGCATGTGTACATATGTACTTGTTTTTAAATAATTATCATACATAGTCTTCTTTTTTTGGAAAATGTATTAACCCTCTGGCCACCAAGTACAATTTGTTGTATCAGTGGTGGTAACAACTTCTTCAGGGACAGAGTATCAGTCTTCACAGTAGTTAGAAAAGTACAGAGAGCATAAACATATACAGAAAATGTCTGTGCATTTCTTAATAGCAGGAAGCATCTCTCTCTCACCCAGCATGGCTAATGACAGTAAATGGATGCTATCATGACAGGGCCTTTACTTTTGCCGTCCCGAACCATGATTCCACCAGCTCGCCGCCATGGGTGGAAGAAGTGTACAGGCATACAATGTGAGCGTCTTTTACTTGCTAGTGTGCATTTTAACTCTGAATGAAGGGCACCGAAGCAGCAATTCACCATGTCTGTTGACACCTTTCATGTCACTTCAGAGTCCTTAACACAGTTCAGTGAGTGTCTGATACCAATGACTACAACTTGGCATCCCAGTTGAAACCTGTTTGTTGAGCCTTCTGTAGCTGTCTGAAATAGGAGACCAAAAGTCTATTGTCTCATTAGCAGGACTGAGTCTGAAAATGTGAATCATCCTTGATACACTTGCTGAATATTATCTAGGACCTATTACTTACTGTAAGAATTTATGTTACAGAGAGAATATTCAATGTATATTAACTAGGTGTTATGTTGGGATGATATGTCATCCATCTGGCTTGCACATAGGTCTTGGACTCTCTGTATTTCACGTCTGTTCTCTAAGCCAGAATGAAGTTAAACAACAACATTGAGATATGACCTAATTTATTTCTCTAGATGTGGCACCTTGAGATAAAGCTGGAGTCAAAATTTCTACTGATATTATTAATGATTCTTTCAAATTAGTCTCTCCTTTTGAACAACTGAGTTGATCTCTAAAGCATTATTTCTTGAAAATGTATTTCCATGCATATTTATAAATTACAAGATGTTTCTTTGACATGTTTCTTTTCTTACACTTGAGTCAGTTTTGTGTTTTACTTCTTAATGAGACTACTTTGGTATAGTTATCACTGATAACTTTAGCATGGAAGACAAACCAGCTAAAATAGAAAGTATTAAATACTGAAATAAAATTTAAAAATTGGACTTAAACTTTGTGATACAAATTGAAATGTGTGAATTTATGGAGATAGAATCCTCGGGGGTAGTATAAAATTCCCCACTAAAATTAAATACATGCGTATGTTTTCTGCAAACCTTCTAGTAAATAGTTGCTTGAACATTGTAATTAAATATTTAAGCTAACTTTCTAACTCTAATTAACAGTAGAGTTTAGAGTTTATATTAATGAAACAAACAAACAGACCACAATTCCTATGGTCTCAGTCTTATGTCCCCTGCTGCTGCCAACTTAGGCATTGACATCCTAGACACCAAAGTGACAAAGTGAGGAGATGAACGCTTCCATCAATGACATAAGTCATATGAGAGCAAGTGTTCATGGGTAGGATATACACCCCTGTAGAAAGGATCAAGAAATCCCTCATTCTCACCCAGGGAACACTCAATGAAAAGGTTCTGCCTACAAACCTGGAAGCTGGGCCTCCAAACAGCAACCTGCTAATGCTTTGATCTTGGGCTTCCCGACTTCTAGAAGACAGGGAACTCATTTTCTGCTGTCTATGTGCTGCCTGAGGTATTTTGTTAAAGCACGTTAGCTGAACTGAGAGTAACAGGGTGGAAACCAGAATGATACTACACACACACACACACACACACATTTGAAGACAGCTGTGAACTTATTAGTATTATGTTTGTATTTCCTGTTCAAATTAAGGCCACTTATGAGATATGTAGAGAAACAAAGAAAAAAATTAAAGAGAAAGAAACCAGGAGAAATGCAAAAGGAAATTTAGTTAGGTATGTAGGGATGCAGGAAGAGAAGGACACAGCATATATTTGAGATTGCCTCAGGTGGTATCTACAAAGTTATAAGTGTTAAAGTCAGAGAAAGTTCAGGGCATTTTCTGAGTAGCATTTTTAATTGATAGGAAAAGAGCTATTGAGAAGAAGATACTGAGTTAGAGTTTAGGGAATTATGACTGCCACTGGCTTAGGAGAAGCTCCTGTGTGTCTTGGATGAGCGAGGCTGGTGTAGAGGACAGGGCAGGGCCCCCAAGCTGTTCTCATATAACAGGTGTCTAGCAACCATGGTCATATAAGCCACAGTATGCCTGCATTTCCAAGGAAACAATGCAGGGTAGCACAGTTTGTACTTTAGCACCTGGGCAGAAGAGTTGCAAAGTGGGTCTCTTGCAGGGCCTCCCGACAGGTAATCTGCTTAGACTTAGGATGATTCCATTTGACAGAAAACACATCTCTAAGTTGAGCTGTAGTGTGCTCTGCACTGACATCTTTAAAAAAAACTTGTTCCTCAATGACAGTTTCCTTGGTGATGACCACTGCTGTTCAAGGCTTTCATTTTCTCCTCATTGTTGAAAATCTGTTTTTTGTCTGTGAGTTTATTATTCTTGGTCCAGTAAAGCCTTACTGAGGTGCCCCTGGGGTGTCTCTCTGTTTCTGAGGAGCATTGGATACTTGTCCACCATGACTGACTGCTTCTCTCTTGTGTAATTAATGGGTAAATCTCCCAGGAAATATCAGACTGGAATACACCTGCATGTTTGTATTCTCATTTGACTTTTACTGCCCTAGAGAGTTAATTATGAACAACCTGATGATTCACGGACATGTTGTTACACAGATACAGATTTCATTCTTTATCTTTTGTACAGCCTACAGTACATACCTGGATAGGTACAGATCTGTGTATTTGTATGTATCCATATGGAACATGGAGCTCATTCATGAAAATAAATGATTATACACACATGATACACAAACATAGTATTTAGGTATACTAGATTTTTAAGAGTGTCTGTTCTGAATTAAATTCTGTGAAAGCCTACATCTTCTCTCTTTGTAACTTATAGTCTTTGTTTACAGTAGGTATTCTTTGAGATCCATCTCAACGGGAGGCTTGAAGGCCTGATATTAATTTCCTGATGCAATGGTGTGCTTACAGACTAGAGCCTAGCATGGCTGCCCTCTGAGGGACTCAACAAGCAGCTCAAAGAGCCAGATGCAGATACTTATACCAACCAATGGACAGAAGCTGGTGACCTCTGTAGTTGAATTAAGAAAAGGCTGAAAGAAACTGAGGAGGACGGCTACCCTGTAGAAAAAACATCAGAATCAACTAATCTGGACCCTGGAGATCTCTCAGTCACTGAGCCACCAAACAGGTAACATACACCAGCTGACATATACTGCAAATAAGTGTCTGGCATGGCCTCAGTGAGAGAAGATGCACCTAATCCTCGTGAGACTTGAGACTCCAGGGAGGGGGAGGTCTAGTGTGGGGATGAGGGAGTGAGGACATCTTCTTAGAGACTGGAGAGGAGGAATGAGATGAAGAACTGCCAGAGGGCAGAACAGGAGTGGGATAACAACTGGACCGTAAAAAAAAGGATTAGAGAATAATAAAAATTGTAAATGAGGTGGGTTTGTTGAGGTAAATAATTTCAATAATTTGAAGACTACTTTCTGACTGTGAGACATCAGTAGTGGCACATAGATCATGACTTCCATTGTGGATTTTACTTAAAGAATTTTGAATAGTTAAGAACACCAAGTACTTGTGCTATAGTACTTTCTTCAATTTCTCAAAAGAGACTTTAGAATGTGGCAAACACAGGGCAACAGTAAACTATGGAGTCTAATCTGTCGTCTCTCAGATAAGAACTACTCACTTGGAGCCCTGTGGTGTTTCCAGGATGTTACAAGTCAACGCTCTACATTGATGTTGTAAGGGAAGGGTTTTCATGACAACAGCTAGGAGACAGGACAATTGTTTCTATTATGTTTAATAAGCTTTAGGGAACCATGTTGGTAAAAAATTACCAGCATCTTTGCTTACTGACTACTTGTTGTGCATGGGTCACTGTATCCTAGCATGAAAGGGGAGGTATTTCCTTGATAGTGAAGGTGGTCTTCTTACCCTCCTCAAATTGTTCTGGAGTTTCAGAACATCCGTGCTGTCAATCCAGGTCACTGCATGAATTATTAGTCTCAGAGTGCTTCTCTTGATCATATGTACTTTGTTACCCTGGGCGATCATTTATACATTGGTGAGATGATGTCCTCTGAGAGTATAGGAAGCTATGGCTATAAGTAGAAAGCAAGTGTGTCCCTGCCTTGGGTCATGAAGTCTCCTCTACCTTTCTTTTCTTTGATGATTGAAATCCTTAATAAACACATCAGTTCAAATGCTTTGGGCATCGAGAAGCTTTTCCTGTACCTCCCGCCCCTTGCCTACCAGCTCATGGACTGATTTCTTCTTCTATGAGACAGGTGCATGTTATCTGTGCCTATATTACAGCTTCTCACATTGGGACTCATTGGATCGTGTGTGTTTCTCATTCCCCAGCCTGCAGGTTTGCTTGGGATCATAAACTATGCCTGTCATCTCTGAATCTCTAGCCTTCAGCTCTCACACTCACTATAGATGCTCAATAAGGAACAGGAGCACATATTTGAATTTATTTCACAATGCTGAGTGGAAGATGTAAAATGGTCCTTTATTGTCTCTGAGCTACACCTTCCACTGGGGAATCAGCAGAGAAATGAACACAGATGGCGTCGGCCACAAGTACTCCAGGTTCTGATTATTTTACTTCTTTGCTAAAGGACAGACCTGAGGGTAAAACATCTTAGTTTTATTCTGTGCAGCAAGTGGCATACCAAAGAGATTAAATGATGAAGTGTGGAGTGGCTTCAAGGGAGGAGAGGCGCCTCTAAATTCTAGTTCTCTAATGTTCTAAGAGAGTTGGAATAGAAAATATAAGCACTTAAGTTTTAGGCGAAACAGTCCTTAGTATATTCTATGACAGAGTTAACTAGCACGATGTTTTTAGCTTTTCTAGCTGTTTCTGTCATCATATCTAATCTGCAGATAAAGACTTAGACCTCAGAGGACAGTAATATTTGTAACTGACAAACAGTCATCGAAATTAAAGGGATAGCAAGGTTGGTAGCATGCTTGCTTAGCATGCTAAGATCCTAGAGGTCCTAGAGGTTCATCCTCAAAACTACATAAACTAGGTTTGGGGGTGTACATCTGAAACCCTGAAACATTGGGAAAGCAGAAGCTGAAAGAAAAGTTCAAAATCACCATGGTTTCTGCATGGCGAGTTTGAGCCCAACCAGGAATACATAAGCTCCTGTTTCAAAAAGAAAGGGAAAAGGAGCAGGGTTCACTAATCAAACCTATTTATTCTTTCCATTGCCCCAAATGAGTACTCAGTGAATCTTATGAAAAGTTCAGATAGAAGCCTCATATTTTCAATGTCAACATTTAATAGCAACAATTTACTGAAGACACAATGCAGTATGATTGTTTTCTTTGGTAAGAGACAGCAAAGGTAGTTTGGCATTTCAACAGTTCTGAGTGGGATTATTTATAGATCCTTCTTAAGATTGTTGTGGCTCAAGACAGAGCCTCTTCAGTAATGGAGGTTAGAGATGAAGTACCTGATGTCTGGTACATCATCAGAGTGATGAGCAGAATAGACTTGGAATTGCTCACCAAATCTGAGTGTTTGAACATTTATGTAAATTTTATGGACTCCTAACAGTTTGTAATGGAAACATGATGCTTGAGGCATATGTCCAACCCTTTAAAGTTCATGGAAGGACGGGTCCTGTCTTCCCATGAAACATTCCAAAATGTGCTGGTGTTGCACAGTGTTAATCCCAGCCCTCAAGCTGTAGAAGCAGGCTGACCTCTGTGAGTTCAAAGCCAGCCTGGTTCACAAGGTAAGTTCTAGGCCAGCTAGAGCTATATGATGAGATCTTGCTGTAGGAAAAAAAACCCAAACTAAATCCTAATCACAGCCCACAAGGTAGATTGTGTCTGAAAACTCTAATTGTTTTTCTTAGATGGGATCTAGCACATATTGGGATGTGATCTCCATGGACCAGTTACCTTTTTTAAATATTGAAGAAATACTTCTTAAAAAGTAACCTCAGTTACAATGAGTTCTTGGTTCCTGTAGTTCTCTATCATTCTTGATTGGAGATTTTTAGGGGAGAGGTTGTCTATCATGTTTGATTGGAGATCCTTAGGGGAGAGCTTAAAGCTGCAACAGCATACATTCAATGAGACTTGATGGATCCTTGAATGACTAAGAGTGATGCTGAGTTATCTCTGAGACTGGAAAGCAAGGCAATCCTCTGGATTACTAGGTGATGCTCTTACTTATGAACTTAGCCAGTGGCTGTGGCATTAATCCCTCATTTGAGGTAGAAAACTGAAGGTGCTATCTCTATACCTTAGATGATAAGACGGAGGGTTGGAGAAATTTTAAAAAGTCAGGTGTTGCTAGTATGCTAATGCCGCCTTCTGTGCTTTTAGGCAGCAGTCGGAGAATGAAGGGACTGCCATCATCTGAGTTTGTTGTATGACGAGGACTACAGCGAGGGTTTTTTGTACTTTATTCACATATGGTCCTCTGTGTATGTGGAGGTCAGAGAGCAGCTTGCAGAAGGCAGATGTCTCCTTCCTGCATGTGTGCTCCTGTAATGGAACTATTCAGCAAACAGATTTACCCATGAGCCATCTCACTAGCCCTCACCTGAATTTCCACTAAATTATTTGATTTATTAATGTTTGTCATATTATTTACTTATATTTTTGGTTATCTTTCCCAACGCACTTCCTGTTTACCTCATTGCTGGATCTATTGACTTGGTGAAATGCTCGCTAGGTCACAGCCAACCCACTACACTTAGGTAATGATAATGAGATGCCACTAAGTCTGTTTCCTAGACACAGTGGACCTGTTGTCAGAGAAGAGCCCGTTTTGTTCATGTGAATACTAGCTCTCTTTCACTGACTCCTTTTTTAAAAGAAATACAAAATTGCCCCAAAGCTTGAGATTTAAAAAGGTTCGAGAGGCTATCCAATAGATGACCTTAGTCATGTGATACACACCAGAGCCTGCTTAATTATGAAGTAACTCCAAAGAACTAGTTGGGGCATTTTCCCTGAAGGGAAACTTCAAATAAATGTCAAAAAGTTATCCATTATTGAATGCAAATTCCATGAGTTCATCTCTGTGTGTGGTATTCTACATGGAATAAAATTCAAAGGAGAAACTCATCTGAGATGCAGCAGGCTGAGAAGGACTTGCTGTACTTTCTTCTTGGTTTTCTAAGACCTAGTGTCATTTGGGTTCATCCAAAGTTTCCTTTGCTACATTTTTCTTCCCCACAATATCATTAATTCATCCACACTGATGAGTGAAGTCTCTGTTTACAAAGTACTTTTATTGGGTCTGACAATCTCACCTTCTGATCTTCATACCTGATATTTTAGAAAGTTCCTAGTGGAAGAGATATTAAAGAAGAGTGTCCCAGACAAATATCTGTCTTCCTTCTGAAGCGTTTGTTCACAGGCCAGATAGGGAGAAAGCCACTACATACCAAGTCAGAGTTGGTTCCCACAAGAAAATTTGAAGGCAGAACCTTGAGTCAATATTGGTTTCCATCCCCAAATGCATGCCTACCTCTGCATAGAGGTTAGTACCTTCTACAATCTAGCCTAGTCAAGAAATATTTGCATTCACAAATGGAAAACAGAATATTCAGCCAGTAAATGAAGAAGATTTTAAAGGCTCTGAGAGATTGTTATTATGGGGTATTAAAAGACAAATGCATTTATAAAGTTCCTAAAATTAATGTTACAATCTAAATAACTACAAATATTAACTATTTCTTCCCATAAAGTATAAATAATACACCATGATTATGACCTCTTTGAAGGCCTACCTAAATGGTCATTAATGTTTCTGTTCTTATTCAACTTAGAGACAAGAAAAGTTGACTTATTAAAAAATGAATGTCTAAATAACTTGCTTTTTTGAGATTATAAATTTCTACCATGAATCACTGTGTGTTGTCTGATGTATTTTCTAAATTTGGACACAATTCATTATCCAAATCCTTGCATGCTTCAAGAATTTTGCCCTTTGTTCTTCAATGTGTAAAAATAAAACAAAAAGTCCTTAAATCCACAGCACCGTGTAACACAATAAAACCTCTTTGTTTTAGAAAATTACATGTCAGTACTGGGTAATCTATGGTACCAATTAACCAACAATGATAATTATAAGTTTTTAAAAGCTAGTGAGTTTGCTGCTGTGTCTTACAGATGATGTAGATTTTTTTTCATATTCTTTTGAGATATTTTCCCTTCTCACCTCATTTTCTATGGCCCACTTTTTTAAGATGTAAAACTATTTATACTGATAGATGCTTTAGGAACTGGCAAACTGTGAAATCCTAGATGGAATGGCAGAATAGCCCCTCAAGGAAGAAAATGGACTTTATTTATTCTTATTGAGTTCCAACTGCACAAAAATAAAGGGCTTGTTAGTTGCCAGTGGGAAGGGAACATAATTATGAGTTTGCAGCTTCTTCTAAGGAGAAAGGAAAGAGGAGAGAGAAGAGATGAGCGGTAGATAGATAGATAGGTAGATAGATAGATAGATAGATAGGTAGATAGGTAGATAGATAGATAGATAGATAGATAAATGAAAAAGAGCAGTCAGGTTTTGTACATCACGTAAAAGGAATATACACAAAGGGAATCTGTTTATGCCAGGTTTTAAAAGACATAATTAAAGTAGAACTGTAGCACGAAGATTCATGCCAAGATATCCAGACCTTTTGTCTCAGCACGCTACAAATAACAGTGGTGCAACCACAGCATTGTGGCAATCAGAGCAAAATATAGGTATATATAAAATCAAAGTTTTCAAATAGTTCTTCTTATTTGGTGTTACCTGGCAGAAGTGGAAAGGTCTTTCGGCAACACTGCTATCCTTGGCTTTAATGGTTTCACATTTGCTAAGTGGTGAATCTGATCCTGAAGTATATGATCACCAGCAAGAATGTGTGGGAGTTTTGCTTGATATTTTGGAAACTATATACTTGTAAGTGCTAGGAGATATGAGGCACTCTGGGTCACTGATCTCATCTGCCAGGAATGACCAATAAGATTCATCTCCAATAGTCATTTGCAACAGTCTCTGCAAATGGTAGTTTTGGAAATATTTTCAATCTTGTAGAACATATGATTTTTGTTCTAACTATGCAGCTATCAACAAGTAGTCTCAGATGATATGCAAATATGTAAGCAGGGCTAATAAAGTTTTATTTATAAAAACAGAGATAAGTTGGATCTGATCCTAATCTATAGATAGATCGACAAGCAAAGACTACTTGCAAACAAACATTTGATCCAGAAAATATAAGGCTGAATGCTGGAATTGCAATATCCACATGGTTGTGAATGTTTATTAACAGTAGTATTTCTTTATTGCCACTAGAGAAGTTGAGAATGAAGTACAGTTACATTATTCAATGGATTCCGTTAAAGTGGAGAGATAGACAACTATAAAGATAAGTTCTTCATTATAAACCAAAAAGCAGTTTTATTACTTGTAGAGCTACTATACAAAGAACAACTTTATACAGAAATGTATAATGAATTTGAAAGTCTAAATGCCTTCAAGTTGATTAATTTATAGTAGATACACCAACAAGAACCAGGAATGGGCAGAGAGGCTGATTTCAATATAGATATGGTGCGACAAGGGATAAGGAGACACTCTTGGAAAGGGGGTTGATGATGAATCGTGAGAAAAATCTTTGCAGGAGAATTTGGGGCTTGAAAGATGGCTCACTTGCTGTCTCTATGTGAGGACTATCATTCACATTGCTGAGCAGGTATAGCAGTTGGCTTATAGTCTCAGCACTCTAGAGACAGAGATAAGGAACTTCCCAGAGTAAGCTAGTTAGTTGGAATAGCCAAAAAGTGAGCTGTGAGTTCAAGTGAAAGACCTTGTCTTAATAAATATGATAGGAATTGATTAAGGAAGACCTCCATAGAACATGCATGCGTGTATGACTCACACTCAGGTATGCTCTCACACATGAAAACACATGTCTACACATGTATGTATACAGCACATTCAAGACAGAGAAACTTTAAAAAGAATAAGAAGAGAGAAGAGGAGGAGGAGGAAGAGGAGGAGGAGGGAAGAGAAGAAGAAGATGAAGAAGAAGAAGAAGAAGAAGAAGAAGAAGAAGAAGAAGAAGAAGA
>NW_021620536.1:585036-623496 GCF_004785775.1 Grammomys surdaster | reverse complement strand
GAAGAAGAAGAAGAAGAAGAAGAAGAAGAAGAAGAAGAAGAAGAAGAGTCCTTGTCATCTGCCACATGCATTTGGAGACTTCTTCAATTTGCTGCAAAAAATCAGTTGACCAGGGAGGTATTTGCTGTGGACCTGGGGTGATGATTTTCCTGGGTCTTCTAGTAATTTGCATCGACCTCTACATGCTACTTAACTTCTATTTGATCTATCTCCCAAATTATACAATAAAAGAGAATAAAGGGATGTCTGTAAAGGGTTTTGAAAGCGCCAGTGAAAGGGCCCTCTGAAACTCAGGATGTCTGAATTTCAAAGAGTTAGGAGGACACGTTGGCTTTTCAGAATCCATTTGAAACCACATAAGTGGACACAGTGGTATTCGGTGAATGCCATGTTGTTACTCGGCAGTATTCCAGAGGGCCAGGCAGATGAACAGGACATGAAAGCGTCATTTTTAAGTTGAATTTCTAATTAAAATACAATGAGAACAAAACAGAGAAGGAATAAGTTTTGAACAAAGACTTGTTTTGTGATATTAACACGGATTTATGGAAATCAGTTCCCTTAGATATTTTAGAGGCTCTGTCTGTTACAATCGGGGCTCAGGTTTACTTTTATGTGCTTTAGTTACTTTCCCCTTTCATCTGTTTTTTTTTGTCACATTGTTTTTGTTTGTTTGTTTGTTTGTTTTTTGTATTGGTACCCCAACATGGAACATATCTTTGAAAACCCAGATAATATTACAATATCAGTATCAGAGAAGAGGCATAAGGAAGTATGGTCAGGTTGATTTCAACATTACAATGTGTTCATGTGCCATCACTTCTGTGACCTTCAGGTTTTTTTTTTTTTTTTTTGTGAGGTGGGAGATGATTCATATCCCACAATTCTTTCAGAAAACAAAATGATGTACTGAAAAAGAGAGTGGTTAATGAGAGTAAGTGTTCATTGGTCAAGAGTTTGCGGAAGGATGTTGATGGAGAGATACTTAGCTCCATAGTCAGTAAAGGGAAGCATATGGAATCACAGCCTGTATTGCCCATGCCAGCTTCTTCAAGATGCTGAAATCAGATGCTTCAAAAGTTCACAATACCTAGATTGCAAAAATGTCCACATCCAGTTAGTATCTGTTTAGTTTTTCTAAACCCACAATTCTCCAGAAAGAAAATATCTGTCGCCACTGCCTCCAGTGAGGTCATCTAAACGAGCAGGTGGCAGGATTACCTACATGACCCTTTAAAGAACCTTCTCCATCCCCTGACCCAATGGATGGACTTCTCTCACATTCTACCTACAAGAAGAAACATTCACAGAAAGATCTGAAGGGATATGGGTGGCCATGAATTTCCCCTTGACTCACAGGCAGATAAGAACAATTTCATTCCTTGTCATCAGGAAACAGGAAGTCGTTGCCATGGTCTTTTGATCTTTCGTTGCTCCTCTGAGGCTTACATATCATTGCTTTGCCACTTTAGGCCATTAAAACCATTTTTCTCCTTTATATATCTGCTAACATAGATACAGAAATGAAGAAACATAGCCTAAATAAAGATACCAATAACATCTTGTAGGAAGTATTGAAAACAGTTCTGCAGAAGATTGGGAGCTCATGCCTTTTCCACCAGGAGCTTTGAAAGTATTTCCTTTGATCGTCTGCAAGGTCACCTCACCACAGGTGCAGAATTAGAAATTGTGAGGACTATTGAGTACTGAATGTTCATAGTACAGCAGCTAGAGGTTATTAAACACAGAGAACCTCAGAGCATCATCTTCTGTGAAATCTGAAGGGAGCTGTGATGGCTTCTGTTTGTTGTTCTGCAGGCCAGCTCAAGTGACATCCAGAGTTTGTGTCACTTCTGTTCCTAAGCTGCTAGTGAAGCAACCTACAGAAAGGCCTTGAGTGAAGAGGTTGGGTGATCCAAGACAGGCAAACAGACTATCTTCTAGAAGCTGGACATGGAAGGTTCTTCAGAGGACAAAGGACCCACAGCTCAGTGTAGCAGGCAAACAATATAGTGTGGTGGATAAGCTCAAGGGATTCAGATCTATAAAGAATTATACTTGATTTCTGTTTGGTGTGTTCTGGTACCTTTCTAAGGATTGCCTCTAGTCCATTAACTGTAATTATCATCATCACCTCCCTGAGTTGCTGACTGGTCACATAATTCATATCATGCCCAGGCCCAGGGTGGGATTTATGTGGCTTCATGGAGGTTGCTGGCATTGAGCAGGTTAGTTTGTGTTGTCATAGCTTGAAGGTTTAAAGCTCTGCTCATCACACTCAGGAGTTCTCTTTCTTGCTTTGGTCCTTGTTGCTGAATACCCTTTACTTGGTAATTGGAGAAAGAAAGTCTGGGATGGAGGTTTTAGGTCATTGTTAATAAAAACCCACAAAGGGAACGTTAGCACTTTCCTGTAGTATCAAGGCTGGAAAGTGCTTGGGAAATACTCAGAACTTACTATCTTTTTCCCTTTAAAGTCATAAAGGTGTCAGCAATGTCGAGCTCTAAAGAACAATAGTCAGGGAAGGGTTTCTAACTGCCCATGAAATTAGGAACTGTCTTCTGGGCCTTCTAACTTGTCAGAGTTTTCAAAAGATTAACAGAGTCTTTCCCTAACTACATGCTAGGCTTTATTCTACAGGCATCTATGTTGTCCTCTGATTCTTTTGAGCTTGAAAAGTAAAACATTGTTTTCTGTCTTTTTCATGTCTTTCCTCCAATCCTCTCTTCTCTTTGTCTTCTCTGCTGCTGTCGGGCTTTAAGCTGACACAGTGGGTCCTTCCAAAGGTGCTTAGCAGGGCTGTGGTCTTTCGCTGAGCTCTCCTCCTGTCCTGTGACCAGTAACAGAACAAAGGAGAAAGGTTAGCTCTGCAAATAACAGTTCCTTTTTATTGAAGCTTTGTTCTACTCTGGGCCACTTCTCTGACACACTGGCTCTGTATTTCACCGACTTGCCCATTTCGTTCCTTTCTATTGCATTTCATCTTCTCCAAGGAGCCATTTGGGTAGATTATTCTGGGCTTCCTTCCTTCAATAAAATTTCAATATACCTTCCTAAAGTGTAGAGCAGTATGAAGATATGGAAATGAATGTCAGACCAATGCCATTCAGTTCCCAAGGTGGCTGCCTAGATTGATAGCAGAGTCCTCTATACTGCCGTTGTCCTAAACCACAACAAATATGACACCCAGATCTGGTGATCCTAATTGGGTGGTGAAGGTCTTCTGTCTCAAAAGGTTCCACAATGCCATGCTGGGAGCTGAAAGTGTTTTTAGATCACTGGGTAAAGGATCCACCGGCATTTAATCACACACCTTACTTCTATTTCATTGATTCCTTATGACCCCATCATTGGCCTCTGTATTTCTTGCTTCCTTAGTCAAGTACTGGGTCTAGTCTTTGCCTACCATACATCTCTTCTCCATTTTTTTACTGCTGCTATCTTAATTTCTATGAGGGATATCTCCCAATACTTACATAATTTCTAAGACTAATATTAAAGATGATCAGAAATCAGAGTGTTAAAACAACAAAAATTACAATGTATGCTGGTAAGTGCATCTAGCAGCAACACTGATTAGAAACAGGTGGATTTGAGGCCTGGGGTACTCAGTAGTTTTCAAGTCAGCCAGGGCTACTTAATTCCTGTTTCAACCAACAACAACAACAACAACAAAACAAAATCAGAAATTAATTTCTCATAGTATTAGAGGCCAGAAATCAGCAAAGTGTTGATGGGCCATGTTTCCTCTTTAGGCAAGGGGATAGATTCTATTCCATGCTTGTTTCTCAGTGTTGTTGACAGTGACAATCCTTTTTTTGTGACTATGTAGTTTCAAACTCTATCTCAATTTTGTCTCAATGGCTCCATCTTCTCTTACATTTATGAAGATGGCAGGAATAACAGGTTGTATTACAGTGACCCTATCATAACTAGGCTTTATCAGAAAGCCCCTATTTCTCTATGAAGTTAGACTCACGGGTCTTAGAGCTAAGACCATCAACATAAATTTTGGAAGGACAGAGTACAACTTGCATTAATATGTCAGCGTGTCAACTTCTGCCCCGTGGCTCTTCATTTTGGGACACCCTCTTTGGTCCCTTTTGTACCACCAATTGGCTTTTAAAAAAACGTATCTCATTACTTACTCGAGAATTTTATAAGCACTTGCCAAATCTCCATTGCTTCCTGATAAAGATGTTTGAATTATTTCAGGCCTTTGTCATGTTGGAGGTCTTCCTGTGTTTCTCTCCACAATGTTCTGTCATCTTCTACCTCCTGGAGTCTCTGAATATCCAAGTTCATATATGGTTTTGCATGATTTTCTAGATGAGAATTTAAAAATTCACCCAATGTCTCTCCATAACATTTGCTTGTGTTTTGATGGATTCTGCCACTGTCTTGTTTATCCTGAATTTTCAAATGCTTGGTGCTTATTATTTACAAGTAAATGCTGCTGAGTAAATGATTTCAAAGAGGAATAAAGTATCTGGTAATAAGCCTTTCAGATACTTTCCTTTCTTATATTTTTTCTAAAGTTGTAGAAAATAGCCATTTGTTAAGATATATACTGCTCAGATGTGTGCACACGCATAGCTAAGAAAGCAGGTTTTGGAATCCAACTGGTTTATTTGAATGTTCTATGATGTTTATTTAATCTCTCCTTTTGTGCTACTGTCTTTATATATCTGACAGAAGCATGAGCTTAATAGTTTATACATCTACTGTGAAAATAAAATTAGGAAAAATAGTAAATTTGTGTGGAGACACACATTGTAATCTAGGCACTAAGAGTGATTAGGAGTTCTAAGTTACAATTTTTTTTTCTCCATGGAACCCCATGAGACAAAAGCCTCTCTTCTATCTCAAATCCCCAAGGAAAACCTCAACATATTTATCAGTAATATGAGTTGGACCAAAGTAAGATGTTCGTGATGCTGATGTTGATGATGTGAAATTATTTTCAGGCTTTATGATAATGCTCAAAACATGATCACGCTGAAGTGAAACAGAGGTAGTAGGCATGCAAAATGTCTAAGCAGTGAGCTTACTGTTCAGTTTATACTCTGGGTTTGAACACTGAAACTTACATAAAGGAAGAAAATAACTAACTGTTACAAGGAGATCTCTGAGCTCTGCTAGTGTGTGTGTGTATGTGTGTGTGTGTGTGCAGTATAGTGCACGTGTACACGGGTTTGTACTTGTGTGCACACAGAAATACATATAAGCAAATTGTTGAAATTATCATTGGAACAGTTAACATAATAATCCCTTGTATCAAATGTTCTCTGAGGTCGACAAAATAAAGGTAATCTCTTTAACTACATTTACACTTTTCCAAAGAATAAAGATTGGTAAAAATCTTACTGTTTCCTTGTGTCCATCTCTCCCCCTCCACACCCCCCCCACTGAACTAGTTTATTTAACTTACAACCTAGATTTGTGGAATGAAACTCAAGGGAGCTTGAATTGTGCATGGGGTTTAGAAACAAACAATCTAAAATTCATTTTTAAAGTGATGCTGCTTAGTCTGCATTGTCTTCTTAACTAACTTTGCTCTTTGACAACTTCATACATGTATAAATTCTAATAAATGCATAAAGTATACAGTCATAATATGTATGCTGTCAAACATCCTCAGAATAAGATCTTCCAGAACTTTCATTAAAAACGTTCATTAATGGTTCATTCTAGCACTGGCCCTGGAGCAGGTACTTATCAGATGGGTTATAATAATTATTCTAAATTCGGCTTCATGACAATAGTAGTGGTGCAATGTGTTGGCTTTTTCCTAAGTTAAATGTGTGGTTCTAAATATACTTTATATGTGATATAATAGTTTTGGGAAAGTTTTCCTTTAAAACATGTAGTAAAAAAATATCAAATTATATTTTAAAAGTTTAATTTTTAAGAAAAATGCACTCACATCAATAATAAGATCCAGTATCTAATTTCTTCAGTTTCAAACAGTGGAGACATTTGGTTTTGCCAAAAGAGGAGGTGGCGGGGAATAAAAATTTGGTCTTACATAGTATCTCTCCTTTCTCTCTTCTACCTTTGATGTACATTAGTTCCCATGGAAACTGAGTTGGGGTGGTTTAAGAATGACATCTACAAATGTAGTGTAAGGTCATTTTTATCTAATACTTTGAAATTTAAGCCATGATTTGTGATATATAGTGAAACCTCTTTAACATATTTTGAAGGACTAGGAAAAGACAGTCTCCCGAAAGAAGAAACAAGATGTGTGGCTGCATTATGCCAGGTCTCAGCAAGTTCACCCTTGTTTCATGCTCAGGAAAACAAAACACCTCATCTCCCCAGTTTGCCTGCAGGAGACATGGCTGGCAATGCTTGCAACCCCCAGGCAGGAGGAGTGACAGACACTTGAAAAGCTCTGTCCGAATCCTCCTTGCTGAGTAGCCAGCGAGGCCACCGTGGCAGGAACACGTGTCCAAGGCTCTAAATGTCCCAATAACTAACAACACAAGGGCAGTGATAAAACTGCAGATGGTGTCTCGCTTTGGTTCTCTTTCTACCCATGCCTCTGGTCTGACCTTCATAGGGCACTGATATCATTTACTTTATTAGTCAGTGCTTACCTATAAATCCCAGGTGCATTTATTTAAAGGGCCAGAAAGCTGTGTCTGAGGAGAAGTGGCCCTTGCAGATGAATGACCGGGGTCTAGCAGAACAGGACTGATACAGGCCTCTAAGATGCTCTTCAGAGAGGAAGCATGGATGCTGAGCTAGATGGTCTGGGTTCAAATCTTCATTCCCCTCATAGCTGCGGGGAATTAGGCAAGGCCAAACCTTTCCAAGCCTTACAATGCTGACCCCACGGATGCTCTGCCAGTGGAAGTGGAATAGCTTGTCAGAAGGAGATAAGGTACAAGACATTGCTCAGTGCTAGCCAGTGCTGTAAGTTAGAGATATGGGTGTTGCAGAAATGAGGTGGTGAACCTGCAGACCTTTGTGTGTATCTGTCTCTGTTTTCATAATACTCCTGCCCCGTGCCACAGTTAAGAATAATTCAGAGGCAGTTTGCAATGTATGACCACCATCTAAAACTTGTGGCCTGTACGGTTACTTAGAGCAGAGTGAGAAAAGGCGAGAGGGGACAGGTACTCGGGCTCCTGCCTGCCCTGATCTAGAAGTGACGCATGTACAGCTGCTCATTGGCTATATGGGTCAAAAACAACTGCAAAATTAGAATATCCCCGTGAGCCTGGTGATGAATGGTATGCGTTATTTCTACCACACTTTTAAAAAAAAGTGCTTATTTGGAAGTTGTGAAGATGGCTCAGTAGATAAGAGAGCTTGTTCTTGTAGCATGAAGGCCCGGATTCAAATCCCCAGTCTCCATGGAAAAAGCTGGGCTATCTACGAGTTCCTGTGACCTTAGCAGTAAGTGACGAAGACAGTGGATTGGAGAGCTTGCTGGCCAGGTATTACAGTAAGCTTCCAGTTCAATGAGAGATCCTGTCTCAAGGTAATAATGCAGAAAGCATTAGTGGTAGCCACTTGCTGTCCTGTTAGGCCTCTGCCTGTGCACTTATATGCTCTGCAAAGCATATCTGCACATACAGATACAGATACTACATGCAAAAATAGTAAATATGCTTATTAGATTTTACTGGTCATAACAGGTGGTTGTCATCTAAAGAAAAAAACATGCATATTTTCATGAAAATGCCAGATGCTGCCTTCCTGCTGGCATCTCTGTGTCATTTGCTCTCCCAATACCACTGATCCTATGTAAATGAAGGAAAGACATTTTTCCAGTCTCCTGCCCACAGGCTTCAACTTTAAGAGGTGCATAAATAAACACCTTGGCATGTGTGATCTCCTGACCGAGAGGTGTTAAATTCCAGGAACTGTATTACTCTGCTACTTTTATTTGTCTGTGGGAAATTGTTTGATTTATGCCCAATCTTAGAACATAATAAAAGTGTGCAGGTATGCTCAACTATAGACATTCAAACCTGTCAAATAAAAATTTTAGTTGCCCTTAAAATCTACAAATAAAAGTAACTTTTGATTAAGGATAATATAGCTTATATCATATGCTTTTCTATATTCAGCCTCAAAAATATATCCAAACGAATCCATTTCAATACAATATATATCACAGGCTTTACAGAGGAAGTTCTCTATGTGATGAAAGTCTCTATTGGCAAAGGAATTACCTAGGAATGGCAGTTCTAGCCCAAAGGAACTAACCCAGGATACACATGATGGGGTAATGGCAAAACAGACCCAAAGATTTGATTTATTTATACTAACTATTTATCCTTAGTTAATGGGCTTTAGAACTTCAAGTACTTTCCAGTTAGAACACTGAAAGTGGCAAAGCAGTTTGTTTCTAAATCACAAAGTGCCAGAGTAACACTTGAGACTGTTGAGGGAGAGTTGTCTATGTGGATGAGGCTCCAAACCCTAGAGATCCTCCAGTTAGAAACTTGGCGGGTCTACACAGGTGCAGGATGTAGCTCAAACCATCTGGAGAATTTCCATTCCATTAGCATTCTGTCAGTTGTGGCAAGCCTAGGTTTTGCCCTGACTTAATGGAGGGAATGACAACCCTCTCTAGCCAATGCCCTGCTGAGCCCACATTCTGTTCTATGAAAGCAAGCCCATCTCAGCTTGGAGCTCAGACCACTGAGGCAGGAATCAACTGTCCCTGTTATTCAGCTTATGGAGTGGCAGCTGGGAACAAGGCCATGGGTGAGTGACTGAGAATGGAAAGTTCCTGAGTGTATCCATAGCATGGTTGACTCTGTTCAATCTTGGGAATCAGAACATGCCTGCAGTTAGACAGAGAGATGCAGAGGACTACCAGGGGCACTTTCCTGAAAAGGTGATTGGAGCTAATTGTGTGCTTGGGACTCTGTGGAGTCAGAGATACATAGTTGCATAAGTGTCAAAGAGCATTACCTGTGACTGTGAGTGGGTGGTGAAGAGTATCAGCAATCTTCACATTCATTTGTGCAAGATTAGACATATTAGGAATCTTATGAATCAGATTTAGATGGTGTGTGTGTTGGTGAATGTCATATATATATATATATATATATATATATATATATATATATATATATATTTTTTTTTTTCAGCCTCCGTACCTCATGTTTCTGTGACAGTTTTCACACTGCAGCTGGCACTCAGCATTTGGGCTGGAGCATATGGCCAGCTAGGACCTGGGATCCCCACTTCTACCTCACACAAGCTCTCAAGTCATTGCAGTGAGTACCACACCCAGTGAGGAGAGCTCCAGATTAATATTTCCGTTGTGATTTCCACAGTTCAAAACTAACTAGCATCTACTATCATTTATCTTACTATAGTTGCATTAAATGCTATTCCATATTAAAAACAAAATGTGAGAAAATGATCATCAAAATGAGTAAATATATGGGTATATGTAATATAGGAATATCATGTATATTTCCTAGGGGGACATATATATCCTGACATATCCGTGTATAATACATATGTTTTATCAGTGTGTATTTGTTCTGTCTATGTATATAGTTACTTTGGTCTTTAAATATCTCACACCAAAAGTTCAATCTCAAATAATACATATATACGTGGTGTGATTTATGTAACATATAAAATCACATTTTGTGATTGTATGTGCATGCACTATATCTGAAAGCATGCACGCACATGCCTGTGAATCTGCATAGTGTTGTCATCGTGTAGTGTGCGTGCCTGTCTTGTTTGTTTCACGATAGCATCCTCCCCTGATCTATTCATTAGCTTTCATCGAATGATTGCTATACCCACACAGTCTGTTGAACACTTAGGATGTGGAAATAAAATGAATGTGCTCATCCCTGCCTTCAACAATGTCACACTGTCATGGGGAAGACAGACTCCTCGACACATAAGTGCATTTAAAAAGAGATGCAGGGAAATACTTCACAGCGAGGCTTCGAACAAAATAATGCCCCAATGTTCAGCACCACCCTCCCCTTCCCACACTCAAACCTTTCCTCTTCTTTCTAACCTGATCTATCTCCAAAGGTGTGACTCTAAAGATAATTTTTTACCTTAATAAAACCTTAAAATGGTTGCAAGTGCTGGTGGGAAGGTTTTGATTTATGTCTCTATGAGATATGAAACATTGGACTTCCCTCTGCACAACATGAAGGTTTGCTGCTTGTACTTAGCAGAAGGTTCACCCTTTTAAAATCCTTTGCATTTTATCATACTGCAGCTAGGGAAATGGAATGATTCCTCAGTGACTTGTGAACTTTCTCTCTCTTTCTCTCTGTCTCTGTCTCTCTCTGACTCTGTGTGTGTGTGTGCATGTGTGTGTCTGTGTGGACAACAATCAGAGAAGACACGCAGCTCTGTGCACACTGGAAGTGCGTATGAGCATCTGATGCAAATGGCATTGCTTTCCTGTGATTGCATTTTAAACATTCTGTTTAAAGTGTTGGGGGTTTCATCTGTAAAAGAAAACCTAACCATAAGTTCACTCCCTATGTAGGATTGTCATGAATGTCAAACAAGATAACACAAACAGGTAGTTTATGAAGTAAAATTGGTGATACAGTCTACGTCTGGTCAAGGTGTGATAGCCATCCAGCTGCATACAAGATGCTTTCAGGCTCCGAAGCAACCAGAATGACTTCTGCAGGCCACAGAGGTATATTTTACATTCATAGTTTTCTGCAGAGCACCTGGCACCTCTTACTAAAGTCCTGCTTGGTCCTTCCTGGCTCCACTGTATGGGCTCTGATTTCAGTCTCTGCTTCTGTTGTTGAATTTGACACTTTCTCTGATAACAGCACAGGTTCCTCATGAACTTCAGCTGTGCCACCAAATCCAAATTGCCTTCTCAGTTTCACATAGAAACCGTCAGCCCTGAAGCAATCCTCTCTCTCCTCTAGCTCCCTGGGCCGCAGATCATATGATGTTTCACTCAGCATACCTGGGCGTTTCTCCAAGGTAGCGGATACTGGAAACTTTTCTAAAAAATCCAGTTCTATAATAATGGCAAAAATACTGAGATTTGCTTTCCAAAACACTTCAAGGCCTTGGAGAATAGCAGACTTCTGCGGGCATATTCACATAAAAGAAGGGGGGAAGATTTTATCCTTTAAATTTTTACACAAAGAAATTTGTTGATTACAATGTGAAGGTCCTTCCAGTACACCAGAGGGATGAAAAGTGAAAGCTCAGTGGTCCAGAACTGAACATCTAAAGTGTCCTCTTTCAGTGAAAAGATTATAAGGGAGCTTGTCTATGTTTAAAACAGATGACTTTTACATCAGGAAGATCTGAACTTGAATTTCAATCATGGCTTTTAATAGATCTATGATACAGGGCAAGGTACTAGACCTCTCCAAATCTCCATTTTCTAACATAAAATGCTCCAGTTAGATAGAGCATTCTCTTCTCTCATCTCCTCTCCCCTCCCCTTCCCTCCCCTCCCCTCCCTTCCTCCTCCTTCCTCTCCCTCCCCCTCCCCTTCCCCCTCTCTCTCTCTCTCTCTCTCTCTCTCTCTCTCTCTCTCTCTCTCTCTTTCTCTCTCTCTTTTTCCCTCTCTTTCTCTCTCTCTGCTAAAAACATAGAGGGCTGCCAGGAACTGTCATTTTATCCTGACTTCAAGCAAAAGAAATCTACAAAATCACTTTTTTTTTAAAGATCAAGAGATGAAACTTCTAATCACATGAAATGACTTTCAAAGGCTGCAAAACTCACTCCTAAGAAAGAGGAGACAAACAAACCATTTCACCTTTGAATGATTTTTGGAAGAACAAGGTGACTGCTAATAATAGCAGGTACTGAAAAACAGGCAAATTTTGACACAACTCTAAAGGCCAACTACAAGTTAAACTAACAGAGGAGAATCCTCCAGAGTTCAGATATGAGTAAAATCTATACTTTCTCAGGTTTTGTTTTGCTTTATTCTTTGATCTAAAAGTATGCTTATGGGGCTGGAGAGATGGCTCAGTGGGTAAAGTGCTTGCTCTGTAAGTATAAGGACTTGAGTTTGAATCCTCAACACTGAAGTAAAAAATTAGACCCTTCATGTACCTAAATCTGCAGCACTGAGAGCCCTCATGGTTATAGACTCATCCTTAGAACTTGCTGGGCAGCATGACTCACCAAAACCGTGTTTTCTGGGTCTACTGAGAAATCCTCTATCCAAAATAACTTGGCAACAAATAGTGGAAGGCACCTGAAATCTCTTTCTGGCTTCCATACACACTTGCACATGCATACACACATACAGACATTAACATGCATGTACACACACACACACACATAGAGGAACATGTACATACATAAACAAACATGTACACACATACTAAGTAACATGTACACACACACATATGGACATGTACATACACACGCATATATGTGCACACACATGCACACACATACTCAGAAGGATTATATGTTGGAAAGGAAGAGAACTAAATGCATCTCTTCTAATGGAGCATCTTCATGTTTCTTGGTAATGAAGTAAAAGTCATAAACTCCAAGGAAATTATAGGTCAACCCTATTAGCACAGGGCCATTGGTTTCTGCAATGGAGAGAATGTAGAAGCAAAACACTGAGGAAAGCTGGCCTTTCTCCGTCAGTCCATTTAGGCAAAGGGCGGAGGAAGGAATGGGAGCAAAGGCTATTTCTCTAAGGAGCTCTGCATTAAGCAAAAGTACTGGATCATTACAGAGCAGCCACATTCCTGTGCTGATAGGGATGTGACATAAAACCTAACTGAAGAAGTGGAGACAGAAGACTTTCACCTGGGAAGAGAGAAGGAAGGACACTATAGGCTAGAACTCTAAAATGATACAATTCAGAATAATAGAACATTCTCTCTACCCAAGTGCTTTTATGTTCCTTCAGAAATAAAGGGCACTTGGCTACCATGAGAGTGCACAGAAGCCCCGAGCAAGCTCCATTCTCAGGATGTAGAAACAGCACATAGACAGAATCCTGGGTCAAAAGAAGGCAACTCTTCACCAGCAATGCACCATGGAGGAAGCAATTAAGAGACAGTAGTATGGAGGAACACCTCCCAGTCCCACCTTGGTTAAAGACCATGAAGACACCATTATAAGCTGAAGTTAGAGAAAAAAAAACTGTGAGAAAAAATTCCTAAAACAAAACCTAAATTAAGCAAAAGGTGTATCCACAGCGAACTGCTCCAGGAATTCCCAGTGATTGGTGCAATGAAGGTAACCATGGTAACAAGGATGAAGCCAAGCTCAGTGGCTGAGTGGCTACACTGTTTTAACACAACCCACGAGAAAATGAGAGGAGAGCCTCTCTCTCTCTCTCTCTCTCTCTCTCTGTGTGTGTGTGTGTGTGTGTGTGTGTGTGTGTGTCTTTATCTCTTTCTCTCTGGGTGTGTGTTTCCCTCCTCTGCCTTCCACTCCTGCCTCTCTCTCCCCCCTAAGCTTTCCCTTCCCCCTTCTTCTTATCCTTTTTTCTCCCCTCTTCATTCTTCCCTTCCAGGATTCTCTATCCTGTTTACCTTCACTCAACTTATCTTCTCTATGCCCAGATCCTCTCTTAACTTTCTCCTTTTGCCCTCTCCTCTCTCTCTTACAACTCTGTATATTTTGTTGGTATAAACCTGAGTTATATACACAGTTTGCACGGGGCAGGGGTGCCATCTCCTAGATACTACGGTTTGTCCTGAGTTGAGAGCCTTGAACAGCCTGTCTATTGCCTGTCGTGGCGATGCCAGGGTGGTGCTATGGATGTAAGCTAGAGTCTACCAATTGGAATCTGGGGTTGCAGCAGAGAAACAAGTTTTGAGATATTAGAAGCTAGAAATTATTTGTTAGCAAACTTCCTTAAATATCAGACATCTAAAATTGCAAGTGCTGCAAACGGGGTTTAGTTGCCTAGCCACTGTGGAAGGTCTTTCATGTGAGAAATACATGCAGAAGCAGTTATAATTCCAGTCCCAGAAGGTAGATTTTTAATGGGATGACATGAGGTAAAATATAGCAGAATTCTGATGTTTGTAAGCACCAACCTTGAGTTCACAAAGAGCGGGTACATCCACAGGTGAAGTACATCTTCCTGTTTCTAATCATATTGAGTACAGCTGACAGATCTTATCCTGAAGAACTCTGGAAGCTCCTGAAAGAACTACGCACAAACTGGTGTAGACATGGATAAGCATCGTGATAAGAAATGAACAGCAGAGGGACAAAGTTTCTAAACCCACTTATCGATAAATCTGTGGAAGCAGCAGAAGAGAGGTTTGAAAATATAGAGACCCAGCTCAGTGCAATGTTATAGAGACCCAGCTCAGTGCAATGTGGAGTGTTTCCAGTGTATTTGAAATCCTCCTACCTGTGGTAAATTCTAAATTCACTTTGTACATATTCATAATTACTGACTCTCTTACTAAGACATGTGAGGGTTAAAGACTGTGTTGCTCGCAGGCCATGTAGTTCCAGGCGTTGAATGTGTTTGTGAGAAACATCTATTAATTATCACTTCAGTACTGTGAGTTTGGGGAAACTGTCACTGACAAATAGGAGTTGTTGATTGGTAATAGTGTGATTTAGCTACTTATTGACGAGTCCCCTGGGACGTGACCTGTTGGAGGTGGCATGCATGCAGTCACCTTGGCCTTTGCTCAATATGAATCTGTTCATAGGTATGAATTCTTCATCCATCCATGAAAGGATACCGGATATCATACTTGCCCCACCCCACACTCAGGCTACAAATATCTTTCTAATCTCTGCAGGACTGGTAACCTGATGGACCCATTTCTCTCCTAAGACAAGTTCCAAATGTTTAGTTAGTAGCGAAAGTCTTTCTTATCCATTGAGATTATGGGAGTAATTCTAAGTGCTGCTGACACTGGAGGGAAGGTTAAACGGGGAGTCAGCATCCAATTACTCTGTGCTGGTGAAGCACAGTATCTGCACAAGAACAAATTTTAGTTGTGTATCTTGACAGTTCCAGATGGTTTTTTTTGGGATGGCAGTTTAGATATCAATTATGGATTATAAATCATACTGGATTTGTTATGAGAAGGAACAATTTCATATTCCTCAAGCCTTCAAATTCCATGATTTTCGAGATGTCATACCACCACTTCCCTTCATGAATTCTCATCTGTAAACCAGCCCAGTATTTATAAAAATGAGTCAATCATGTGGGTAATTATAAAGATTCTAAACTACTAAGTACTCCATATCTGCTTTCGGATGTTTGTGTTGGTATCCACATAGCTACGGTACCACACAAAGATCTTATCAAGAGATTGTATGAGGTTTATTGTTAATCAAACTCAGTGAGGTAGGAGAGAGTGTAAGATTCTGATAATGGTTTCAGGATGGCCTTAAAATAATATAGCTTCATGTCTCATAGTGACATTAGGGTTATACGAATGATGTTCTACTTCCAGAATCAGAATCCGTTTCCAAGATAGAACAGAGGGAATCCTAACAGACAATTAGAGCCCCATATGGCAGAGATGATCTACTCACCCGCTTCCAGGAAGGATGGAGCTGTGTGTAGTATGTAGGAATTCGCCCATGCATGGCTACATATAAAAACATTGCTGCTGCAAACTAAATCTGGTTTATTTAAGACAAGGATCTTGAGTCTGAGACAACTGGGGTGTGCCCTCCGAGGTGGTGCAGTCATTGACTCATTGCTGTGACAGAGCACCTGACAAAAACAACTTAAGGAGTAAGGTGTTTATTTTGCCTCACAGGGTCAGGATACAGTCTGCCACATGGGGAAGACATGGTTGTGGGCTCCTGATGTGATTGGTCACATAGCATCCATTCAGGAGACGGAGACATGAGTGCTGGAGTTCAGAAGGCTCCCCTCTTTTCTCTTGTTGTTTAGTCTGAGATTCTGTCACTCAAATTTAGAGTGGGTGTCCCCAATCAGTTCATTTTATTTAGAAGTGCCCTTATAGCTCCATCCTGATATGCATATCCTAGGTGTTTCAAATAAAAAAAAAATGCAGAATAACCAACACATGAGGTAATCGTCATGGAAGTCTTACAAGAGTTTGTACTTTTATCCCCACAGAGTTTGCTAGAAGGGAAGTTAAATAGACGTTCAAATAAATTTTCAAAAAAAATTAAATTTGCACCCACAAAGTTCCGTTAAATGGAGAATTATTGAAAAAAAATCAGCAATCTGCTTCAAAGAAATAGGGGACAACTCTCGGCAACATTCACAGGCAAAGAACTGTGTGTGCTTGACAATTTTCACCAGCTTGTGACTGCTTGCACCTCCATCCTACGAGACTTCCCACAGAAACTCTTGCACCCCGGGGCTTTGTTCTTGTTTCCTCTATGTTGAAAACCTTTTTGTCTGGTATTTAGACTGTTCAGATTCTTTTTCCCACCCCTTCAGGTTTCCGCTCAAATGCCATCTGCCTAGAAAGGGCTCTCATGAGCTTTCCATCTGTGATCCCAACCCCCCAAGCCATAATTTCCCGTCTTATCCTGGGATTTCTTTTCTCCATGGTTTATTATTATATAAAATCATTTAAAGATTGTTTATTGATGAGTTTAACTCCTGCAGTTCTGCCACATCATTTAAGTTCAGTGGGCGTACAGAGATCTAGATACTCTGCTTCCTGGTTTTTCCGAGGGTGAAGTGCATGCTGGGGATTAAACCCAGCTAAGCGATTCTGAACACTGTCTGTGAAGCCCGTATCTGGTCTTTATCTTCTTATCCACTCACCATACCTCACCACCTTCATCCTAATGCCAGATACATGGCAGAATCTGGATATGTTTTTAAATTTCTTGACAGGGCTGGAGCCTGTAGCACTGAGCATTAAGCGATCGGGTGCCGTTCCTGTGTTTCCTAGGATGCCGTCGGTACCTATAGTCCTGTAGTAAGCACATGTGTTGGTAACTTGTTCCACCAAGAATAATAAAGGCCAAGAGCGAGCGTGAACAATTAACAGACTCAAATCAAGCCATCAGGACTTCTGGCAGAGGAGTGGTCTGGTTACTAATGGTGTTTACACAGAATGGTGGGAAGAGAAAGCACAGAATGCTCTGTGCCCCTTTGAAGTTCCAGAGAGCTTATTGCATAGACATCCGGCATGTCTGGAAAAAATGCACAGCAGAGCAGAAGGCACCAGTTCTTCAGACATGTGGGTGACATGAAGTATAGTTCTGAGAGGAGCCTAATTCAACCCAGAGAGCCCAGGAATGAACCCTTCAGAAATATTTAATTCCATGGTTATGAGCGTTTACTTGAGCTGAATAATAACTAAAGTGCCCCCCCCCCCATAGGAAACGAAGGATCTTTATGTTCTTCCCAATGCTTTCTCGCCAAGTTATGAACTGTGATCCGGTATGTTCTGTTTTGCCTGCAGATGGTACATCAGGCAATAGAAACCAGAGGAGTGTCTGAAACAACTTAAAAGCTACAATTTTGACTTCAAAATCAAGCTGGCAAATATTGTGCTTTTGTTACTCACAAATATTTTCTTTTCCTTAAAATTTAAACTAAACCATGGTTGTCTTTTTTTTGTTCTCACCTAGGGCAATTATTTTAGAAATATTATATGGTATTGTACTGTCTACAGCAAGCTTTATTTTTAAGAAGGCGAAATCACCTACTATATTCTGCATGGAGATGTCCCTCTGGCTGGTGTTGACAGTAATCTTAAGGTAATCCTTTGAAATAAAAACCTATAAAAAATGTTGTGACAGGAGGAAGAGATAACGTGTGTGGTAGAGAAAATGAAAGGAAAATGGTTACCTCTCTGATAAAATAGAGTGTCTCTCTCTTCTGTCAGCTGTTGCAGAGCGACTCAGCTCACTGACTCTGTAACTCTCTCTGGAGCTTAATTAGAAACCTTGTAAACTGACTGCAAGAGGCCAGAATGTATGTTTTGGATGAATACAGAACAGGCTTGTTATGAAAACAGGAATCTACCCTGCCATCACCTTACAATGGCATCTAATGACTTTGTAATTGGATTGCCCCAGTGGGTTCAGAGAGGGGATCTTCTCTGTCTGTAGAGGGATAATGAGACATGTAGACTTCAATTTCTAACAACAAAACACATCCTTTGTTTTTCAAATTTCACAGGAATAAAATATATTGATCCAGATTCTCCCAGGAGCTGCATTGTGGACAGAGATGAAACACCCCAGGGGCTTCCTAAATGATATCTGGAGAAGCTGAAAGGGTTAATGCCATCTCCACTCACAGTGGGGAGTAAAGGGTGTAGGGACAAGCTGTCAGAGGGAAAACAGAACTCAGGACAATCTTGAGTAATTGTGCCCAGTAGTCTTTCTATGGAGGAGATCAGGACTTCAAATAGGTCAGTCAATTTCACATGTAATGAAAATATAGAGTTCATTCTAAACACTTGCTTGTGTATTCAGATGGCAAGCTGAGATCTCTCCTATACACCTTTCCTTCTTTTTTTCTCTTCCATTTTCTGTTTTGATTTTTCCTCACCCTTGTGCTTGTACCAAAGCATTCATCTTGTTTTATTACCATGTAATTTTTTTTTTACTTTTTTTTCTTTATGAGTTTCCATATTGAAACCATCAAGTTTGAATGGAGGTTTGTCTCTATTTTGAAACATAGTTGGATTTAGTTTCAACTTCTTTCTGTGGGGAGGTGTCTGCTTCTGTCAGTCCCCAATCTTGAAAACAACTGTACATTACTGAGAAAAACAGTTAACAGCTTTGGCCAGGAGCTCACAATTTCATGACTCTAATAATATTTGGAGAGCAAGAACATCTCAGAAACTGTAAGCAATGCTAATCTTTAAAATAAAGGACCCTGTTGATATACAGGTCACAAGAAAAATCATTCTGTAAGAAATACTTTCTATTGTTCCTCTCTTATGTGTGCTAATATTTCTCTTTAATTAACTGTAACCAACGATAGCGTATATATGGATATCTTTCCTAAAAGTGACAGTTTATGACCATAAAAGCACAATGATTTGGAGTTAGTACCTTGTTAAAGTTCTTTAATGAACTCAACATTGTAACTCAACAAATGTCCCCTTTCTTAAATTTATTAAAAGAAGCTTGTACTACAGAAGATAACTTAGAGATTTTCTAGTTTTTAAATGTCTTTTTATATGAACACATCATGATCATATATCAATACATTATGATCGTACATGCTTGTTGCTGTTGATATTTGAGTTCCAGGTTGGCAATGAACTCCCTCTGAAGGTGAGATGACCTTGAACTCCTCATCCTTCAACCTGCACCGCCCTTCCCCCATTTCAGGGATGAGAGGTATGTATCACCATGCCCAACTGATGCAAGTATTTTCATGTGTTTTTTATTGCTGGTTGAATGGTCATTTTTTATTTACTTTTGTGTTTCTTCATGCAGTTGGATATGCCAAGAGACAAAGGAATAATCTTTGTTACTGTGGCATGCTTTGTGCTGCTGTGTTCCAGTCCCCTTTCACTACAAATTCATAAATCTGATGACATAATATAGAAAAAATAGTGTCCTTTACTGGAATAATATGATCATGGTTTTTAATGTTCCTCTAGATGCTCCCAACTCTTCAATCCTGCTAATATTTTTCCTGTTGTATTTTAAGGTATTCAATTAATTTTTTTCTCTAGTTCTTTCTACTTTTAAAGGAACAAGGCAAAAGGTGAAGACATAATTCTGCCTTCATGAACAACTATCTGAAATACTAAATGAACTGAGGATACAAGTAATTATAGAACAATGTACAACTTACTACATGTTCAGCATGGAACTTTACACAGCATGTGTGTTCAAGAGCTGGTAGATTTTTATCTTTCCTAACTCTGTGAGACAAACTACATCTTGTTGAAGCAACAGAGCAAGCCTTTAGGACCAAGGTGACCCTTTATCTGGAGCCAATAAAGGGCTAGAGCTGAGATGACATTGGGAAAGATAAGTAGCTACCTGAGATACTAGGTCAGAAATTATTTTAAGATGGTTATAAATTTTTCAGCACCTTATATCCATTATATACAACAATCAATTTTATCATGATGTTTTGTATATGTATATAATGCATTTTGATCATAATTATCTTCCTATTACCTCACTTTGTTCCATTTTCTTCTGCCCAACTAGCACCATGTGTACTTTCTTCAGTTATACTCCCCCTTCCATCTCCCTCTCTTTCTCTAAATACACACAACACACACACACACGCATGCACACACACACACACACACACATACACACACACAAATATAGATCTCCCACATCTTTCCAATAGAGGAAGATATGTGAATAGCTTCACTCTTCTTGTAGAGCCTCAAAACAAGCTCTCAAGTTTCATTTGTAGGGACACCCATGTTCATTCAGCCTCTAAGATTCCACACCTACCCAATTAAGGGAATATATCTGGTTGACTATGTGCCCTTCTTAAAAAAAATAAACAAACACATTCAAATTATAATGTAGACCATGAAAACACATTTGTAAGCTGCATAGGCGACATGAAGGTAGATCAGAGACAAAACTGAATGGCTCTTGCATGAGTCTGTCTATGAGAAGCAAGTATCGGGAACTGATTTTCCAACCAGTGATCTTATAGGATGGGACCAAATAAAGAGGAACCCTTCCTTTCAAGGGAATAGATGTCCTCACTGGGCTTAGTGCCACGGGAGATGACATAATTCATTATAAAGCGTGAATTCAGTCTTCTCTTCCTACTGCCCTCTCTTATATCACTTTATTTCGTGGGACGATGTAACTAAAGGTGCCTTACCAGAAGACAGTGTCTTGATGTTGGACTAACTTTCAGACCTGGGAAATTAATTTTGTATTAGCCAGTCTTTGATATTTTGTTATTACAGCATGGATTGGACTGAGGAAGGAGAAAAGACAATTTTTCAGGTTAGTTATGTTAGATGGATACTAATTAAGTATTTTTCTTCTGGATATCAGTGGAGAGTTCACCCAGTTGTCATCTATCATCCATCTCTTAGCAATCTGTTTGTGTGTCTGTTATCTATCCATCATCTGTTAGCTATTTGCTTCCTATGCCTCCCTCTCTTTCTCATCTGTGTAGTATTATATTTTTCAAAGTCTACTTTTAATAAGGGTTCTTGAATGTTTTAACTTCCTTTATAGCCCACTACCCACCAGAGGTAATGGAAAGGAAAGGTTAATAGAGCAAAGGAGGATGTGGACTTGTTTAGAAATAGTTCTTTGGACTAAATCCAATCTATGCTGTCACACAATCTGCGTGAAATATCTTTCATGAATAGCCAATGGTAGGTCAACCCAGAAGAAACCACAAGGCTCTGCCAATCAGCCCGAATCCGTGGTAGCAAGAAGCTGCCAGAATACCACCAGAAGTTTTTTGGTGCATTTGTCTCTTTCTTTGTGACCAATAAAGAATGGTAAGGCATACCAATACCACCCAGTGTCATCAGTGAAGACCAGCATCAGCAAAGCCCTATGCTGACCAGCAAAGAATGCCAAGGTGTACCAATACCATCCAGCATCATTTATTGTCTGTTGGGCTATATTTATATCCTTTCCAAACATCATGTGTTCTCTCAAACATCTGCTCTAGCAAAATATCACATGCCCCTTTTCCAGACTGCCTCCAGAAATCTATCACATGTCTGTTTTTAGCAAAAAAATCCTTCCACGTGTCTGTTTCAGCAAAAACATCCTTACATAAGACAGTTTCCAGACAAAAACATCACATGACACAACTGAGCCTCCAATGAAACCAGAAATTTCCACTTTACCTCTATCTATTGACTGCTTGATTGATACTGATTGTTTGTAGTTAAAGATTTTGCGAATGCTGCCATACTCAGGCAGTGAATAGATAGCAGACATATTCACTGAACAGATGTGTCCATTAAGCATATCTAATCACAAAGTATAGCTAATATTTAAAAATCACATTTGATTCCATAGCTTTCATAGAAATAGAGCACACACTGCTATTTTTGAAACCCTAGACTTCGAGTCTGTTCCAGGACTCAGTTTCTCCAGATGAGGGACAAATGCAGGCTTCCCAGCTCCCCAGTGTTTCTCATTTCATCCATTGAATTCTCTCTATTGCTGGTGATGTGGATCTATATCCTAAGTGGCCTGGAAATCAAATTGAAAGCAGGATGAAATTTCATCAAGACTTATTTTCTAACTTAACTAACTGTTCAGACTGATGTAAAATGAATTTGAGCAATTTTTAATGATATGATTCTCATAGCTAAAATGATATTATAGAGAATTTACATTCATAAGTCCTACAAATTCTGTAAGAGTAAGATAATATTTAACCATAATTTTATAAGAGGTACATTTAGAAAGATCCAATCAATGGTATTTTACTTGCAGATATGCAAAGTTAAAAAGAAAAAAGTTTGAGCAAGAATATAAAGACCCTAAACTCCTTCTTGCTTCAGTTTAACAAGGAATTAAGAGTAGAGTTTGTCAAAGAAATAATTGAAGACACCCTGGGAAGAAACGACTGAGGTTTTCAAGTTTATCATGAATCATTCAACGCCGTTGGCAAAGCCTCGCTGGAACTTATGATATTATAATGAATCTTAAAATGTAATTTAAGTTTTCACTAAGGACTTAATTCCGATTCTAAGGGGAATTTTATCCAAGAAAGGACTGCACGCCTGAGTCCCGAGAGACACATTCTGTTGATCATGATAATGTTTTGCCTGAAGGAGAAAAGAAAGGTAAGCTGGTGTTTTGAACCCGGATGAGAAGCATTCCGTTTATTTCTTTTGTATTGAACAGGGGTAAACCAAGGAGAGGACTTGGAATCTGTGCCTTTTTGGGGTGGAGGGTAGAGAGGGAGAGAGAGAGAGAGAGAGAGAGAGAGAGAGAGAGAGAGAGAGAGAGAGAGAGAGAGAGAGAGAGAGAGGAGGCTAGTAACTGATAGTAGGTGCATTTGTATGGGACTGGAGTCAGGCCTTCCCTCCGAAATCTCTATCAGTGCTTCTAAACCGCATAGGCGTGGGCATCAGTGATGGCTCAGTAGATCTAAACCTGTCTGAAAATCTGAGCAATTGGAAAATGTTTGTGCTAGCTCACCTCCTGACAAAGGAAACAATAACTAACACAGTGGGAAGCTGCAGCTATCTTCTGACACATTATGTTTCTAGCCCCAAAATGTCACCTGCAACCCAGAGAAGGGAGATGAATGAAAACCAGCAGTGGCCCTGAAACACACCAAAGGAGAAAAAAAAATACATCCAGCTGCAGAATCGACTGAGATTTCTTTAAAACCTAACACGCTGTTGACGGCAGACTTGCGCCGAGTCTGAGCTTGTATTCTCTTGTAAGGTCAAGGGTCTTCTAATTGACCGGGCAGGGGAACATAGGTCTCTAATTTGAGGTGTAACGGCAGCATATGACTTCTTCTTAAGAAGCCCTGAGAGAGAAAAGCTAGGTAAATCTTAGGATGGTTTTCGCTTTCTCTGTCACATGAAAATGCAAAGATTCTGACTGTATAATGTTTGAAACAGAGGAGACCCAGGAATTCACCTTGTCCTCTGGAGTCGATTCTACAGATTTTACATGGAGTGCCCTGTAGTACTAGCAGCAGGATTCCCTAGAGCTCGTATAGATTGAAGGCAGGTGATGAGGAGAGATGAATTATTAACTCCACAGTAATAACCTTCTTAGAGCTTTTTCCAAATAGCTAGTTTTGGAAATCACATGACCTTTCTCAAACATAAATATTACTTAATTAGCCAAATTTGAAACATATGCTTATTAGACTCTAAGGTGGGGGTGAGGGCGAAGAGTGGGGGTGGGGTGTAGTTGAAAAGGAGATCAACAGGAACGGGAGAGGAACACGAGAGGATAATAGGAAGTGAATATGGTTAAAAATACATTTTATGTACGTATTAAAATTCTACAATGAGACTGATGAGCATATGCCTTAAAAATCTTCGATTATTTGAGCTAACGACATACTTTGGGACTCTTTAGAGTGAAGTTACTAGCAATCATGAAAAAAAAATAATTGAGTTTAATGTATTTACCAGACCATAAAATGTCCCATTTCTCTTAGTTTCCCATATTCCTGCTTGGTTTTTTTTACACTGGCAGATACTGAACAAGTACTGAACGAAAGTAACTTAAAATTTGTTTCTTTGAGACAGGGTTTTACGTAACCCAACTAGACTCAAACTCAATATAAAATTGATCCACCTGCTCTTACCTCCCAGGGCTGGACTCACCAAGAAGCACCCTATGCCCAACAGATGCTATATAAAATTCTGAGTAATATTCATATTTATTATTTTTCTACTTAAAATTAACGCAATCCATCCAGTTTCATACCTGATTTCCCATTCCAGAAAGGGAATGTGAATACATTGATTTATTGCTTAATCATCGTTATTACTTTGGTTTCTAATTGTCATCTTCTAAATAATATTCGTGACAAAGTCACAGTCAACTAAGATCACCTTATAAGATTGTAAAACTGATTTACAATCAGTTGGAAAGATATAATATGGGATTTCCAAGGCAAGGGGTATCAAGAGAGAAATGAAGAAGCTTTATCCTACGTGCTAAGGTTATCCATTATATTTATTTGAACAGGAATACTCCATTAAAAAAAAAGAAATATAAGATAGGAAATGATATGGGCACCTTGGTTTCATTTCCTGTAGTCATGATTAAAAAAAAAACAAACCTGACAAAAGCAACTTAGAGGAGAATGGGCTCATTGGGGTCACAGTTGCAGGTTACAGTCTGCCCATCATCATGAGAGAGTCAAGGAGGTAAGAGATGGCAGCAGCCAGCACGTTACACCCACAATCAAGAGCATAGGACAGTGGGTTAATGTGCACATGTCAGTAGTGCCCAGCTCACCTTTTCTATTCCTATACAGTCCACAATTACCTAGAAAATGGTGCCACCCAGAATGTACCTCAATTAGCTTAATAAAGACAATTCTGCACAGCACGCCCCACGTCAACCTGATTGAGACAGTCCCCCATTAAGACTCCAGTCTTAGACGACTCCCTTCTTTAGTTGACACAAGACCCATCCATGGCAATAGGTGTTAGAACCTTTGCATATTTGTAATTGCTGCACTATTTTTTTAACACGAGGTATAATTTCTCAGATCTTTCTTTATAGGTATAAGATTTCATTAAAAGAAAGTCAGCCTCATCTCAGAGTTTGGATACTGGTAAATTAAGTGCCCAGACCAGTCTGTGTCAGCATTTGTTGGCATGTTAAGGTAAATAAACATGATTTAGATGCTAATAGACTAATTTCACATATATTGAAAGTGTGTAATATTAAGCTAGGTAAGTAGATCCAATTGTATGCCATCACTGATGTACGGTTAATAATTGGACCAGAAATGAACTTTCTCTGATCTTTCTAAGCACTTAAAGCTGACAGAGATCAATAACTGTCCCATGATTATTAATAAAGCAAGTCTTATCAAAAATGAGACTCCCCCGACTTTCTTTTTCCAAGCACTTGAGATCTCTCTGGCAGGCAACATGCCATGATATATCAAGCACTCAGCTGAAATTCATATGAAACATTACACATTTACAACATCTCCTTCATTCTGTAAAACTTCATTTTAGTCATGTAGGCATTATGCTATGCTCTGATATTTTAGCAGTAGTTGGCACAATATATTACCATAGAAATATGTTAGAAAGGGAAAAAGAACAAGGCTTTGGATGATTAAGTTATATTAACAGCTTTCTCTAGCTTTATTTAAAAATTGATACAAAAAATGTCACTTTAAATATTTTATAATATATTTAATCTGGAGGAGAAGGGGTTTTACAATTTATTATCGATCGCAGTATTTCGAAACAAAGTTTCTTGTAGAAAATGTATTAGCATGTAGAATAAAGAAAAATAAATGAATGTGTTCCTTCTTTTTTTCTACATTTAAAATTTCTTGGTACATTAAAATAAATAAATACATATGATTTCTATGATAGTAGACTAATTCTACACATATTAGGAATGTGTTAATTATTCGGTATTTCTAATTTTAGTTTTTGACCTAACATATACTAATCAAATTAGAATCTGATTCTGTGAGGTCCTAGTTCATAAGGGCTTTAAATCTTTCTCTTAGGATGTTGACAGTTTCCAGATTATGCAAAGAGACCAACTGACTAATTGGTTCATCCATCCATCCATCCACCCACCCACCCACCCACCCACCTAACCATCCACCCACCCACCCACTCATCCATCCATCCATCCATCCATCCATCCATCCATCCATCCATCCATCAATTGATCCTTGATCTACTCCTTCATTTATATTGGTTACATTTTTGTCAACTTGACAGAATCTAGAGTCATCTCTGAATTGGGAATGTCAGTTGAAGAACTGCATCTATCAGGTTGGTCTGTAAACAAGTCTGCAGAGCATTTTCATGATTGATGTGTGGCACTGTGGGTAGTGCTCCCACAGCAAGTGGGCTTAGGTTGTATAAAACAGCAAAAATGAGCAAGGAATAGTGAACAACGCAGTAAGAAACAGTCCTCTATAGCCATTGTTTCTGTTTCTGCCTCCAGGTTTCTTCTGTGCTGTGTTTCTGCCCAAGTTGCTGTTGGTCGTGTTGCTTATTATAGCAATATAAAAATGAACCAGGACACCATACATCAACTCATTCAAAGATGTATATTTTGTGCCAAATATGCCCCATGTATTATATCATATGATGGGGATACAATGTAATAATATTCCTGGCTGTGCAGCTGCCTCTGGAAATGGTGGGCAAGCATATTAATGACATAGCTCAGGTCCAGTATAGGAAGTACACCACATAGGGTCAGGATTCTGTTTTGGCTATGATCCAACTTTCTGGTATACATATCTTTGCTCTTTTCAGGCCTCCAGTTAGGCTATATTATATTAAGAGTTTGGGGTTCTATAAGCACACGTGCACACTTCACTAGAGGGTCCTGTAATTCATGACCCAAAACGATGACAATTGCTTGGTCGTTTTCAGTGAAGTAAACATGTGGGTCAGAATAACAAAAATGTCATTTCTATGAAGAGATGTAGCATGGAACTCCAGGTACAGAAGCCAAGGAGCATTCTAGAAGCCTTCTAGTGATAGCACAGATGGAACCATTATGCAGACATTGCTCTGGCTGAGAAATTGTAAGTAAAATGCTCTGAGTTCTGACTCACTGAGGAGGACTGTCTGGGTGAGTTTATATTGGAGGGTGACACTGAGGAAGTTTGGGCTAAAGAAAGTGTAGTTTGTGTCATTTGTGGGCTTGATGCTGTTCTCTACACTAAAAGTTCTGTGTTATGAAGACACAAGGGTTAGAGCTATTGTAGGCACCTGATATTTTCTCAATTCACCTTTCTGTTTTAACCACTGATGTCTACTGATATTCATGAGTAACCAGCTTTAAAATATAGAGTAGCCAAACGAACAAACAAAGAAACAATGGAGTAGCCAAATTTTGGCCCAGGGCTACTGTGTAGAATTTGTGGAATCTCCTTACTCATTCTTTATATAAGTAAACACACCATGGTACTAGTTCAAAATTATAGGAGACAGGAGCCCATGACTCAGGTATAAAATTCTAAAATGACTTATACAAAGTCCCCAATGGACCACTGGGTATATTGAACACAATCACCCATCTGGCCCACCTACTTGTTGTCCTGCTAGATTAGCTTCATTTGTTTCCTTTCTTTTCTCCAGTTCTCTCTCTTCTGTTCTTTTGTATTATTGTCAACAATAAATCATATGCAAGCTATTTTTCAGGCTCCTTTGTAGTGTGTGTGTGTGGTGTGTGTGTGGTGTGTGTGTGTGTGTGTGAGAGAGAGAGAGAGAGAGAGAGAGAGAGAGGTAATATTTAGAAAATCCGCGACGCAGGCCTGCTATCTAATTGGAGGGGCGGCTCTGCTTACCTCCAGCCGCCATGTTCCCACTGCTCTGGCTCTGACTGCAGCTCCGGCTAGCTAGAAGTGCCGGCACTGGCACCCATGAGATGCCAGCATGGCAGATAGCTCTGGCAATCCACCACCGTGTCCCCACAAAGCTTGGCTGAGCCCCAGACAATATCCGCCATCTTTGTGGTGGAATGAAGACTATTAATGTTTAAGGATTATCCAATGGCTTTATATATTTGGAAATGCTCAATTATCAAGATGCTCACATAAATAGGATTATTACCCAATTATCTAACCTAGATATTATAACAACCTTAGACTGCTAGAGATATTCGTACATCCACCTCCATCTTCTCTCCTCCTCCTCCTCCTCCTCCTCCTCCTCCTCCTCCTCCTCCTCTCCTTCTCTCCTCCCTACTCCTCACTCTGCCTACCTCTCATACTGCCCAATCATCCAGCTTTATTGCAAATGTAGAGGGAAAATATCCCTCTACAGTGTGTGTTGGGGGTTAATAGTGGAGAACGAGAGATACATAGGAAGCCATTTCAAGAAATATAAAAGACAATAGAGAGATAAGATACAGACCCATCAATAAAGTAAAGGCAGGTGCTATTTGATCAGAAGATCTGACAGAATGAATGACACACAGGGATTCAGGGAAAGAGGGAAGGAACAACAAAGGCAGGAGGGACTGTCCTTACAAAGTTCTTGTAAAAGTTTACCTGGCACAATTGAATAACAGCAGACTATCAAGCATGGCTGGAGAAAAAAATAATGAGAAAGAGTAACAGCAATGAACCAAAGGCCACTACACCAGGTACCATAAAAGCTTTTAGTGTCTATGAGGGATATTTCATATCTCTGGGGTGTCATTTGTAAATAAGGATGATAATGCTGACCTCCCATGGTTTTGGAATGTATTCATGAGAGTGAAGAACCTAGGAGGGATAAGAATTCCTCCTTCTCTCTAGCTTCTGTGTTTGTATCCATATCTATATTTCTACCTGTGTCTATCTATGTCAGTTTATATATTTATCATCTATCTATCTATCTATCTATCTATCTATCTATCTATCTATCTATCTATCATCTATCTATCTATCTATCATCTATCTATCTATCTATCTATCTATCATCTATCTATCTATCTATCATCTATCTATCTATCTATCTATCTATCTATCATCTATCTATCTAAGTATATATCTATGTATATATCTATCCATCTACTGTCTATCATCTATCTTCTATCTGTTATCTATCTACTTAGCTACAGACCTACCCATTATTTCTGTTATTTGTTATCAGCGTCTATCTACAATGACTTTTTCATCCCTTCCACTCCCATCAGATCTTGTTGACACACAGTTAGCCGTTGGGTTTAGCTACAACACAAGCAGCATGGAAACGAATTGGAGACATGAGACCCTCAGGGATAGGACCTTAAGTCTGCCTGTAAGCCAGATTTGCCCATTTGTCCCATTTTCTAATGTTCCTTTATCCATCCTGTTAGGCATTTTTGCTTCTTGCCTGAAGTCACTTTGTTGTAAGCAAAGCATTTCTGTATTGCTCCCGGGGGAGAGTCTTCATTTGCTTTTTCTCTATAGAAGCTTGTGAAACGTGTGGGGAAATCATCCTGTCATGTGGTATTAGAAGAAGGAAATACCCTACCTTGTTACTTCTTGGGGTGTGTGTGTTAGTTTTCATTGTTGTTGTTCTGTGTTATGAATCAATAACATTCAGGCAACAAATAAGAGCCAACAGTAAAATAAACAGGTACCTGTGAATAAACTATTTTCCTAATTGATAGTGTACAAATTACTTAAAATTTCCCTGAAAACTGGATTTATAATCTCATAATATTTTCTGTTTCATATGTTTGCTACACATTTGTATCTGATCAATTCACTACCACTTAGTATTATAAATTCCATTGCTTCTAGAATGATTTAGTCTACTCATTACCTTGTGTGGTAGGTGATGTTTAATTTCACAGAGTCAAAGGGATTGTTATAGTTGTAACTTGGAAGGCATTCCTACCCAGCTACACATCTTCCCAATGTTAAAATATTTTTTAAACCAAGATAATTTTGGGCTTTCATTCATCACTTCATCAAGCATCTGAGTATGTCTGGTATAGTATTGCACAGTAAGGATTTGAGGCTTGGAGTTCCATGGAACTTAGGGTTTTATGGTTAAAACATTTGAAAGTGGTTGTGGATGTGTTGTTTGAGAAAAGCCTGAGTGAACGGCCTGGGAGTACAAATGACCTAGGGACCGGCCAGTCAGGAGGTGTTCTGTGAGTCTCTGTGGGCTCCATCCATGTCTGCTTCATTTTCCACTGAAAACATGCTACAAGTAACTGAACAAGTTGGACACTTGTATGGAGAAGATTCTCTGTGCCTACTACAAAAAAGTGATGTGTCCATTGGCATTTGGAAGGGGAGGGACCTAAAATTCTGAACCATCTAATTGCTCAGCCTGGGTTCTACATATTCAATTAGGTTCAATCAGGTACTAAAACTAGTGGGATCATTGCCAAATTATTTCTTTTTACTTTATCCCCCAGTCCCTTCCATATTACCACACAGATAAAAATTTACATGAACTATAAACATCCTACACATCTTATTGGTAGGACAGATTTTGGGTAGAAAGTTCTGTTGTTAGATTGATGTCCCTCTCCTTCTGGAAGTCCTGTATAGCAAAGGAGGTGGCCATTTCAATCCTCTATCTCCTGCTCAGCTAGGTCTCTGTTGCTTCCCCGATCCCAGGTCTCCAGTTATTCCTAGAGATGTCCCCCAAAGATTTCCAGTCTCATTCCCAGCCTTCTCCTGTCCCCTCTGTCTGCACACATGACCACAATTCCCATACAGCTCCTAACTCCCTTTCCTCTCCAATTCCCTCTCTTTATCCACCTCTGATGACTATTTTCTGTCCCCTTCTGAGTGAGATTCACACATTCTCTCTTGGGCTCCTTATTACCTAGTTTCTTTGGGACTATGGATTGGAGCATGGTTATCCAGCACTTTATGGCTAATGTTCACTTATAAGTGAATACATACCATACATGGTTTTCTGGGTCTGTATCACCCCACTCAGGATGATATTCTTAAGTTTCATCTATTTGCCTACAAGTTTCATAATGTATTTGTTTTTAATAGCTGAATATTATTCTATTGCATAGATACACCACATTTTCTTTACTCTTCAGTTGAGGGACAGCTAGGTTGTTTCTAGTTTCTGGCTAGTATGAATAAAGCTGCTATGACCAACGTTGAGCACGTATTCCTACTGTATAGTAGGGCATTTTTTGAATATATGCTCAGGAGTGGAACAGCTAGGTCTTGAAGTAGAACTATTCCCCATTTTCTGTAAAACCACTAAATTGATCTCCAGCATGGTTGTATGAGTTTGTCTTCCCACTGGCAATGGAGGAATGATCCACTTGCTCCACATCCTCACCAGCTTGTGCTGTCACAAAATTTGTCTCACCTACAAGATGCTCAGGGATAAAGATGGAACAAAAACTGAAAGAACAGCCAACCAATGACTGGCCCAACTTGAGACCCATCCCATGGGAGAGAGCCAATCCCTGACATTATTAATGGTATTCTGCTGTGCTTGCAGATAGGAACCTAGCACAACTGTCTCCCGAGAAGCTTCATCCAGTAGCATATGGAAACAGATGCAGAAATCTATAGCTAAACATTAGGCAGAACTCGGGGAGTCCTGTGGAAGAGTAAGGAATAAAATTGAGCGAGCTCAAAGCGGGGGTTAAGGACAGAACAAGAGCTTCAGAGTCAACTATCCTGGGTCCATGAGAACTCACAGAGACTGAGCTACCTACACATTTGTAGCAGATTTACAGTTTAGCATTCATGTGGGTCACCTAACAATTAGAACAGGAGCTGTGTCCAGTTCTATTACCTGCCATTAGATAACCCCTCTACTGCCTGGTTTAGCTTTGATGGGAGAGAATATGCTTAGTCCTGCTGGGGCTAGATGTCCCAGGATGGGGTGATACTCAAGGGAGGGCTTCCACTTCGCCTCAGAGAAGGGGAGTGGTAATGGCAAGAAGGATTTGTAAGGCAGAATGAGAGGAGAGGAGGGAGGGGGCTAAAATTGGAAGATAAAGTGAATAAAGAAATAAATTCTGGAAAGAGCGAAACATCTTCTTAGACAAAATTGGCCCCTGTTGTTATTCAGATTGTAAATATCACCTAAAGACTTTTTGAAGTATTAAAGGGTTGTTTGTCTATCACAGAATTTAAATATACAGGATACATGATACATGGCTCTGAGAGGTAATCAGGCCATACGAGTTTCAATTTCAGCATTTGAGTCATCAACAAACTCATCCATCCCTGCATGAACTATTCAGAGATAAGAACTGGTTGGGGAGTAAGTCATGTGCTTTAAACGGTCTATTTTTCCATAGACTCTTCCTCTTCATCTCTCATCCTTTTATGCTTTTCCTCTGCCTCATGACATGACCATGAAACAGAGATAGCTGAAAACAATGAATCTCTCTTGCTTAAGGTGACTTCCCTGGATATTTATTTCACAGCATGGAATGGCTGACATCACTTTTTGGGAAGCTTTGGATCACACTACAAAATACACAGGAATACAAACCCTAAGTAAAGTCCTAATAATAAAGTGGAATGCATCTTCTAAAAACTTCAGTGCTCACACTCTCAGTGATCATGCTGAGGACAGAATCTAGAGATAAACACATTAGTATCAGGAAATCTACACTAACTAATGAAATCAAATACAAGGAAGTAATGAAATATGAATTTGAAAAAGTTTTTTTTTTTTTTTTTTTTTAAGAGTTTAGGATCTTTACTGTCTTGGAATGTCCTTAGAAGGCTCTGTCATTAACAGGTAACAGAGTAAAAACCCCAGAGTCCTTTCTTTAAAATGAAGAGGGAAAGAATGGGATGGAAGGAACTATTCAAACTTCGTCTTCTTTCCTTGTGGCTTGAAGTCACCCCCTCCTCCTCCTCTGCCGCCTCGGAAGCCTCCTCTGCCTCCAAAGCCTCCCCGGCCTCTTTTGAAAAAGTTTTAATGCAGTGCTTTAATACCTGTACAGTACAATACCTGAAAGCAAATGATATACACACATACACACATGAAAAATTATAAAGAATATGATAAGTATCTACATTTTAAAGAACTGACCAGAGTTATGAAAGGAAATTACACTATAACCTTTTTTTAAAAAATGTGAAACTTTTATGGGTTACCTTCTGATATTCTTTCTTTCTCTCATTCTTCTTCTCCCTCCCCACCCAGTTTGTGTGTGTGTGTACGTATATGTGTATGTGTGTTATGTGTGTGTATGTGTGTGTGTGTATGTGTGTTATCATTTCTTGAATGATTAAGTTTGTCTCAATTTGTCTTAGTCTGTATCTGTTGGTAGTAACACAGTACCAGTGGATGGATAAACTATACAAACAAGATGTTTATGTTGGCTCTCAGTTCTGACGTGGTCATGACTCTTTTACAGGTATACACAAAGACTTGTGGGATGTCTGACACCTCTAGTTCTCTACTTTTGAAGCCACCAGTATCAACAGTGGTGATATACTGAATATTTTGTCACTTTCTATGTTCCCCAATGCCAAGTTGGACTATGTTCCATTAGAAAAAATGAGATTATAACATAATTACAACATCTCCTCCCTCCTTTTGCTCTTTCCAAATTCTCCCATTCCTTCCAATTCACGGCCTTCTATCTCTCCCACCTCTCCTATCTCCTATCCAATTGCTATTGCTTGTCTCTCTCTATATATATATATCCTGTTAAGTCCATACAATGCTATCATGCTGTATGTTTTCTGGACTGTTTAGCCCTGGATGAGCAATTGTTTCCCTCTTCCTTGAGAAAGACTCTTCTTTTCCTCCCAGCTTTCTGTAGTTGTCTATCGTTCTTCAGGTAGAGTGGAGGACTTATGGGTTTTTATCCATCCACTTGGCATGCCCATTGCTCAGCTCATATTGGGGCAGTTGGTGAGACTTTATGGGTTACCTTCTGATATTACTATCTCACAAATTTCTCTGATTTTATAATCTTTCCTCTTCTCTTTGGAAATGTTCTCTGAGCCTTAGGTGAAAGAGTATTTTGTAAATGTATCCATTGAGCCTGGACTCCAGAACTGTTCATTTTGATTGGCCGTGTTTTTTGTAGTGGTCTCTCTCTCTATTGCAAAGAGAAGTTTCTGTAATAAGGAATGAGGACTGAACTCCTCTAGGAGTATAAGGACAAATATTTATGGATTCTTGTTGGGAGAATTAAGCTAGTTTAGTGAATTAGTCATAGTAGGTTCTCTTTTAAAAAGCCATGGCTTCATTAACACTGAGTAGTTAGCTAGGTTTTCAGTTTCTTAGTACTCATAATGGAATTAAACTCCAAAATATGTTTTGAGGAGGTGAGTGCTATTCGCATCATATTTACTCAGACAGATGAGTTCAAACTAAAGCTTTAAAAATAGATTTAGATAAATTATCTTATATACCTGATTATACTCAATATGATATATAAATGTATATTACTATATGTATATTTTATATACATATAAACATACATACATACATACATACATACATATGCCTATATATGCATGTAGGTTTGTATGTGTGTACCAGACATAATATATATGTAGCTATAGTGTAATAATGTTTGTGAATGAACAAGTAGTTTTTGTTTAGATGTAAATATATGTCTTTTGCTGTTTCAATTCATTTCTTTCACTTTTTACCAACTAATCTTGATTATCAACATGGTTGAATTGAGAGATATTTAACAATTAGAGCTCTCTTTCTTTCTCTCACTCTTCCTCTTCCTCACCACCCAGTGTGTGTGTGTGTGTGTGTGTGTGTGTGTGTGTGTGTGTGTATTTATGTATGTGTGTGTGTATGTATGTGTATATATGTGCTTGTGTGTGTGTGTGTGTGTATGTATGTGTGCATATGTGCTTATGTGTGTGTGTTGGTGTGTTGGTGTGAATTTCCAGGCATTCTGAGGATCTGACACAATGAATGGTTTATTGAACTGATTAAAATTTTGAATAGACTTGTATTGGGGGGGTGAATGGTGGATGATGACACTGGTCAGAGGAAGTGTGTGTCCACTTCTGGGGCTCCACCTTGCCATGTACCCTCTTGTCACTTAACTGCTCCACTTCCTGTTTTCCATGAGCTGGGTAACTGGTAGAATTTGTTCTTGTCACTACAATGTTCTGCTTCACTATGGGCTCAGAATCAATGGTACTGTGAGCCATGAGTTGAAATCTTTGAAAGAATGAATTAAACTACATTTTATGTCTTAAGTTTCTTCTGCTGGGGATCTGGTCACAGTGGTAAAGTCAAACACAAATTCCTTTGTCTTTTTCTTTCCTTGCTTTAGCAACACAGTACTTTCCTGAATGTTCTTCTTTATCAGTCATGTATTTTAAGCCTCTTTTTAATGAGCCATCTCCCTGATCACTCTGTAACAAACTATTCAGAACTCAGGCTTTGGACTTCTCTTTTCTGTTTGTACTCATGACCTCAGAACTGCCACAGCTCAAAGACATTCTAGGGATGATTTCTTTGACCTACAGAGAGTGCTGTATGTGATTACACCCTTAACTTGTTCTCATGATAGCTAATGCCCCAGCTCCTGGCACTTGCCTTGTCAAATTACATCCATAAAATCTGTCTTTATCTAGAGAATGGCAGTCCTCTCCTGCTATTTCTAAGATTTTAAGTCTTTTCTTTCACACAGTTTTTAATCCCTTTTTTTTTTTTTTTTTGGTTTTAGCTGCCAGCTGCATCTAAAATTTACCTCTTTTATCCTGTCTCCACTGGTGAGCCAGGTCTTCATCACCTTGATCATCCTGAAATCATGTCACCCTTCCTCATTGAATGCCAGTTTAACACAAGAAAAGAACCATTCAATGAATCCCCAAATCCCTTAAAACACACTGACCAGCTAGCTCATTCTCACCTCCCTGACTATGACACACTTCTCCTTTGCTTGTTCTCCATCAACGTCCTGATGCTCTTCAAACCCTGTGGAAATCATCCCCCTAGGACCTTTAGCCATTGGTTGTCCCTGCCTGGAAGATTGCCTCTGTCTTCAGCTCTGTGTTGTGCTTCTTCATTTCTCTTATGCCCAGAGTTTGTTCTTTCAATGAGGGCTTTCCTAATCACTCTCTTGTCTGCTTTGTTTCCTTCAGAGAGCTCATCATTAACCAATAGTCTGGATATATTTGCACTATATCTCCAAACTGTAACATAAATTCCAAGGATAAAGATTTAGAATTGCTTTATTCGTTGATAGTTCTCTGTGGCAGAGCTGTGATGTTGTAGACAACACACACACACACACACACACACACACACGGTGTTGGAAAGAGAGGGAGAAGAAAGAGAGAGAGACAGAGAGAGACAGAGAGACAAAGACAGAGAGAAAGAGAGAGAGAGAGGCAGAGAGACAGAGAGACAGAGAGAGACAGAGAGATGTATAACGACCAAGTGATTCTTGTCACACAGTGAGCAAGGGTCTATAGACTCACCTTCGAACAAACAGCACAGTTAAATTTAGTAAAAAAGACAGAGTAAAATAAACTTTTATAAAAGCTTGAAGATACAATATTTAGTCATGAACAAAATTTCATAAATTAGTATCATCTAAGTTCAAAATGTCAGTTACCAGTGTTAGCATGATCATCAACACATTTCGATGTTCCCACAACACATTTTTAAAATCAAGTAAATGGAAAGATATTTTAGAAGATGTATATTCTACAGAACAGGACAATTTTCACAACCATTAAAAACTTTGTAGATCCCAAAAGACTCCAGATAGAAGCAGCCAGAAATCTAGGCATCCATGGAAAATTAGGTATGATGATTCATTAAAATATCTATTGGAAAGCCCTGGTGATTTTCTCAATTAGGGGGTTAAAAACACAAAAGAAAAAATCAAACTCAACAACCAAATGGATGGAATACTAAAACCATGTTTAACTGGCTGACAGCTTGTCTTTTAATAAACAGCAGCAACAACAACAAAAAGGATTTCAAGTGGCACAATACAATGTTTGTTCTAAAAAATGTAAGAGTGGAGTGTCTGAATAGGAAATGAGTGGAGTTAGGTAGAGCATGTGTCAATGTCTGCAGCAATCTTGCACAGTTGCATGCGTTTATGTACTCAGAGCTCGGCACTTCCTCTCCCTGGTAATAATAATATGTGGAATTTAGGATTATTTGTTTGTAATTTAGGAACACAATGTTTCATTTTTCTTGAAGTGAATGGGCCTTATTCCTAATGGCAGCATCTTATTGAGAACATACACATTTCTCAATCAATTTATGGCTATGGATAATAGAAAATGCCATGTAATGTTGCTGCCTGCACACTGGAGCCCAACACAGGAGTGACATTGAGGGGACAATGGAAAATGAGACCCAATGCCCTGGGTGAGCAGCATTGACTGAGCCAGTCAGCACTGCAAGCAAGTATCTAATTTCGTGTGCTAGTAAGAATTCAGTTCACAAAAAAATGAGAATTTTAACCTCAGATTTCCTTTTCTGTTTTTCCAACTAGAAAAATAGAGCAGAGATCTAACTGCTTTCATCCACCCTTTCTGCTTCCTTAATTTATGGAAAACCTTTGTTAGGCGGGCTGCACCCTTTAGTATTGTAGCTCTCCGTTCTCAGTGCAAGTCAGATTGGCTTGACTTACTGATTGCTTAGACATCGAGCCCTTCGTAGCTCTATCCACATAGAGGATCACCAGAAAAATATTCCAAACAGAATACCGAAACTTAAAACAGTGAGTTTGGTTTTAGATATATTATAATTTCAACTTCAATCAATGTGAGTAAAAATAGTTCCCTATGTGCTCATGCATGTGCACAGGTATACACACACACACACACGCACACACACACACACCAGGCTGAAGGTTGACCTGTGGAATCCCAGACATCCCTGTTAAGCCCACAGAAGACTCTTACAACAGGAATGCACATGCATACATAGCTCCCAGCACACATTTGGACGATTTACAGCAGAAGACCAGAAATAGCTTCAACTCTTCTGAAAAGGGAAGAATTGCACACTTTAAAAAAATCACATACACACAAAGTCAGGTATAGTCTTGAATCCTGGGGACACCCATTTTCTTGTCAATATAAAACATGGAAGAATGAATCTTGAATTTTTTTATTCTTGATTGGTAGCGTGTGTGTGTGTGTGTGTATGAGTGTGGGTGTTAGTGTGTCTGTGTGTATGTGAGTGTGAGATTGTGTATGTGAGTGTGTGTAAGTGTGGGACATACATGACTGGAATGAGACAAGCAGGGCAACACAAATACTCCATTGTTTGCCTTTGTTGAAAGAGTGACTGGAGATACAGGGACTAGAATGCTGACTGAGGAAGAAATTTTATAGAAATAGATGAGAAAAGTATGCACAACTACAATCTTTTCTCCTTGGCTTATGTTCTTTCTCTGCATCTTAGGCAAGAATAATTTTAAAAGCTCTCCCTCTCTCCCTTCCTTCCTTCCTTCTTTCCTTCCTTCCTTCCTTCCTTCCTTCCTTCCTTCCTTCCT